>NW_006262022.1:8520608-8657032 GCF_000493195.1 Citrus x clementina
ATAATTCCTCCCACATGGAAGGATCATCATAGAAAGAGCAGGAGACTCTACTAGTGATTAATAATAACTCGGCTTGGACTGGGTCCGATATGCTAGATGGCGGCTAATTTTTGGTCAATAATTAAATGTAATGCCCATATTAGGCCCTGTACAAAACTTTGCTTACCATATAATGAAATTAGAACATAAAGCATACACACTATATAATATCATAATGTAAATAAAATTAAGCATATAAGTAGACAACATAACGTAAAACTACCAAAACGATAAATAAAAATAAATATTGCATAATTAAATAAATAACAAGTGGCAAATTTTATTATTAGATTGTTAATATCATATTTGTGAAAGTTTATTATTAAAGTGTATGTTCTTATTTATTGAGAAATAATAATTTTTGTGATTAAACTTTATTTTGATTTTCTAGTATTCTTCAATTTAAGGATTAAGTTATTGTAAAATTTATAATTTTTATCCACTATATTTTTTTTATATTTTAATATCAATTTAATAATTAATAAAAATTAATAATTATTATAATTTTGATATAATTAAATTTTATTAAAATAAAAATTATTTTGATAATAAAATTCAAACCAAACCCAAATGGTTTGGTTTGGGTTAGGTTAAAAATATTTGGGTTGGATTCAAATTTTTATAGTTTGGTTTGGGTTGACTTAAAATCTAACCCAAACCAACCCATGCCCACCTCTATGTTGAAGTGTGAGCTCTGAAACTAGTTTCCAGAAACTCATACGACATGTCAGTTCGTGATTGGAACAGAATATGACTAGTCGGTTAAGGTCATTCAAAGCCGTATGACAAAGCTGTTTGTTCATCTATTTGTGAGTAAGTGAAGCATGTGGCCAGCACATGCTTACACTTAACGATACAACTTTGCTGAGTGCCATTTTGGAGCCTTCATTTAACGCGAAGCAAACACGTGGCTTGGAGGTTGTTATGTTCTGTTACAAGAGCGGGAAAAATCTGGGTTTTGTTCACAGAGGATAGCTGACTGGTGGGGGAGATTTCTAGGCTCTCTTAAGCGTGTATATATATCCTTAAGAGATAAGAAATCAGTGTGTGTGATTCTTGTAACTTCATCTATAATCTTGTATCTTGTTCCTGGTGATTGAATAAAGATTGTTGCTCTGTTCTTCAGTGGATGTAAGCCATCTCCAGGCTAAACCACTTAAATCTGTTTTTTTTCATTGGTTGTTGTTTTTAGCTTCTTCTGTGTTTCTTTTGTGGTTGCTTAAGTGTTTCTTAGTCAAACATCAGAGTGTTAAGATAAATCTTGGAGAGTATTGATTGGTTAAATTCGATCGAGGTCTAACAAGATATATTACAGACAAAATTCATGGAGCAATAGTTTAACTAGGGTTTTAACAATTAGTGGAAGATCCCAATTCAGTAATATCTTTTATATTCTTATAAGTTAATAATGTATGAATCTTGTTAAGTTATAATTTACAACCAAGTAATTTTCAATGAATGTCTCCATACCTTATTTTACTTAGTTATAAATTACATCAAATGTAACTTAACTGTGCCATTAATGTATAAGTTAGTAATGTATAAATCTGGTTAAGTTATAATTTACAACCAAGTAATTTTCAATGAATGTCTCCATACCTTATTTTACTTAGTTATAAATTACATCAAATGTAACTTAACTGCGTGATTAATCCATTATTGTAAATAAATTAGATTAGCAGTTCAAATTTTATTAACGAGTGGGGAGACAGCTAGTACACAAGGATATGAACCTAGGATTTTTTTTGTCAGTTTCATATTTTATATTATCTTCACACGAGTTAGGAAATAATTAAATTTCGGATTGTAATTTTTGTTTGTGGGCCTGTGAGTCTGGTGATATTGAAAAGAATGTGGATGTATTTAAAATTATTGACGGGTATATTTAGTTTTATGACGCCGTGAAGGACGCAGCCAGTAGCCCAATTTTAAAGTTCCCCATCAAACTAACGGCACAGTATCATGACAAATTGACAATCAATCACTGCTCTTCACTACCGGGCAGCGATGCTCGCCGGAGCTGCCGATACCGTGAACTTTCTTACCACGTGGCATAAATCGAAATAAGCTGCCCAAAAACTGCTTCATCCATTCCTTAGTCTTATTTATTATCAAGAAAAATGATAGTCATAATGATATGATAAAAATATTTGTACCACTATGTGGTTTATATTCTTAATTGGAAAATAATTAATGCTATTTCTTAACTTAACATTTGAACGCTCTTTGGTTTTATAATTATTTTATTGTCATTTTGTCAGATTTTTTTTTGGTTTAAATACCAATATTTCATTACCAATTAAGGCGCAAATTGATCATTTGCAAGTTGGTTCCTTCTGTCTTCCTTGAGTATCTAATTGTAATAGATTTAAGATAGTTATAAATGCATAGCAGGATTTTCGTAGACAAGCATACGAATAGCATGGTGACCTGCCCCATTTAATTTTTTTTTTCAATCATGCTATTATTTATTTATTTATTTAATATGGTACCTTTAATATATTATAAAATTCCTCCCAATCTTGAATATGACTCATTTTGAAACTTGGAAAACTCCACAAACCTTTCCGCAATGGAAGGCCCTAGAAAGCGTTTCCGCTTATATCTTCTTGGACAAGATTATATGATCATTAAGGTACCTGCCGTATTATTCAAATGGTTTTGCAGTTCATTCACTAGATTATTGTGTTGCTTAATATTATGTACACTTTTTTTCATCAATACATACAAAATCATGTTTAAAGGCAATTTATGTGAATGACATGTTACGTTGTCCCACCCAAAAAGGTTTTGATCTACAACAGCATATACAATAATCATAACATAACATGAATTAACTTCTTTTCTTGAGTAGAAATTATTTACTCTATTGTCTATTGTATGTCTCTGAATGACAAATCCTGTGGAAGAATTGCATTCTTCTGACATGGGGAGCTGCTCTCTGTTTGGAAGTCATATACCCACCAGTCTTCAGCTGTGATGATGATCACTTTGACATCTCACTTTGACATCTCACTTTGCTAGCAGAGACTGACATACAACAATTACTCACCAAAAACAATGTCACACCTCCATGACTCATGTCCCACATTAGAGCTGACTACACCATTGGCGTCGGCTTCTTTTTTAATTGGAACTTGCTTCATCTTTCCCTTCTTGATCACCATTCTAGTTCTTACAGATAAATAGATATGGTTTTGAGGATGCAGCTGGTTGGAGTATATAAAGCTTTGGACGTGACTCTCAAGTTTTAGTTTGTTTAAGTATTATAAAAATGGATTTGATTATTTATCAAAATCAGTATGAAATTCCTACTTGCACGAGGAAGAGTTGACCTTAGCTAGCTGGGTTGGCGATTGCCTTGGCAGCAAGATATTGCTCTGCATCTTATATTGCCTTGGGCAGCAATGTATTGCTCTGCCTATTATTTTAATGGATTCATTGGACATAGTATAATTGGAGTTCAATATTGCATGTGGAAATTCTAAGAGAGTGGGCGGCAAATTTGTACTAATTTTTATTTATTCCATTATTAATTTGACTTGCATTTTTTTCTCAAGTAGCTACTAAACAGTAGCATGGTCAAATATGACAAGTATTTCTAGTTGAAAAAATCGCAACTTGCTTCATTGCTTCTCAAAGTTGGTAATAATATGAGCCAGTTTGGAATTGTGGAGATTGATGAAATAAGTTGTTTGTATTGTGCAGATAAAATAAGCTGCTGATTAAAAAAGTAGCTTGATGTTTGGTAAAATGTGTTGTTGCGGTTGCTGTGAGTTTGAAAAATAGAGTATATACATTTGATAAATTTTATTACGAAAGGACTGTTTTATTATATAATGAGCAAAATAGACATAAATTTTAATTATATATGATATCTGATGATTTATATATTAGGGTTTTGGATAAGTAAAATACAATTGTCTTTTTATTAAAATATAGGATTATAATAGAAATTTTAAAAAGGTGTGGTAGCTTATTAAATAAGCTGTTTATGAAAAGCAACCCCTATCTGATTTTGAAAGTTGCTGACAAAATGGAAAAAATTATGAAATAGGCTGATTTTACAAAATTTACCAAATACAATTTTTTATCAAAAATTATAAAATAAGCAGTTTATTAAATTTTAACTGCAATCCCAAACTGGCTCTACATATGAGTTCTAATTGTCCTTTCTTTTTTTAATATATATATCTCAATAATGGTATGTCTCCAAACTAATGTATAAAACTGCGTACAGAACTCACATAGCAGTATTATATGGTTGTTACCTGCCTCATTTTTTATGGGAAAAATTGTATACATATCATTACATACTCTTTGGATAATATAAAAGTGCTCTTGGACTCTTGGTAGTAATTTAATTTGTGTTTAGGTGGGTGCTAGTTAGTTCAACTAAAATCTCTTGTGGTAGTTCAAGAGTTTTAAGATTCAAATTTTGGAGAATTGAGTTACAATGGGTAGAGAATTGAATTAAAGTTACCATCTATAAAATAAATTATTTCAGAAAAGTTTACATCTTTAGGATTTGGTAAATGTTCAACCAAAACTAATTATACTACATCAATTTAAAACAAATAACTTGACTGAGTAGTTTTTAAATAACTTTATTTAGCTAATTATCTAAGTTCAAATTTTGAGAAATGTAAAGGTTCCAAAATTACTTTGAGATTTACCCACCCTTTTATGTTTCTTAAAAAAAATAATAAGTTTGTGCAAGGTATTAGTGGCCTTCGCATTATTCATTTCTTACACAGATCAAATAAGTTGAACATAATCATAAACATGCACTATTAGCCAAAATGCATAAGCACAACCAATGTCCATTTTATTGCATTAAAATAGCACGCAAAATCAAACCATAACCATAATTTTTTTTTTTTTTTGGGTTAGAAGTAATTATAATTCTTTCTCTCGCTCGTTCAACCTTAACGGCAAATCCTGTGGAAGAATTGCGTCACTTCTCCACAGAGAGATGCTGCCTCTCTGGAAAACATACACCCACCAATCATCTACTATGTGATGACTAAAATAAACACAATCACTTTTACACCCCATTTTGCTTGCAGAGACTGACATGCAACAATTAAACCCCCATCTCCTCCAAGTCTCTCGATCTTAATCCATGAAAATGTATTAACATCGAGCCGAAACACCTCAATATCATCAACAATATTAACTGATTTTCTAGAAATGAGAAAAATCAGTAAAATCTCTCGATCTGATTCAAGCAAACATTCTTTAAAATCCGTTAAATACACAGAAGGAACGGCCCGTTTTGGACCTAATGCTGTGATTCTTGGCTGAGACTCAATGTCTTAAATAACCGCAAGAGTTCCATGCAAACTCAATGCATAGAACTTCCTTTATGAGCAATAGCATTAGTAAACCGCATGAACTGGTTTCCTTCTGTTGGGAAATGGACTCACATAAGCAATTGAAAATTAAATGGAAATAAAACTCTTTTTCTCTTTGTGTGATTAAAATAGGATGTATACCACAAATAAATAGGTAGAAAAATTAACCAACAAAATCCGAAGCAATAAGTCAATTACAAGAGACACAAATTTTTATGTGAAAAACCCAAAACAGAAAAAACCACAAGACCGTAGTCCGATATAATCTTCGACTATATTAATGGGATTACATTACAAATTCTTCTTTAGATAATACTAGAGGCTAATAACATCAGGAATCTTAATATTCTTGGTTTACAGTAACAGTCTAATATATGTCTCTTCAACAAGTAGTACCTTAAATAATAGCCACACTACAAGAAAACTGGCATTAGATGATGGAAAAAAACTATCATAAAGGGGGGTTGATGACAGTGAAATTATATAGCATCTATGTACCTGTTACTCTTTTATGATAGAAAAAAAATATGTCATCAACTTATGATAGCGTTTAAATGTCATACGTCAGTCATGAAAAAAAATGAATAAATTATTAATTTTTTGGTGGGAAATGTGATTTTTTTTAATTTTGAAATTTTGGCGGGAAAATTGATTTTCGCGCATGAATTATCATCTGGATAATTTTGGCGGGTAAATACTACGCTTGTGACGGAATTTGTGATTGATATTTATGTCATTAAATTTTTTTATGACTTATTTTATGATTAATTTTTTCTGTCACAGATTCTAAATTTATACTGAACGAAATTATGAATTATTTCATTTAAATTTATGCATTCCTATATATGAAATTCAAGCTTAAATTCATATGAGCCAAAAATTAAATTATACATTATATTAAGTCCAAAAACAATTTATATTAATAATGCCATCCAAAACAGTTTTATCCAACAGTTATATCAAAAAATATCAATTCACCAACAAAATCCAGCAACTAAGAACAAATGTATCAAGTTTTACAAGCTAAAAAGGCATCAAGTGGCTGTAGAATCAATTAAACAGACAAAATCCAGTAACTAAGAACAAATGTATCAAGTTTTACAAGTTAAGAAGGCATCAAGTGGCTGTAGTGCTGAACTTAACCCATAATTTCAGTAAACTTCTAGTACATGAACTGTCATTTTCAACAAATACCCAACCAAACTCTCAAGTCCATCAATTTTTTTCAACCTGCATGTGCAACATCAAATGAATATAGCTAGCATTATTGTTATAAAGAATTAATTAACTACTACAATAAAACCATTAGGTTTTAGATATAACAGAATCATTACAAATTCAAACTCAATTTGCATGTGCAGCACCAATGACAATAGCCAACATATCATTATAAAGATTTATCTATTAAACTAAAACTGTAGGTTTTAGATACAACTTAATTCCTTAATGAAATAAAATATGGAACCAAAATGGTACCCATAAAAATAAAATGACGTTCCTCCAAGTATGAAAATAAAGTGCAAAATATGGTTTGAATAGAAAGTATACAAATTTACTGCCAAACGCACAGTACAGACCACATGTTCACGTGATAAATCAATCAACCAAAGGAATAATTCAATTTCATTTCTTCTCTTACAATGACTTTCTAGAACTTGCCATAGACTATCGGCTAATTGCACTTTCTCTTGAAATAATGACTTTCTAGAACTACCAAGCTTTGGTTTTTCTCCCTCATTTGTATCACCCATTGGCAAGTTGGTGTTAAGTCTTGGACTTTTTCTTGGCATGACAGTAATGTTTCTTGCTGTCCCTCTTTTCTTCTTAGGTGTACTCTCATCCTTTTCATCGGCTTCCTCTTACTTTTCTATCCTTTTTTAGGTGAGGATTTCCTCTCCTGGCCAACTGAGTTTTCTAAGGTAGGAGGCTCCTCAAAATTACAAAGGCAAAAATCTATCCTCAACAAACCTACTAGCAATCCTAAAACTCTAAGGCTGGAGAAAAAAAGTAACTAACCTTCTGTTCAACTACATCCACCTTGTCATTATCCATTTCTTCCAAGCAATCAGTAATACCATGCTTAGGATCAGGTGGGAAGGTGCAACTTCCCACATCAGAGTGCCGAGGTGTCTTCTTCAATTGTTTGGTGATTTCCTCCAGCTGACTTGCAATTGCTTTCTTCCAAGCATACAGGTCAGTCTCTGCAGCATGTTTATTATGCCCATGAACTATGTGAAAGTACTTGGTAGGTGTTACAAATTTACCAAGACCTTGCATATGGCCAGTTCGAGGAAGCTTTCCCAATGATTGTGCAAGTATGTCATTTCTTCCATATGACTTCGAAGACCCTTTCTTAGCCTCGTTTTTGAGCTTTTCCTATCATCATCAAAAATAAATTAGAAATAGCATACAACTGTAACTACAAAGGCTAAACTATTTGAAGCATATTTAACTTTATTGAAGTTCTTCACCATTTCATTACAATCTTCTCAGTTTTAGGGTCGTAACCCCCATTTTTCATTTTCAGGCTCTCTTCCAAAGTCTTCTGAAATACCAGTTTTTGTGCACTAGTAGATAAACAAATCGTATTATTTAAGTCCACTCAATAATTAATATTTTAAACAAATTAACTTAATATAAACTTACAACCATATACTTACCATGTCCTACATCAATCCAACATATCCTCTTCGAATGAGTCGATGATTCAACTTGTTGGAGGCTTTTTTCTCCTTATTAGCACAGCTGACTTTTTGAATAATTTAAACATACCAAGGTGTTTATTTGTATATGTTCAACAAGTATTAACAAGTAAGAAAACCTAAGTCAAACATATAGCCTAAGTCAAATATACTAACTTGAAAGGCATCTGATAAACACTTATCGACAAACTTTATCCAAACGGGTTTCTTGATTTGGGGATAATCAATTGAAGGTCTATATAGTCTCTTCCGGTCTCGTGCAAATGGCACAATGTACTTTCTTGCCAACATGTACTTGAAGTTACGAAATGCATGGCCAATTGATTGTAGCAACTGCTTCTTACTCTTAGGATGAACGATGAAGCAGTCTTAATACCATATATGATGTTACAATAATTACCAAGACTAGAACAATTGATTGAAGATCAATAGATTAAAGAATTTGGAAATTTACCTGAATGGATTCCCATAAATGCTCATTCGTCTCCGCTTGAACTTTACACTAATTAGAAAATAAAATCGAAACTGAAGTACGAGCTAAGACTCCAAGATAGAAAGTTAGCTCAATGGCTTCATCACCAGCAAGAATGCCCAATATTTTATGTTGTACAACAATTCTCCCTTTCCTTATTTCAGCTTTTTGTTCTACCTAGCACCCATATTCACACCCCTGGTCGAGTGACTACTCTCTAGAGCATCCATATCAGTACCTTCAACAACGTTTGTAGCACCTCCCATACCAGCCATTGTATCAGAACCCATAGCATTTAGAGGAACATCAGGATTGGCGCCATCATCAAACAGATCATCTTAATCATCATCCATACTATTATTGCTATCATCAAGCACATTATCCTTAGCAATACCCTTTCCTTAATCCATTTAAGTTCACCTGAAATACATAAATAACAATTAGCCCTAATAAACAAAAACTAACAACTTAAAAAGCCAATAAATAACATAAAAGAAACAAGCCACAACACCTTGGAACAGGTTAGCGAAACTAACACATCCAAAAGCTACAATTTGGACAATCATAATTTTCAAAGCTTAGTTACAATCAAATAATAAACAATAATTAGAATTTATTGCATAGATACTTACTGTCAACTCTGTAAAAGGGTATATCAACCGTTAATCCAAATTCCCTTATTAGAATTTCATGCATAGATTACATTTTCACCATCGGCAGATTCTAATAACTCATTAGTTCGTAATTTAGTGGTGAACGGTGGGTGTTCAGTTGTATTTTGCACATAATGTTCATTTGTAAGGTTAGGATCGCCTCTAGTAGGCATATGACACACTAGTGACCACCTTTTTTCAACCTGGTCAAGTACATAAAAAACTTGTTTGGCTTGAGAAGCCAATATAAATGGATCTGAATTATACCCTAACCGATTTAGGTCCACTAAGATGAATCCATGTTCATCATTCTTCACACCACCACTATTTCGAACCCAATCACACTGCAGGAGAGGAATTTTTAACAAATAGTAATCAACAACCCATATTTCATCTATAACTCCATAAAATGTCATGTCACATGTTATAAGATTTTTATCTTTTTCACTAGCAACATGCATAGCTTCTGCAATTAGAGTCACTCCACTGTTTTGAGTAACACAAGTAGAGTCTCGATCTCATGTTATAAAGTGGAAACCATTAATGTCGTATCTTGAGTGTTTAACCATAAAAAGTAGTGGCTTTAATGATATTCAACACAAGGTATCTGATATAGCAACACCATTTTCTATCTTTGTATACACCTACCAAGAAAGAAACATATGTAAAACTTGTTGTTTGTTTAATAAGAAGAAATGGATTAGTTATGACTAGTGAAATGTAATGATAAGTGAGCATGCACCTTATCTGACTGCCAATCAGCGATGGTGCAATTATGTTCATCTTGCAACCATTTGTCATTTTGACGTGGATAACTAGTTCTAAGCCATTGCATAGCTCACTAAAGCATAAAAATTCCAGATTATTATATTAAAAAAAGTATAATTAAATTGAATAAATATTAAAATTTATTAGTTAGGAGGATGAATATTTTACCTAATGTATGGTTCAAATTCTTGTGTGTTGTGTAAGACATACAAATGTGCTTGATCTAGCAAATTTGGATTATCTTGCACCTATTTTCCACCAGATAAGGGCTTCTCGATTGACAAGTTTTGCATATGTCCACGTGGCAGCCCAACAGTACACATATTTGACATATATTCTGCACAAAATTCTAATGCTTCTTCTGCAACATAACTCTCCGTTATGCAACTCTCAGGACGGCTACGATTTCGAACATAACTTTTAAGGATTTTCATGTATCTCTCAAATGGATACATCCATCGAAGATAGATTGGGTCACATAGTCTAACTTTGTTCACCAAATGTATAGTAAGATGAACCATAATATAAAAAAAGACGGGGGGAAACATTTTTCTAGTAAGTACAAAGTCACAATAAGGTCCATCTATAATTTATCTAATATTGTTACATCAACTACAATTGTGCACAAGGAATTAAAGAAGAAACACAACATGATGATAGCACCTTTAACATGCTTTGGTAAGATACACCTAAGGGCGACGTGTATAAATTGTTGCATGAGAACATGGCAATCATGGGATTTAAGGTGAGAACATGACAATCATGAGACTTAAGGCCTTGAAGTTTAAAGTCCTTCATTGACACAAGATTTTTTATGTTTGAAGAATACCTGTCTGGAACCTTGATACTTTTCAGAGCTTTATAGAATCTGACTTTTTCCTCTCTAGTTAAAGTATAACAAGCTGGAGGTAGAAATGTTCGCTTGTCATTTTTAACGTCTAGTGCTAATTCAACCCTAATTTCCAATGCCACAAGATCTATCCTTGACTTAAGACCATCTTTGGCCTTCCCTGGAATGTTCAACAGTGTTCCATATATGCTCTCACAAACATTTTTTTCAATGTGCATTACATCTAATTGATTATGCACCAACAAGTACTTCCAATAATCTAAATGATAGAATATGGATTTTTTCTTCCACCACACTCCATCACTGTTGTCAAAACTTTTGCATTTTTTACTTTTACTCTTCCCCCATTTATTTTCAATAGACTCAACCAACTGAAAAATCTTTTCATCATTCAATGGTTTTGGAGGTGGATCTCTCTCTATTTTATTATTAAAGGCTTTCTTTTGGTTTTGGAATTCATGGTTAGTAGGAAGCCAATGACAATGGCCTAAATATGCATTTTTCCCACTATGTTTTACTTTGCATTTAGGTGTATCTAAGCCACAATATGGACATGAATTATATGTTTTAACAGTGCAACTCGCTAAATTCTCGTATGTTGGAAAGTCATTTATGGTCCATAACAAAACAACCCTTAGATTAAAGAATTCCTTTCTACTAGCATCATAAACCTCCACCCCAATATCCCATAAAGTTTGCAAGTCTTCAATCAACGGAGCCAAATACACATCAATGTCATTGCCCGGTTATTGAGGACCAGAAATCAATAAGGACAACATCATAAATTTTCTTTTCATAAATCCAACATGTGAGCCCCCTTTTACTTTCTTTTGCTTTTGACTTTTCAATAATTCTCCACATCGGCGAAGATTTGGCCAAATCTGAGCCTTCTAACAACGAATCATCATTCCCAAAGTGGCTGCATCTCTGTGACTGCCTACGTACTCAAAATTTGGGATCAAGCCAACCGTAATTCAAAATTCTCCAAACTCAACGCATTCAAAGAATTTGAATTAGTTTCAAGTAATATTGAAACTTAACTCCAAAAATCACATTTATTAACATATGTGATGGATTATCTTTGGTATTGATCTTCCTTAATAACACATCACCACCCTCGATAATCTCTCTCACATAATGATATTTCACATCTATGTGTTTCGTCCGAGCGTGATAGTTTGATTATTCGTCAGTAATAGTGCACTTTAATTATCATAGAAGACTGCAATGTTCTTCTGAATTACTCCTAAATCACCTAACAAGTCTTTCAACCAAATAGCTTCTTTTATAGCTTCAGTTGCTGTCATGTACTTTGCGTCCGTAGTGGACAAAGCAATTGTCAATTGCATTATTGACTTCTAGCTAACTGGACCTCCACCCAACGTGAATACATAGCATGTTGTTGATCTTTACTTGTCAAGATCTCCGGCAAAATTAGAATCACAACACCTAACGCATCATTGACCATAATCCTTCTTGAACAATAATCCAACATCAATTGTCCTATATAGATATTGGAGAATCCACTTCACTACAAGCCAACAATTTTTACCCAGATTATGCATGTATCGACTAACCATACTCACAGCTTGAGATATATTGGGCCTTATGCACACCATAGCATACATAAGACTACTCACAACATTAACATATGGAGCACAAGCCATGTAATCGCGCTCCTCTTGAGATGTAGGACATGAAGAAGAGCTTAATTTAAAATGAGGAGCTAAAGGAGTAAAAACTAGTTTGGTTTTGTCATCCATACTAAACGTTTCTAACTCTTTCTTCAAATAAGACTTTTGAGTTAACCATATGCTCTTATTCTTTTTGTCTCTACGAATCTCTGTCCCAAGAATTCTTTGTGCATCACTCAAGTCTTTCATCTCGAACTTAGAAGCCAGCTGTTTATTTAATCTTTCAATCTCACCTTTGTTCTTCGAAGCTATAAGCATATCACCGACATAGAGTAACAGATAGATGAAAGCTTCATCTTGTAGTCTTCTAAAAAAAACACAGTGATCGTGTTCACTTTTGGTGAATTTCTACCCTTGTATGAATTGATCAAATCTCTTGTACCACTGCCTTGGTGATTGTTTCAGTCTGTACAAAGATTTAATTAATCTGTACACATGATTCTCCTTTCCAGCAACTTTGAAACCACAAGGCTGAGTCATATAGATTTCATCCTTCAAATCTCCATGTAAGAACGCTGTCTTAACATCCAATTGAGCTAATTTTAACTCATATTCACCTACTAAGGCAAGTAGGATATGAATGGAAGCATGTTTTACGACTAGAAATAAAACTTTATTGTAGTCAATACCTTCCTTTTGAGCAAAACCTTTTGCTATGAGTCTTGCCTTGTATTGCAGAGTTGTTGATTTGGTGAACCAGGCTTCTTGGTGTAGACCCATTTATTGCCAATACCCTTTTTTCCCTTAGGTAACTCTACAAGTTCCCAAGTCTGGTTTTGATTAAGAGACTTCATTTTTTCTTCCATGGCTAACTTCTATTGATAATTTTCACTATTGCGTACAACTCCATTGAAAGTGTTGGGGATGTCATTATCAATAACTGGAAGTGCATAAGCCACCACCATGTCTTTAGTAAGCCATCCAGGTTTTTTTATCTTCTTGTTACTGTACTGTCATTTTCATCTTCTACATCTTTAGTTGTTTCTTCCTGTTGTAGGACATCATCAGAAACAATTTCTTCTTCAACTCTTGGGGTCTCCTCTAAAGTTAAGCTCTTCTCTGATGTAGAACTAACTGGTAAATATAGAGTTGCGTCAAACTCCACCCGTTACAATGTCTTATTCATCTTGTTCTTCACCTACTGGGAACTTGAAGTCTTCAAAATAGAGGCTCCATCAAAAGTGACATTTCTGCTATATAATTTTTTTTTTATCTTCTAGATCCCGGAGCTTGAAACCTTTAACTTCACCTTTGAATCCAACAAAGATAACTTTTCTTGCACAGGGATCAAGCTTATCATTTTTGGCATGATAATAAGCTGGACACCCAAACACACGAATGGAATCATAATCTTGTGCATGCTTTCCAGACCACATTTCCATAGGAGTTTTACCCCCAATTGTAGCAGAAAGCAACCGATTTATAAAGTGACTTGCGTAACTCACAACTGCAACCCAAAACTTTTTATCTAAACTAGCATTAGATAACGTACACCGTACTTTCTCCAGCATAGTACGATTCATATGCTCAGTCACACCGTTCTGTTGCGCAGTATGTCTTACCATGAAATGTCTTTTCATGCCCTCACTCTGGCATACTTGAAAGAATTGATCAGAAGTATATTCACCCCTTTTATCATATCGTAATACTTTGATCTTTCTGTCAGTTTGAGTCTCCGCAAGTTTCTTCAATTTCACAAAAATCTCTAGAATCTCATCCTTCGCTTACATGGTGTACATCCACACACGTCTAGAGAAATCATCAACAAATGTAACAAAATAATGGCTTCCACCAATTGATGTAATTTTGGTTGGTCCTCATACATCACTATAAACATATTCAAGGATCTCACGAGTATCGTGATTAGCCATTGTTGAGTGTTAGAAAGTGTATATTTATAAAGGAGAAAATTGTCATTTTATAGTTTAAGTTTCACTAACATCACTACTTTTATGTATTTAAATATCTTGTGATTTAATTATATGTGTTGTATTATAATTAAGTATGCTATGTATTTTAGGGGCATCATAGTCATTTCACAAATGAACGAGAGATCGAACAACAAAACAGATATCACTTTTGAACTCAGGACAATCGAAAATCTTATGAGGAGTATAAAAGAAAAAATAGCACTATTGACGTGTACGATATTGTACATGTTATTATTCACGACACTATTCACATATATGGAACGATGTTGTGGTATTGACCGATGACGTGACATTGATTGATGAAGTGTCATGATCCTATTAGCAAAAATCGTGCGTACGGTACATGCATATACATAAAATTATTTACAACCAAACCGCGTCACTATTCAAGCCGTCTCACTGTTCATACCACGTCACTATTAAAATCAAGTGGTCAAACTACGTATTGTTGACACATGGCACAATCCTGAGCGTCCAAATTATTTTTAATCTGATGGTCATGATTTACTTAGTGTATCTATAAAAAGGGGCTCCCCCTAATTTGACACCCTTGAATTCATTTTTTAGCTCTATTTTTTGCTATTCTTTCTCTATCTTGTATTTTCTATATATTTTAATAAATTTCTATTTTACCCCTAGTTCAATTATAAGTAGCTAATTTTCTTTTAAGCTTGGGTTGAAGATGAAGTCTCAACATGTTCTATGAGTTTTATTTAGTAAATTTACTTTCTCTTCCCCTCTGATTTATGTGGATGTTTTGACTTTTCGTCGACAGATAGTAATAATCTTGTCTAGATACCGTACTAGTATAACCGGCTCTCTAATACAAGGTTATTATTATTTGGCACGATAAGCCTTTAGCACCATATTGATTAGAGTGTGGTTCATGAGGAGTGGAAACCCCCTTATAATTTAATTGGCAATAATAAGGAATATTTAGCCCATGGTGCATGTTGATGCAGATCCAGATACCCAAGCGCTTCAATTTTAATAGTTTTGACTTCAATTTATTCCTGCCATTTTAATTCAAATTTTACGATAATCTAAGTTATTTTCACCACAAATCAACCAGTCACTTAGAAAATTAATTTTACACATAATTAAAATCCACCTCCTCGTGGAATCGACACTCGTCACCATTAATTTATTTTACAATAGATTCATGCACTTGCGAGTTCAATAAAATTTGCACAGCAAGATTTTAGCACCGTTGCCGAGGAGGTAGTTATTTTAATTCGTAGAATTAATTTTTGTAAATAATTTTATTTTTTTTAAAAAAAAAGAAGAAAAAAGTGAATCTGCATTTTGAGATAAGAATTTCTTTTCTTTTTCTGTTCTTAAAAATTCTGTAATTTAATTTTCAAGTTATTTTTTTTGTAATTTTTTTCGTTTATCTTATTAATTTATTTTAATTCTAGTTAATTTATTTCACGTATTTTTTTTAGTGTGTTTTCATAATAAGGTTGTAACAGTGTGATAAAGTTAGTACCGTAATTTCTCTTTCTTCTTTATTTTTATTAATTTTGTTCTCATTTCTTTTTGTATTCTTTGCATGCATGGTCGAAGGTCACTATTACCTAATCTTGAGACTATAGATTTTGAACTGGAAAAAACACTTTGCACACACAAACACGTTGTAATTAAAGATAACAATGAAATAGATTTGCAACAACTTGAGCACGTCATGTATAAGATACTCAAATGTAGCTGCTAGGAGTTTTGAGTTAAAACCTAGTGTGTTAAATTATCTCCTAACATTCTATGGCCTAGAAAATGAGGACCCATATAATTGTCTGAATGATTTTCATGATGTTTGTGAAACTTTTAAATATAATAATTTTTTAGATGATGATGTTAAACTCAGATTATTCCCATTTTCTTTAAACTTTAAAGGATAGAGCTCGTTCATGGTTTAATACATTACCTGCTAATAGCATTACATCATGGGAACAAATGGTAACAAAATTTTTGAATAAATATTTCTCAGTGCATAAAACCAATGCAACTCGCAGGGAAATTTCAGAGTTTACCTTGAGAGAAGACGAGCAGTTTTCGAAGCATGTGACCAATTCAATGGGCTACTTTTGAAGTGTCCGCATCATGGGTACGAGAAATGGCACCAATTCCAATATTTTTTGGAGGGATTATTGCCGCATGTGCAAGAATGGCTAATGGCAATAAGTGGAGGAGAGCTAATGTCAAAAAGTACATAAGAGATTTGAGATTTCTTCCAGCGACAAGCGGATAATTCCCAACAACAGGGTCTATCACTCAGGAATACTAAAAGAATTAAGGGAGTGAATGAGGTTCACATTGGTGAGTCAAGTTCGGGAATTAAAGAAGTTAAAGAGATGGTTGAAGGTCTTTCTCGACAAATAGCATCGTTATCTACTGCTAAATCCACAGAACCACGTGACAATGACTCATACTCAGATCAAGCCAATGTCATAGGTGTAATGAGAAAGCCACCAAACTACAACCCTTACTCCAACACATAAAATCCTAGATGGAGAGACCACCCCAATTTTTCATGGTCTCAAGGATTCCAATAAAATGGACCAGTAGCTCCAGTTCTACCAATGCAACCAATTTCTTAAGTTCCTCAAGCCTCTCAATCATATAATCAAAACCAGAATTATTCTCAACCCAGACCATGGGAAGATGCATTCGAGAATTTCAAGAATCTTACTCATTCTACTATTGAGCAATAAAACTACACCATTGATGAACTACAAAATGAGATGAGAGCAGGCTTCAACTTACAAGCCTAATCAGTTTCAAACCTCGAGAAGATGGTGGGACAGCTTGTCTATTCAGTTCAAACTTTGGCTATGACTATTGAAAAATGTAAATTCCCAAGTCAACCTGTGCCTAATCCTAAAGGAGTGCATGAAGCAAGTACCAATTTACCACAACAACATGGAGAGGCCAAAGCCGTCATGACCTTATGAAAAGGAAAAAAAGTTGACAACAAAGTGGAGATGCAGGTGAGAAAAACAGCTCAAATTGTACCTGTGAATTTTGAGGACTCATCATTGGAGGAGAAAGACGAAACCAACCCATGAGAATACGTTCCTAAAGCTCCATTTCCTTATAGGTTAGCTAAATGAAAGAAGGGAAAATCCACAGGTGAGATTTTTGAAATCTTTAAACAGGTAAGTATTAACGTCCCTTTGCTTGATGCTATAAAACAAGTGTCATATTTTGCCAAGTTTCTTAAAGACCTTTGTTCTAAAAAGAGAAACATTTACGTTCAAAAGAAGGCCCTTTTAACAGAAAACGTTAGTTCTATACTCCAACACAAAATTCCTTTAAAATACAAAGACTCAGGCTCCCCCACTATGTCATGTAGCATAGGTGTTGAGTGTTAGAAAATGCATATTTATAAAGGAGAAAACCATCATTTTACATTTCAAGTCTTACTAACAACCCTTACTTTTATGTATTTAACCTTCTTGTGATTTAATTACATGTGTTTTATTTTAATTAAGTATTTTATGTATTTTAGGGGCATCATAGTCATTTCACAATAAACGAGAAATCAGATGGCAAAACGGACATCACTTTTGAACTCAGGACGGTCGAAAACCTTAGGAGGAGCATAAAAGGAAAAATGGCACTGTTCACTTGTACGGTACTATTCACGTGTACGGTACTGTATACGTTACTGTTCACGACACTGTTCACATAGACGGACCAATGATGTGGCATTGACTGATGAGGTGTCACGATCCTGTTGGACTAAAATTCTTATATACTGTTGATAGTGACGTGGCAGCATATCAGTGGACGAAAAATCTCGCATACGATGCATGCATCACACAGGATTATTTTCAACCAAATCGCGTTACTGTTCATCCGGGTCAAACCGCGTTACTGTTCAAAGTCGGGTCAAACCGTGTTACTGTTCATCCGCGTGGTCAAACTGTGGACTGTTGACTGATGACGTGGCGCAATCCTAAGCGTCCAAACTGTTTTTAATCCGATAGCCATGATTTACTCTATGTATCTATAAAAAGGGGGCCTCTCCCCCCTAATTTGATATCTCTGAATCCATTTTTGGGATCCATTTCTTGTAATTCCTTCTCCATCTTGTATTTTCTTCGTATTTTAATAAATTCCCATTTTGCCCCTAGTTCAACTATGAGTGGCTAATTTTCTTTCAAGCTTGGGTTGAAGGTGAAGTCTCAACATGTGTCATGGGCTTAATTTGGTAAATTTATTTTCTCTTCCCCTCTAGTTTTTGTGGATGTTTTGACTTCTCGTCGACAAATAATAATAATCTTGTCTAGATACCGCCTTGGTTACACCGGCTCTCTAGTATAAGGTTATTATTATTTGGCACGATAAGCCCTTGGCACTATATTGATTAGAGCGTGGTTCATGAGGTGTGGATTCCCCCCTCATGATTTAATTGGCATTAATAAGGATTATTTAGCCCATGATGCATGTTGATACGGATCCAGATACCCAAGTACGTCATTTTAATAGAATTCTCTTCAATTTATTCTCGCAATTTCAATTCCAATTTTAGAATTTATTCTCGCCATTTTAATTTAAGTTTTAGCATATTCCAAATCATTTCCACCACAAATCCAATCACCCATTTACAAAATTAATTCTACACATTTAAAATCCACCTCCTCGTGGGATCGACACTTGTCACCATTAGTCTATACTACAATAGATTCGTGCGCTTGCGAGTACATTAAAATTTGCACAACAAGTTTTTGGCACCGTTGCCGGGGAGGTAAGTAATTTTAATTCATAGAATTAATTTTTGTGAATAATTTCTTTTATTTGTTTTCTTGTATTTATTTTATTATTAAAAAAAAAGAAAAAAAAGTGAATCTACATTTAAAGGTTAGTATTTCTTTTCTTTTTCTCTTCTTTAAAATTCTGTAATTTAATTTTCCATTTATTTTTCTTTGTAATTTTTTTTTGTTTATCTTATTAATTTAATTTTTAGTTAATTTCTTTCACGTATTTATTTTTGTGTATTTTTATAGAAAGGTTGTAATAGCGCAATAAGGTTAGTATCGTAATTTCTCACTCTTCTTTATTTTTATTTGTTTTGTTCCCATCTTTATTTTTTGTTTTGTTTGCATCTTTATTTTTATTTTATTTATTTTGCATGCATGGTCGTAGGTCATTATTACCTAATCTTGAACCTATAGACCTTGAATTAGAAAAAACATTTCGCACACACAAACACGTTAAAAATAAAATGGATTTACAAGCACCACAGGAGAGGCCATTTAAGGACTATTTTAGTCCCTTAGCTAATTTGAGCATGTCATGCATAAGATACCCAAATGTAGCTGCTAGGAGTTTTGAATTAAAACCTAGTGTGTTAAATTGTCTCCCTACATTTTATGGCCTAGAAAATGAGGATCCATATAATCATTTGAATGATTTTCATGCCATTTGTCAAACATTCAAATATGAGAATTTTTCAGATGATGATGTTAAACTTAGACTATTCCCATTTTCTTTAAAAGATAGAGCTCGTTCATGGTTAAATACTTTACCTGCTAATAGCATTTCATCATGGGAACAAATGGTAACGAAATTTTTGAATAAATATTTCCCAGTGCATAAAACCAACGCTATTCGCAGGGAAATCTCGGAGCTTACCCAGAGAGAGGACGAGCAATTTTTCGAAACATGGGAGCGATTCAATGGGCTACTCTTGAAGTGTCCACATCATGGGTACGAGAAATGGCACCAATGCCAATACTTTTTGGAGGGATTATTGCCGAATGTGCAAGAATGGCTAATGGCAACAAGTGGAGGAGAGCTAATGTCAAAAAGTGCATCAGAGATTTGGGAATTCTTCCAGCGACAAGCAAATAATTCCCAACAACGGAGTCGATCACTCAGGACTACTAGAAGAATTAAGGGAGTAAATGAGGTTCAAATTGGCGAATCAACTTCGGGAATCAAAGAAGTCAAGGAGATGGTTGAAGGTCTTGCTCGACAAATAGCATCGTTATCGACTGCTAAATCAACAGAACCACATGACCATGACTCATACTCAGATCAAGCCAATGCCATAGGTGTAATGAGAAAGCCATCAAATTACAACCCATACTCCAACACATATAACCCTGGATGGAGAGACCACCCCAATTTTTCATGGTCTCAAGGATTCCAACAGAATGGACCAGCAGCTCCAGCTCCACCAATGCAACAAATTCCTCAAGTTCCTCAAGCCTCTCAGCCACCATTTAGACCATACAATCAGAACCAGAACCACTCTCAACCTAGACCATGGGAGGATGCATTCCAGAATTTTAGGAATGTTACTCACTCCACGATTGAGCAACAGAACCGCACCATTGATGGACTACGAAATGAGTTGAGAGCAGGCTTCAACTCACAAGCTCAATCTGTTTCAAGCCTCGAAAAGATGGTGGGACAACTTGCTTTTTCAGTTCAGACATTGGCAATGACTGTTGAGAAAGGCAAATTTTCAAGTCAACCAGTGCCTAATCCTAAAGGAGTACATGAAGCAAGTACCAGTTCACCACAGCAGCATGGAGAGGTCAAAGCAGTCATGACCTTGAGAAAAGGAAAAGAAGTCGACAACAAAGTGGAGATGCCGGTGACAAAAGAAAATCAAATTGTACCTGTGAATGTTGAGGAATCATCACCGGAGGAGAAAGAAGAAACCAACCCACGAGAATATGTTCCTAAAGCTCCATTTCCTCAGAGGTTAGCGAAAGGAAAGAAGGAAAAATCCACAGGTGAGATTCTTGAAATCTTCAAACAGGTAAGTGTTAACATCCCTTTGCTAGATGCTATTAAACAAGTTCCATCTTATGCCAAGTTTCTTAAAGACCTTTGTACTAAAAAGATAAACATGCATGTTCAAAAGAAGGCATTTTTAACAGAAAATGTTAGTTCTATCCTCCAACATAAAATTCCTTTAAAATGCAAAGACCCAGGCTCCCCCACTATCTCATGTAGCATAGGGAACCACACAATTGAGAATGCTTTGTTGGATTTAGGAGCTAGTGTAAATCTGTTACCTTATTCAGTGTTTGTGAAACTTGGACTTGGAGAATTACACCCAACTCCAGTGGTGTTACAGCTTGCAGATCGGTCCACGAAAATACCTCGTGGTATTGTGGAGGACGTGCTTATCCAGGTAGACAAGTTTTATTTTCCTGTTGATTTCATTGTAATTGACACTCAACCAATACAGGATTCAAGGAAGCACATCCCCATTATTCTAGGCCGACCTTTCTTGGCAACTGCGGATGCTCACATTCAATGCAGGACTGGAAATATGCAATTGTCTTTCGGCAACATGACTATGGAGCTGAACATTTTCAACATTGCCAAACAACCTCACAGTGCAGATGATGGAATTGTTGATGTGGATTTAATTGAAGCATTAGTTGATGATACTTTTGTTTCAAACCTTAGTGATCCTTTACAAACATGTTTAACTCACTTTGGTTTGGATTTTGATATTGACAGATCGGTCGATGAGGTCAACGCCCTGCTTGACTCAGCACCATCTATGGACACTAATAAATGGAAGTCAAGAGTTGAGCAACTAGCACCATCAGAGAAGCAACTCATTCCATCATCAGAATCACCACCGAAACTCGAGCTCAAACCATTGCCCAACACTTTAGAATATGCGTTTTTGGGAGAAGAAAGCACTCTGCCGGTAATCATCTCATCATCCCTCAATGACGAACAAAAAGGTAAGTTGTTAGATGTTTTGAAAGAGCACAAAGGGGCATTAGGATGGACCATAGCAGACATAAAAGGTATAAACCCAGTAGACTGCATGCATTACATTCACCTTGATGAAAATGCTAAAACTAATAGGGAGATGCAACGTCGGTTAAATCCTAACATGAAAGAAGTTGTTAGAACAGAAGTCCTTAAACTATTAGACGCAGGTATCATTTACCCAATTTCTGATAGTTCATGGGTCAGTCCTGTACAAGTTGTCCCCAAAAAGTCAGGAGTCACAGTAGTTACGAATGCTGATAATGAATTGATACCCACTAGAGTAACTACAGGATGGCGTGTATGCATTGATTATAGAAAGTTGAATTCTGTCACACGTAAAGACCATTTTCCTTTACCATTTATTGATCAAATGCTTGATAGATTAGCAGGCCATGAATTTTATTGCTTTCTAGATGGCTACTCAGGATATAATCAGATTCCCATAGCACCAAAAGATCAAGAGAAAACTACTTTCACTTGCACTTTTGGCACATTTGCATATAGGAGAATGCCATTTGGATTATGTAATGCACCTGCTACATTTCAACGATGCATGTTGAGCATTTTTTCTGATATGGTTGAACGATTCCTTGAAGTCTTTATGGATGACTTTTCTGTCTTTGGTGACTCGTTTGATCGATGTTTACATCATCTAACAGTAGTTCTGCAGAGATGTATCGAGAAGAACTTGGTCTTAAATTGGGAGAAATGCCATTTTATGGTAAAACAAGGTATTGTTCTCGGTCACATCATTTCGAGCAAAGGTATTGAGGTTGACAAAGCCAAGGTGGATCTCATTTCTAATCTTCCTCCACCCAAAACAGTCAGAGAAGTAAGATCTTTCCTTGGGCATGCTGGTTTCTATAGACGTTTCATTAAAGATTTTAGCAAAGTTTCTAGACCCTTATGCAACTTACTTGCTAAGGATGTACCTTTTATCTTTAATGATTCATGTCTTATGGCGTTTCAAAAATTAAAACAGTTGTTGACATCATCACCCATCATTCAGGCCCCAAACTGGAGCTTACCATTTGAGCTTATGTGTGATGCATCTGACTATGCAGTAGGAGCAATATTAGGACAAAGAGTTGATCGAATTCCCCACGTTATTTACTATGCCAGTATGACATTAAATGATGCACAGTTGAACTATTCAACTACTGAAAAAGAAATGCTAGTAGTAGTGTTTGCATTGGAAAAATTTCGATCATATCTTATTGGTTGTAAAATAATTATATTCACGGATCATGCTGCTCTTAAATATCTTCTCACAAAGAAAGATGCAAAAGCTAGACTAATTCGTTGGGTGTTACTTTTGCAGGAATTTGACTTGGAATTCAAAGATAAGAAAGGGACAGAAAATGTTGTGGCGGACCATCTCTCTCGTCTCCATTTTGACACAATTATAGAACAATTACCATTAAATGAGTCATATCCAGATGAACAATTAATGAGTGTGGATGTATTACCTTGGTATGCTGATATAGTTAATTATCTTGTTACAGGTAAACTTCCAGAGCATTGGACCAAGCAAGACAAGGCTAAATTCTTTGCAGAGATAAAGAATTTCTTTTGGGATGACCCGTATTTGTTCAAGTATTGTGCTGATCAAATTGTTAGACGATGTGTCCCAGAAAATGAAATTTAGAATATTCTTTCATTCTGCCATGAACAAGCTTGTGGAGGCCATTTCAGTGCTAAGAAAACAGCGACTAAAGTTTTACAATGTGGTTTCTATTGGCCATCTATATTTCGAGACGCTTACACTTTCTGTTCTTCATGTGATAGGTGTCAACGAATGGGGAGCATTACACGAAGGAACATGATGCCACTAAATCCAATTTTAGTGGTTGAGATTTTTGACGTATGGGGTATCGACTTCATGGGACCCTTTCCCCCGTCTTTTGGCCATCAATACATATTGGTTGCTGTTGACTACGTATCGAAATGGGTAGAAGCAATTCCATGTAGGACCAATGATCACAAGGTGGTGATAGCATTTTTGAAAAGCAACATTGTTTCACGCTTTGGATTCCCACGAGCGATAATCAGTGATGGTGGTGCCCACTTTTGTAACAAAGCATTCAAAGCTCTTTTGACAAAGTATTCAATCACACACAAAGTGGCAACTCCGTATCATCCGCAAACCAGTGGCCAAGTTGAGATATCCAATCGAGAAATAAAGCACATATTAGAAAAAACGGTGAGGCCAGACAGGAAAGATTGGTCATTAAGACTTGATGATGCATTATGGGCATATAGAACGGCTTTCAAGACCCCGATTGGGATGTCATCCTACATGCTAGTGTATGGAAAAGCTTGCCACCTACCTGTGGAACTCGAGCATCGTGCGTATTGGGCCATCAAGAAATTCAATTTTGACATGCAGCAAGCCAGCTCAGAAAGAAGATTACAGCTGGCAGAACTTGAAGAAATTCGCAATAATGCATACGAAAATGCCAATATTTACAAGCAACGAATGAAAGTCTTCCATGATAAGCAAATTATGAGAAAATCGTTCACTCCAGGTCAGAAAGTGCTTTTATTCAATTCTCGCTTGCACCTATTCCCAAGTAAGTTACGCTCTCGTTGGTCTGGCCCATTTATTGTTCATACTGTTTTTCCACATGGGGCAATTGAAATTAAAGACCCAAAGAACGGTGTCACGTTTAAAGTTAATGGTCAAAGATTAAAGCCATATCTAGAGTACCAACCACATGAAGAAGACACCGAAATAAATTTGAGTGACCCACCAAATTTGAATTGATTTTTTTTTTCTTTTCGTTGATTTGATTTTTCTTTCTTTCTTTTTATTATTATTCTTTTGCTAATTGAAATTGTTTTTGCATAAGTGTGTTTATTTTACCATTAAGTTTTCTCTTATCATTTTTAATCACGAGTCTCATACTTAGACCGTTCCTCCTGAACATTCTTAAACCACTTCAACGTGTCAAAACTCATCTCAAAAGACAGATTCAATTTTGTAAAACACATCGCATTTGGGCTCTACAACCACTAGAGTTAGTAGCCTATGTTGAGGGTTTAGAACACCAACTCAGAGACATTGAGAGAAGTGTTTACGACATCCAGTTGGAGCTTGAGGTAAATTCAATAAGAGGACGATTTTAATTTTCTTTGTGTGTTTTAATTTGTTTTTCTATTTGTGTGCTTTAGTTTGTTACCCCGGTGAAGTGGCGGATAACGGTACTCCGTGACAATCAAGTCGGTTACTTCAGTTTCCCATAATAACTGATATTCTGAGGCGAAGGTATGGACAGAAACGAGATTCTAGCGAAGCTTCACAAGCGATTCCCTTCACTTCCTCAGAATGCCCTCCTTACGATCTATAAAGCTCGGTCCGAACGCATGCGATTACTCATGAGGAATAACATACCTGCTAACATCCGTTGGTTAATCGAGGCTAAAGTACGATTGGCAGGTGAGTTACCTCCAAAATTTATTGCATACATGCCTGGTTGTGGTAAAGGAAATTATGCAAGAAAACGACGAGCTCGAAGAATTTCTGTTGCTTGTCATAAGTGTGCCAGAATGAGTTGCAATAAAAACCCATGTTCTTTAGGAATGGTGTCTGATAACAGGGAAGATAAGATTCAATTCATAGGGATGGCTTGAATAAGGAGTCATTGGATGATATCCTTTTGTCTCTTGAAACGCATCCCAGTGGATATGTGCAAGGAGCGATTCTCCAGTTATGGCCATTATTCCAGAAAGAGCATGCACGATATAGTCTTAGGAATCTGACTATAAACGACCCTGCTTGCCAGTTTATAAGAAAGCTGGATAGGAAGCCTATCCTCGACCCATAGAGGGCGTTCAAGCCGTTTCTGGACGTAAAACCAGAGGAAGATGTGAGCCACAGTCGCAACTACCTGTAAATATCCTTTTACTTTACTGTTATTTTTGTTTTATTGTGTGCATTATTGTCTTTAATAATTTTATTACTGTTTGCTTTTTTTTTCTTATTACTGTTTACTTTTTTCTTTTTACTGTTTCCTTTTTGACTCGCGAGCCACGTGCTTTACGCGTTATTTGACACTGACATATTACCTCATACACAACCATGACCCACTATCACCAAGACTCTTAAATGTGATATCTTTTGTCAAGCACTCACAAATTATTTTTTAGAAGTATCGCAATGGCAGCTACTCCCAATAGACAATTCAAGAACATTTGTGTGCTTTCCGGTTTTACCTATGGCAAACATAAAGAGTTCGTTGAGGCAGCCATAGATCTTGGTCGAAGCATAGCAGCGAGAAAATTACACTTGGTGTATGGAGGAGGTAACCGAGGGTTATCAAAAATGGTCTCAGAAGCAGCTTTTATCAGAGGAAGTCAAGTGTTAGGCATCATCCTAAGTGTCCTAAAACCATTGGGCAGTTCGTCTGACTCATCAACTGGTGAAGAGTTAGTCGTCTCAGGTATGCAAGAAAGAATAACTGAAATGCTTAATTATGCTGATGCTTTTATTTTCCTTCCAGGAGATCTTGCAACACTAGAGGCACTTATGACACTAGCATCTTGGGCCCATCTACACATTCACCAGAAACCCATCGGTTTGTTAAATGTCAATAACTTTTATGATGGCTTTATCGCATTTCTTAACCATGCAATAAAAAACTATTTCATTCCTTCTAATGTGAAAAAACTCTTTATTTGTGCTCACACTGCTACTGAGCTACTTGATATGTTACAAGCTTATAAACCGGAGCCAGACCCCTGGACCTTTGTGTTGGAGCGACCAAATAATGATGGTAACAGTAGCCACAGTAAGAAGTACAAATTAGATTTAACTCTCCGCCTGTAAATATTTTCTTCTGTGTTGCACCACCCAGGTGATGTCTTCTAAACTCTACTTCTTTCATTTCAAACATTGAGGACAATGTTTCGTTCTGGTTGGGGGGAGGGAATAGTCGACAATTGTGGAATTTTGGTTAAGTTTTTACTAATTTTTTGTTGTAGAAACTAACTGTTGCTAACTTTTTGTGTTGAAGATGGCTGAATATGGAGTGTAGTTACTCTAGAAACGCATCTTCATTGTTTGAAAAAAAAAATTCAAAAAAAAAATTTCAAAAAAAAAATAAGACATTTTCTTTTTCTTTATTAAGTTTTGATGTTTATTTTTTTCTTTTTAATTTCTCCTCTATGAATATACATTTTCCAACTTTTGAGTCGAAGATGGCTGAATATGGAGTGTAGTGCCTTTAGAAACGCATCTTCTTAGTAAAAAAAAAAATCATTTTTCGTTTTCTATCATTTTAAGTGTAACTTTTCTAATTAGTTTTTATGCATCATTTTCATATCTCTGCATACATATTTTCCTTTCATGTTTAGAATAGGTTGGGGGGGAGAATGTTGTTTAAAAAAAAAATTTATGTGATTTGTTTTAACATTAGATGACATGATTAATTTCAAATTTTAGTATTTGTATTATCTTTGGTCTTAAGTGATGTTACATTATGTTTGCTACTCTACATGTTGATGTCGGAGACAAATATGCGTTGCTTGAAGGAATGAACATGTCATAATAAGTACCAAGTGAGTTTTTGAGCCTATCATTTTTCTTGGAGAGTAACCCTTTTGCCCATTCTTTATACAGCTTAACAGTTTATTATTGTATACACGATCTCTAGATTTCTTTTGAGTTAACCCTTAATAAAATAAAAAAATAAAAAAAAAAGTGTGTTGCTACATTTGGAGGCCCATCTAACTAGTAGATATGGAAGGTTATTTAGAGCCCTAAAAGATGATGGAAATGCCATCTTTGATCCGTTTGAGCCTTTCTAGCCATCCCTTTTATTAAATATCCATAGTTAACCCTTTTGAGCCTTTAAAAAAAAAAAAACATTTTCTTTGTCAACTTATCATCTTGACCCACTCCGATTTGGAGTATTACCCGATATCTTATAAGTTCCATCACCTATTTATGTTTGAGAAAATGTAAATAACTATGTTGATCAGTGAAGTTATAGCAAAAAAAAAAAAAAAAACAAAACAAAACAAAAGTTGTTGTTTCAAAAGAATAAAAATAACAATAATAGGTGAAATCCACATTGCAACTTCCAAAAAAAAAAAAAAATTCTCTGCATTTTTCTCAAACATACACTTTGTTTTCCGTATTTTCTTTCTTTGTTAACCATGTCCCTAGCCTACGTTACATCCTAATAAAAGTCCTTCCTAATTTTAAGGAACTATAATCTGAAGTAGAAGCTAGTTATATGGGCTACAAAGATGTAGTGGTGCATATAAAAAAAATAAATAAATAAATTGGGTTGATTAACAGTTTTTATTTGACTTGAGATCGTATTATTTTTAAGCTGAGGGCATATTTATTTCATCTTGGTGAGAGCATCTGATATCACTTCTTCATTATTTTCTCTCAATTATCATTCATTGGAGTGACTATTTTTATTGGGTTTAATTTCTTTGTGAGAGTGTCACTACTTCCAGTGAGATTTTGGGGTTTGACATGTCATTCTTGAAAGTAGCTATAACAAAGTCTACTGGGCTGATTCATGTGGATGGTTGATGTGGGTGTGATGTTACTTTAGACTGGAAATAATGCTTATACTTTTATTTGATTGCTATCATTAATCTGATTGAATAAACACGAGTGTTTCTAAATTTAAAAAAAAAAATCATTTTGAATTTGAATTTTATTTTCGCTTCATTTGCTAGGGACTAGCAATAAGCTGGTTGGGGAGTGTGTTGAGTGTTAGAAAATGCATATTTATAAAGGAGAAAACCATCATTTTACATTTCAAGTCTTACTAACAACCCTTACTTTTATGTATTTAACCTTCTTGTGATTTAATTACATGTGCTTTATTTTAATTAAGTATTTTATGTATTTTAGGGGCATCATAGTCATTTCACAATAAACGAGAAATCAGATGGCAAAACGGACATCACTTTTGAACTCAAGACGGTCGAAAACCTTAGGAGGAGCATAAAAGGAAAAATAGCACTGTTCACTTGTACGGTACTATTCACGTGTACGGTACTGTATACGTTACTGTTCACGACACTGTTCACATACACGGACCGATGACGTGGCATTGACTGATGAGGTGTCACGATCCTGTTGGACTAAAATTCTTATATACTGTTGATAGTGACGTGGCAGCATATCAGTGGACGAAAAATCTCGCATACGGTTCATGCATCACACAGGATTATTTTCAACCAAACCGCGTTACTGTTCATCCGGGTCAAACCGCGTTACTGTTCAAAGTCGGGTTAAACCGTGTTACTGTTCATCCGCGTGGTTAAACCGTGGACTGTTGACTGATGACGTGGCGCAATCCTGAGCGTCCAAACTGTTTTTAATCCGATAGCCATGATTTACTCCATGTATCTATAAAAAGGGGGCCTCTCCCCCCTAATTTGATATCTCTGAATCCATTTTTGGGATCCATTTCCTGTAATTCCTTCTCCATCTTGTATTTTCTTCGTATTTTAATAAATTCCCATTTTGCCCCTAGTTCAACTATGAGTGGCTAATTTTCTTTCAAGCTTGGGTTGAAGGTGAAGTCTCAACATGTGTCATGGGCTTAATTTGGTAAATTTATTTTCTCTTCCCCTCTAGTTTTTGTGGATGTTTTGACTTCTCGTCGACAAATAATAATAATCTTGTCTAGATACCGCCTTGGTTACACCGGCTCTCTAGTATAAGGTTATTATTATTTGGCACGATAAGCCCTTAGCACCATATTGATTAGAGCATGGTTCATGAGGTGTGGATTCCCCCCTCATGATTTAATTGGCATTAATAAGGATTATTTAGCCCATGATGCATGTTGATACGGATCTAGATACCCAAGTACGTCATTTTAATAGAATTCTCTTCAATTTATTCTCGCAATTTCAATTCCAATTTTAGAATTTATTCTCGCCATTTTAATTTAAGTTTTAGCATATTCCAAATCATTTTCACCACAAATCCAATCACCCATTTACAAAATTAATTCTACACATTTAAAATCCACCTCCTCGTGGGATCGACACTCGTCACCATTAGTCTATACTACAATAGATTCGTGCGCTTGCGAGTACATTAAAATTTGCACAACAATAGGGAACCACATAATTGAGAATGCTTTGTTGGACTTAGGAGCTAGTGTAAATATGTTGCCTTATTTAGTATTCGTGAAAATTGGATTGAGAGAATTACACCCAACTCCAATAGTGTTACAACTTACAGATCGGTCCACGAAAATACTTTGTGGTATTGTGGAGGACGTGCTTATCCAGGTAGACAAGTTTTATTTTCCTATTGATTTCATTGTAATTGACACTCAACCAATCCAAGATTCAAGGAAGCATATCCTCATTATCCTATGCCGACCTTTCTTGGCAACTGCCGATGCTCACACTCAATGCAGAACTGGAAATATGCAGTTGTCCTTTAACAACATGACTATAGAGCTAAACATCTTCAACATTGCCAAACAACCTTGTTGAGTGTTAGAAAATGCATATTTATAAAGGAGAAAACCGTCATTTTACATTTCAAGTCTTACTAACAACCCTTACTTTTATGTATTTAACATTCTTGTGATTTAATTACGTGTGTTTTATTTTAATTAAGTAATTTATGTATTTTAGGGGCATTATAGTCATTTCACAATAAAGGAGAGATCAGACGGCAAAACGGACATCACTTTTGAACTCAGGACGGTCGAAAACCTTAGGAGGAGCATAAAAGGAAAAATGAAACTATTCACATGTACGGTACTATTCACGTATACGGGACTGTATACGTTACTGTTCACGGCACTGTTCACATAGACGGATCGATGACGTGGCATTGACCGATGATGTGGCATTGACTGATGAGGTGTCACGATCCTGTTGGACTAAAATTCTTATGTACTGTTGATGGTGACGTGGCAGCATATCAGTGGACGAAAAATCTCGCGTACGGTGCATGCATCACACAGGATTATTTTCAACCAAACCGCGTTACTGTTCATCCGGGTCAAACCGCGTTACTATTCAAAGTCGGGTCAAACCGTGTTACTGTTCATCCGCGTGGTCAAACCGTGGACTGTTGACTGATGACGTGGCGCAATCCTGAGCGTCCAAACTGTTTTTAATCCGATGGCCATGATTTACTCCATGTATCTATAAAAAGGGGGCCTCTCCCCCCTAATTTGATATCTCTGAATCCATTTTTGGGATCGATTTTCTGTAATTCCCTCTCCATCTTGTAGTTTCTTCGTATTTTAATAAATTCTCATTTTGCCCTTAGTTCAACTATGAGTGGCTAATTTTCTTTCAAGCTTGGGTTGAAGGTGAAGTCTCAACATGTGTCATGGGCTTAATTTGGTAAATTTACTTTCTCTTCCCCTCTAATTTTGGTGGATGTTTTGACTTCTCGTCGACAAATAATAATAGTCTTGTCTAGATACCGCCTTGGTTACACCGGCTCTCTAATATAAGGTTATTATTATTTGGCACAGTAAGCCCTTAGCACCATATTGATTAGAGCGTGGTTCATGAGGTGTGGATTCCCCCCTCATGATTTAATTGGCATTAATAAGGAATATTTAGCCCATGATGCATGTTGATACGGATCTAGATACCCAAGTACGTCATTTCAATAGAATTCTCTTCAATTTCTTCTCGCCATTTCAATACCAATTTTAGAATTTATTCTCGCCATTTTAATTTAAGTTGTAGCATATTCCAAATCATTTCCACCACAAATCCAATCATCCATTCACAAAATTAATTCTACACAATTAAAATCCACCTCCTCGTGGGATCGACACTCGTCACCATTGATCTATATTATAATAGATTCGTGCGCTTGCGAGTACATTAAAATTTGCACAACAAGTTTTTGGCGCCGTTGCCGGGGAGGTAAGTAATTTTAATTAATAGAATTAATTTTTGTGAATAATTTCTTTTATTTGTTTTCTTGTATTTTTTTTTATTATAAAAAAAAAGAAAAAAAAAGAGTGAATCTACATTTAAAGGTTAGTATTTCTTTTATTTTTTTCTCTTCTTTAAAATTCTGTAATTTAAATTTCAATTTATTTTTCTTTGTAATTTTTTTTGTTTATTTTATTAATTTAATTTTTAGTTAATTTATTTCACGTATTTGTTTTTGTGTATTTTTATAGAAAGTTTGTAATAGCGCAATAAGGTTAGTATCGTAATTTCTCTCTCTTTTTTATTTTTATTTGTTTTGTTCTCATCCTTATTTTTATTTTATTTGTTTTGCATGCATGGTCGTAGGTCATTATTACCTAATCTTGAACCTATAGACCTTGAATTAGAAAAAACACTTCGCACACACAAACAAATTAAAAATAAAATGGATTTACAAGCACCACAGGAGAGGCCATTTAAGGACTATTTTAGTCCCTTAGATAATTTGAGCACATCATGCATAAGATACCCAAATGTAGCTGCTAGGAGTTTTGAATTAAAACCTAGTGTGCTAAATTGTCTCCCCACATTTTATGGCCTAGAAAATGAGGATCCATATAATCATCTGAATGATTTTCATGCTATTTGTCAAACGTTTAAATACGAGAATTTTTCAGACGATGATGTTAAACTTAGACTATTCCCATTTTCTTTAAAGGATAGAGCTCGTTCATGGCTTAATACATTGCCTGCTAATAGCATTGCATCATGGGAACAAATGGTTACAAAATTTTTAAATAAATATTTCCCAGTGCATAAAACCAATGCTATTCGCAGGGAAATCTCGGAGTTTACCCAGAGAGATGACGAGCAGTTTTTCGAAACATGGGAGCGATTTAATGGGCTACTCTTGAAGTGTCCACATCATGGGTACGAGAAATGGCACCAATGCCAATACTTTTTGGAGGGATTACTACAAAATGTGCAAGAATGGCTAATGGCAACGAGTGGAGGAGAGCTAATGTCAAAAAGTGCATAAGAGATTTGGGAATTCTTCCAGCGACAAGCAGATAATTCCCAACAACGGAGTCGATCACTCAAGAATACTAGAAGAATTAAAGGAGTAAATGAGGTTCAAATTGGCGAGTCAACTTCGGGAATCAAAGAAGTCAAGGAGATGGTTGAAGGTCTTGCTCGACAAATAGCATCGTTATCGACTGCTAAATCAACAGAACCACATGACCATGACTCATACTCAGATCAAGCCAATGCTATAGGTGTAATGAGAAAGCCATCAAATTACAACCCATACTCCAACACATATAATCCTGGATGGAGAGACCACCCCAATTTTTCATGGTCTCAAGGATTCCAACAGAATGGACCAGCAGCTCCAGCTCCACCAATGCAACAAATTCCTCAAGTTCCTCAAGCCTCTCAGCCACCATTTAGACCATACAATCAGAACCAGAATTTTTCTCAATCCAGACCATGGGAGGATTCATTCCAGAATCTCAAGAATCTTACTCACTCCACGATTGAGCAACAAAACCGCACCATTGATGGACTACGAAATGAGTTGAGAGCAGGCTTCAATTCACAAGCTCAATCAGTTTCAAGCCTCGAGAAGATGGTGGGACAACTTGCTTCTTCAGTTCAGACCTTGGCAATGACTGTTGAGAAAGGCAAGTTTCCAAGTCAACCAGTGCCTAACCCTAAAGGAGTGCATGAGGCAAGTACTAGTTCACCACAGCAGCATGGAGAGGTCAAAGCTGTCATGACCTTGCGAAAAGGAAAAGAAGTCAACAACAAAGTGGAGATGTCGGTGACAAAAGAAAATCAAATTGTACCTGTGAATGTTGAGGAATCATCACCGGAGGAGAAAGAAGAAACCAACCCACGAGAATACGTTCCCAAAGCTCCATTTCCTCAGAGGTTAGCTAAAGGAAAAAAGGGAAAATCCACAGGTGAGATTCTTGAAATCTTCAAACAGGTAAGTGTTAACATCCCTTTACTTGATGCTATTAAGCAAGTTCCATCTTATGCCAAGTTTCTTAAAGACCTTTGTACTAAAAAGAGAAATATGCATGTTCAAAAGAAGGCATTTTTAACAGAAAACGTTAGTTCTATACTCCAACATAAAATTCCTTTAAAATGCAAAGACCCAGGCTCCCCCACTATCTCATGTAGTATAGGGAACCACACAATTGAGAATGCTTTGTTGGATTTAAGAGCTAGTGTAAATCTTCTGCCTTACTCTGTATTCGTGAAACTTGGACTTGGAAAATTACACCCAACTCCAGTGGTGTTACAACTTGCAGATCGGTCCACGAAAATACCTCGTGGTATTGTGGAGGACGTGCTTATCCAGGTAGACAAGTTTTATTTTCCTGTTGATTTCATTGTAATTGACACTCAACCAATACAGGATTCAAGGAAGCACATCCCCATTATTCTAGGCCGACCTTTCATGGCAACTGCGGATGCTCACATTCAATGCAGGACTGGAAATATGCAGTTGTCTTTCGGCAATATGACTATGGAGCTAAACATTTTCAACATTGCCAAACAACCTCACAGTGCAGATGATGGAATTGTTGATGTGGATTTAATTGAAGCATTAGTTGATGATACTTTTGTTTCAAACCTTAGTGATGATCCTTTACAAACATGTTTAACTCACTTTGGTTTTGATTTTGATATTGACAGATCGGTTGATGAGGTCAACGCCCTGCTTGACTCAGCACCATCTATGGACACTAATAAATGGAAGTCAAGAGTTGAACAACTAGCACCATCAGAGAAGAAACTCATCCCATCATCAGAATCACCACCGAAACTCGAGCTCAAACCATTACCCAATACTTTGGAATATGCATTTTTGGGGGAAGAAAGTACTCTACCGGTAATCATCTCATCATCCCTAAACGACGAACAAAAAGGTAAGTTGTTGGATGTTTTAAAAGAGCACAAAGGAGCATTAGGATGGACCATAGCAGACATAAAAGGTATAAACCCAGTAGACTGCATGCATTATATTCACCTCGATGAAAATGCTAAATCTACTAGGGAAATGCAACGTCGGTTAACTCCTAATATGAAAGAAGTTGTTAGAATAGAAGTGCTTAAGCTATTAGATGCAGGTATCATTTACCCAATTTCTGATAGTTCATGGGTTAGTCCTGTACAAGTTGTCCCCAAAAAGTCAGGAGTCACAGTAGTTACCAATGTTGATAATGAATTGATACCCACTAGAGTAACTACAGGATGGCGTGTATGCATTGATTATAGAAAGTTGAATTCTGTCACACGTAAAGACCATTTTCCTTTACCATTTATTGATCAAATGCTTGATAGATTAGCAGGCCATGAATTTTATTGCTTTCTAGATGGCTACTCAGGATATAATCAAATTCCCATAGCACCAAAAGATCAAGAGAAAACTACTTTCACTTGCCCTTTTGGCACATTTGCATATAGGAGAATGCCATTTGGATTATGTAATGCACCTGCTACATTTCAACGATGCATGTTAAGCATTTTTTCTGATATGGTTGAACGATTCCTTGAAGTCTTTATGGATGACTTTTCTGTCTTTGGTGATTCGTTTGATCAATGTTTACATCATCTAACACTAGTTCTGCAGAGATGTATCGAGAAGAACTTGGTCTTAAATTGGGAGAAATGCCATTTTATGGTAAAACAAGGTATTGTTCTCGGTCACATCATTTCGAGCAAAGGTATTGAGGTTGACAAAGCCAAGGTGGATCTCATTTCTAATCTTCCTCCACCCAAAACAGTCAGAGAAGTAAGATCTTTCCTTGGGCATGCTGGTTTCTATAGACATTTCATTAAAGATTTTAGCAAAGCTTCTAGACCCTTATGCAATTTACTTGCTAAGGATGTACCTTTTGTCTTTGATGATTCATGTCTTGTTGCGTTTGAAAAATTAAAGCATTTGTTGACATCATCACCCATCATTTAGCCCCCAAACTGGAACTTACCATTTGAGCTCATGTGTGATGCATCTGATTATGCAGTAGGAGCAGTATTAGGACAAAGAGTTGATCGAATTCCCCACGTTATTTACTATGCTAGTATGACATTGAATGATGCACAGTTGAACTATTCAACTACTGAAAAAGAAATGCTAGCAGTAGTGTTTGCATTAGAAAAATTTCGATCGTATCTCATTGGTTGTAAAATAATTATATTCACGGATCATGCTGCTCTTAAATATCTTCTCACAAAGAAAGATGCAAAAGCCAGACTAATTCGTTGGGTGTTACTTTTGCAGGAATTTGACTTGGAATTCAATGATAAAAAAGGGACAGAAAATGTTGTGGCGGACCATCTCTCTCGTCTCCATTTTGACACAATTATAGAACAATTACCATTAAATGAGTCATTTCCAGATGAACAATTAATGAGTGTGGAAGTATTACCTTGGTATGCTGATATAGTTAATTATCTTGTTACAGGTAAACTTCCAGAGCATTGGACCAAGCAAGACAAGGCTAAATTCTTTGCAGAGATAAAGAATTTCTTTTGGGATGACCCGTATTTGTTCAAGTATTGTGCTGATCAAATTGTTAGACGATGTGTCCCAGAAAATGAAATTCAGAATATTCTTTCATTCTGCCATGAACAAGCTTGTGGAGGCCATTTCAGCGCTAAGAAAACAGCGACTAAAGTTTTACAATGTGGTTTCTATTGGCCATCTATATTTCGAGACGCTTACACTTTCTGTTCTTCATGTGATAGGTGTCAACGAATGGGGAGCATTACACGAAGGAACATGATGCCACTAAATCCAATTTTAGTGGTTGAGATTTTTGACGTATGGGGTATCGACATCATGGGACCCTTTCCCCCGTCTTTTGGCCATCAATACATATTGGTTGCTGTTGACTACGTATCGAAATGGGTAGAAGCAATTCCATGTAGGACCAATGATCACAAGGTGGTGATAGCATTTTTGAAAAGCAACATTGTTTCACGCTTTGGATTCCCACGAGCGATAATCAGTGATGGTGGTGCCCACTTTTGTAACAAAGCATTCAAAGCTCTTTTGACAAAGTATTCAATCACACACAAAGTGGCAACTCCGTATCATCCGCAAACCAGTGGCCAAGTTGAGATATCCAATCGAGAAATAAAGCACATATTAGAAAAAACGGTGAGGCCAGACAGGAAAGATTGGTCATTAAGACTTGATGATGCATTATGGGCATATAGAACGGCTTTCAAGACCCCGATTGGGATGTCACCCTACAAGCTAGTGTATGGAAAAGCTTGCCACCTACCTGTGGAACTCGAGCATCGTGCATATTGGGCCATCAAGAAATTCAATTTTGACATGCAGCAAGCCAGCTCAGAAAGAAGATTACAGCTGGCAGAACTTGACGAAATTCGCAATGACGCGTACGAAAATGCCAAGATTTACAAGCAACGAATGAAAGTCTTCCATGACAAGCAAATTATGAGAAAATCTTTCACTCCAGGTCAGAAAGTGCTTTTATTCAATTCTCGCTTGCACCTATTCCCAGGTAAGTTACGCTCTTGTTGGTCTGGCCCATTTATTGTTCATACTGTTTTTCCATATAGGGTAATTGAAATTAAGGACCCAAAGAACGGTGTCACGTTTAAAGTTAATGGTCAAAGATTAAAGCCATATCTAGAATACCAATCACATGGAGAAGACACCGAAATAAATTTGAGTGACCCACCAGATTTGAATTGAATTTTTTTTCTTTTCATTGATTTAATTTTTTTTCTTTCTTTATTTTATTCTTCTGCTAATTGAAATTATTTTTGCATAAGTGTGTTTGTTTAACTATTAAGTTTTCTTTTATCGTTTTTAATCATGAGTACCTTACTTAGACCGTTCCTCCTGAACATTCTTAAACCACTTCAACGTGTCAAAACTCATCTCAAAAGACAGATTCAATTTTGTAAAACACAACGCATTTGGGCTCTACAACCACCAGAGTTAGTAGCCTATGTTGAGGGTTTAGAACGCCAACTCCGAGACATTGAGAGAAGTGTTTACGACATCCAGTTGGAGCTTGAGGTAAAATCAATAAGAGGACGATTTTAATTTTCTTTGTGTGTTTTAATTTGTTTTTCTATTTGTGTGCTTTAGTTTGTTACCCCGGTGAAGTGGCGGATAACGGTACTCCGTGACAATCAAGTCGGTTACTTCAGTTTCCCATAATAACTGATATTCTGAGGCGAAGGTATGGACAGAAACGAGATTCTAGCGAAGCTTCACAAGCGATTCCCTTCACTTCCTCAGAATGCCCTCCTTACGATCTATAAAGCTCGGTCCGAACGCATGCGATTACTCATGAGGAATAACATACCTGCTGACATCCGTTGGTTAATCGAGGCTAAAGTACAGTCGACAGGTGAGTTACCTCCAAAATTTATTGCATACATGCCTGGTTGTGGTAAAGGAAATTATGCAAGAAAACGACGAGCTCGAAGAATTTCTGTTGCTTGTCATAAGTGTGCCAGAATGAGTTGCAATAAAAACCCATGTTCTTTAGGAATGGTGTCTGATAACAGGGAAGATAAGATTCAATTCATTAGGGATGGCTTGAATAAGGAGTCATTGGATGATATCCTTTTGTCTCTTGAAACGCATCCCAGTGGATATGTGCAAGGAGCGATTCTCCAGTTATGGCCATTATTCCAGAAAGAGCATGCACGATATAGTCTCGAGAATCTAACTCTAAACGACCCTGTTTGCCAGTTTATAAGAAAACTGGATAGGAAGCCTATCCTTGACCCATAGAGGGCGTTCAAGCCGTTTCTGGACGTAAAACCAGAGGAAGATGTGAGCCACAGTCGCAACTACCTGTAAATATCCTTTTACTTTATTATTTCACTATTGTCTTATTGTTTGCATTATTGTCTTTAATAATTTTATTACTGTTTGCTTTTTTCTTTTTGACTTGCGAGCCACGTGCTTTACGCGTTATTTGACACTGACATATTACCTCATACACAACCATGACCCACTATCACCGAGATTCTTAAATGTGATTTTCTTTTTGTCAAGCACTCACAAATTGTTTTCGAGAAGTATCACAATGGCAGCTACTTCCAATAGACAATTCAAGAACATTTGTGTGCTTTATGGATTTACCTATGGCAAACATAAAGAGTTCGTTGAGGCAGCTATAGATCTTGGTCGAAGCATAGCAGCGAGAAAATTACACTTGGTGTATGGAGGAGGTAACCGAGGGTTATCAAAAATGGTCTCAGAAATAGCTTTTATCAGAGGAAGTCAAGTGTTAGGCATCATCCCAAGAGCCCTAAAACCTTTGGGCAGTTCGTCTGACTCATCAACTGGAGAAGAGTTAGTCGTCTCAGGTATGCAAGAAAGAATAACTGAAATGCTTAATCATGCTGATGCTTTTATTTTCCTTCTAGGAGATCTTGAAACACTAGAGGCACTTATCACACTAGCATCTTGGGCCCATCTGCACATCCACCAAAAACCCATCGGTTTGTTAAATGTCAATAACTTTTATGATGGCTTTATCGCATTTCTTAACCATGCAATAAAAAACTATTTCATTCCTTCTAATGTAAAAAAACTTTTTATTTGTGCTCACACTGCTAATGAGCTACTTGATATGTTACAAGCTTATCGACCGGAGCCAGACCCCTGGACCTTTGTGTTGGAGCGTCCAAATAATGATGGTAACAGTAGCCGCAGTAAGAAATACAAATTAGATTTAACTCTCCGCCTGTAAATATTTTCTTCTGTGTTGCACCACCTAGGTGATGTCTTTTAAACTCTACTTCTTTCATTTCAAACATTGAGGACAATGTTTCGTTCTGGTTGGGGGGAGGGAATAGTCGACAATTGTGGAATTTTGGTTAAGTTTTTACTAATTTTTTGTTGTAGAAACTAACTGTTGCTAACTTTTTGTGTTAAAGATGGCTGAATATGGAGTGTAGTTACTCTAGAAACGCATCTTCATTGTTTAAAAAAAAATTCAAAAAAAAAAATTAGACATTTTCTTTTTCTTTATTAAGTTTTGATGTTTATTTTTCTTCTTTTTAATTTCTCCTCTATGAATATACATTTTCCAACTTTTGAGTCGAAGATGGCTGAATATGGAGTGTAGTGCCTCTAGAAACGCATCTTCTTAGTAAAAAAAAAAAACCATTTTCTTTTTCTATCATTTTAAGTGTACTTTTTCTAATTTATTTTTTGCATCATTTTCACATTTCTGCATACATATTTTCCTTTCATGTTTAGAATAGGTTGGGGGGTAGAATGTTGTTTAAAAAAAAAATTGTGTGATTTGTTTTAACATTGGATGACATGATTAATTTCAAATTTTAGTATTTGTATTATCTTTGGTCTTAAGTGATGTTACATTATGTTTGCTACTCTACATGTTGATGTCGGAGACAAATATGCGTTGCTTGAAGGAATGAACATGTCATAATAAGTACCAAGTGAGTTTTTGAGCCTATCATTTTTCTTGGAGAGTAACCCTTTTGCCCATTCTTTATACAGCTTAACAGTTTATTATTGTATACACGATCTCTAGATTTCTTTTGAGTTAACCCTTAATAAATAAAAAAAAAAAAAGAAAAAGAGAAAAAAAAAGAAAAAAAAAAGTGTGTTGCTACATTTGGAGGCCCATTTAACAAGTAGATATGGAAGGTTATTTAGAGCCCTAAAAGACGATGGAAAGGCCATCTTTGATCCGTTTGAGCCTTTCTAGCCATCCCTTTTATTAAATATCCATAGTTAACCCTTTTGAGCCTTTAAAAAAAATATATATATATATTTTCTTTGTCAACTTATCATCTTGACCCACTCCGATTTGGAGTATTATCCGATATCTTATAAGTTCTATCACCTATTTATGTTTGAGAAAATGTAAATAATTATGTTGTTCAGTGAAGTTATACCAAAAAAAAAAAAACAACAACAACAAAACAAATGTTGTTGTTTCAAAAGAATAAAAATAACAATAATAGGTGAAATCCACCTTGCAACTTCCAAAAAAATAAAAAAAATAAAAAAATTCTTTGCATTTTTCTCAAACATACACTTTGTTTTCCTTATTTCCTTTATTTGTTAACCATATCCCTAGCCTACGTTACATCCTAATAAAAGTCCTTCCTGATTTTAAGGAACTATAATCTGAAGTAGAAGCTAGTTATATGGGCTAAAAAGATGTAGTGGTGCATATAAAAAAATAAATAAATAAATTGGGTTGACTAACAATTTTTATTTGACTTGAGATCGTATTATTTTTAAGCTGAGGGCATATTTATTTCATCTTGGTAAGAGCATGTGATATCACTTCTTCATTATTTTCTCTCAATTACCATTCATTGGAGTGACTATTTTTATTGGGTTTAATTTATTTGTAAGAGTGTCACTACTTCCAGTGAGATTTTGGGGTTTGACATGTCATTCTTGAAAGTAGCTATAACAAAGTCTACTGGGCTGATTCATGTGGATGGTTGATGTGGGTGTGATGTTGCTTTAGACTGGAGATAATGCTTATACTTTTATTTGATTGCTATCATTAATCTGATTGAATAAACACAAGTGTTTCTAAAAAAAAAAAATCATTTTGAATTTGAATTTTGTTTTTGCTTTATTCGCTAGGGACTAGCAATAAGCTGGTTGGGGGGTGTGTTGAGTGTTAGAAAATGCATATTTATAAAGGAGAAAACCGTCATTTTACATTTCAAGTCTTACTAACAACCCTTACTTTTATGTATTTAACATTCTTGTGATTTAATTACGTGTGTTTTATTTTAATTAAGTAATTTATGTATTTTAGGGGCATTATAGTCATTTCACAATAAAGGAGAGATCAGACGGCAAAACGGACATCACTTTTGAACTCAGGACCGTCGAAAACCTTAGGAGGAGCATAAAAGGAAAAATGACACTATTCACATGTACGGTACTATTCACGTATACGGGACTGTATACGTTACTGTTCACGGCACTGTTACTGTTCACGGCACTGTTCACATAGACGGATCGATGACGTGGCATTGACCGATGATGTGGCATTGACTGATGAGGTGTCACGATCCTGTTGGACTAAAATTCTTATGTACTGTTGATGGTGACGTGGCAGCATATCAGTGGACGAAAAATCTCGCGTACGGTGCATGCATCACACAGGATTATTTTCAACCAAACCGCGTTACTGTTCATCCGGGTCAAACCGCGTTACTATTCAAAGTCGGGTCAAACCGTGTTACTGTTCATCCGCGTAGTCAAACCGTGGACTGTTGACTGATGACGTGGCGCAATCCTGAGCGTCCAAACTGTTTTTAATCCGATGGCCATGATTTACTCCATGTATCTATAAAAAGGGGGCCTCTCCCCCCTAATTTGATATCTCTGAATCCATTTTTGGGATCGATTTTCTGTAATTCCCTCTCCATCTTGTAGTTTCTTCGTATTTTAATAAATTCCCATTTTGCCCCTAGTTTAACTATGAGTGGCTAATTTTCTTTCAAGCTTGGGTTGAAGGTGAAGTCTCAACATGTTTCATGGGCTTAATTTGGTAAATTTACTTTCTCTTCCCCTCTAATTTTTGTAGATGTTTTGACTTCTCGTCGACAAATAATAATAGTCTTGTCTAGATACCGCCTTGGTTACACCGGCTCTCTAATATAAGGTTATTATTATTTGGCACGGTAAGCCCTTAGCACCATATTGATTAGAGCGTGGTTCATGAGGTGTGGATTCCCCCCTCATGATTTAATTGGCATTAATAAGGAATATTTAGCCCATGATGCATGTTGATACGGATCCAGATACCCAAGTACGTCATTTCAATAGAATTCTCTTCAATTTCTTCTCGCCATTTCAATACCAATTTTAGAATTTATTCTCGCCATTTTAATTTAAGTTGTAGCATATTCCAAATCATTTCCACCACAAATCCAATCATCCATTCACAAAATTAATTCTACACAATTAAAATCCACCTCCTCGTGGGATCGACACTCGTCACCATTGATCTATATTATAATAGATTCGTGCACTTGCGAGTACATTAAAATTTGCACAACAAACCTCACAATACAGATGATTGAATTGTTGATGTGGATTTAATAGAAGAAATAGTTGATAATACTTTTTTTTCAAACCTTAGTGATGACCCTTTACAAACATGTTTAACTCACTTTGGTTTTGATTTTGATATTGACAGATCAGTCGATGAGGTCAACGCTCTACTTGACTCAACACCATCCATGGACACTAATAAATGGAAGTCAAGAGTTGAACAACTAGCACCATCAGAGAAGAAACTCAACTTATCATCAAAATCACCACCGAAACTTGAGCTCAAACCATTACCTAACACTTTAGAATATGTATTTTTGGGAGAAGAAAGCACTCTGCCAGTAATCATCTCATCATCCCTAAATGACGAACAAAAAGATAAATTGTTGGAAGTTTTAAAAGAGCACAAAGGAGCATTAGGATGGACCATAGCCGACATAAAAGGTATAAACTCAATAGACCGCATGCATTACATTCACCTTAATGAAAATGCTAAATATACTAGGGAAATACAACGTCAATTGAACCCTAACATGAAATAAGTTGTTAAAACTGAAGTCCTTAAGCTATTAGATGCAGGTATCATTTACCTCATTCTGATAGTTCATCGGCCAGTCCTGTGCAAGTTGTCCCCAAAAAGTCAGGAGTCACAGTAGTTACCAATACTGATAATAAATTGATACCCACTAGAGTGACTACAGGATGGCGTGTTTGCATTAATTATAGAAAATTGAATACTATCACATGTAAAGACCATTTTCTTTTACTATTTATTGATCAAATACTTGATAGATTAGCAAACTATAAATTTTATTACTTTCTAGATGGCTACTCAGGATATAATCAGATTCTCATAGCACTAAAAGATCAAGAGAAGTCCACTTTCACTTGCCCTTTTGGCACTTCTGCATATGGAAGAATGTCATTTGGATTATGTAATGCACCTGCTACATTTTTAACGATGCATGTTAAACATTTTTTCTGATATAGTTGAACGATTTCTTGAAGTCTTTATGGATGACTTTTCTGTCTTTGGTGATTTATTCGATCAGTGTTTACATCATCTAACACTAGTTCTATAGAGATGTATCAAGAAGAATTTGGTCTTGAATTAGAAAAAAAATGTCATTTTATGGTAAAACAATGTATTGTTCTCGGTCACATTATTTCGAGCAAAGGTATTGAGGTTGATAAAGCCAAAGTGGATCTCATTTCCAATCTTCCTCCACCTAAAACAGTCAGAAAAGTAAGATCTTTCCTTGGGCATGTTGGTTTTTATAGACGTTTTATTAAAGATTTTAGCAAAGTTTCTAGACCCTTATGCAATCTACTTACTAAGAATGTACCTTTTATCTTTGATGCTTTATGTTTTGTGGCGTTTGAAATATTAAAGCATTTATTAACATCATCACCCATCATTCAGCCTCCAAACTGGAGCTTACTATTCGAGCTCATGTGTGATGCATCTGATTATGCAGTAGGAGCAGTATTAGGATAAAGAGTTAATTGAATTTCCCATGTTATTTACTATGCTAGTATGACATTGAATTATGCACGACTGAACTATTCAACCACTGAAAAAGAAATGCTAGCAATAGTCTTTGCATTAGAGAAATTTTGATCTTATCTCATTGGTTGTAAACTAATTGTACTCACAGATCATGCTGCTATTAAATATCTTCTCCAAAAGAAAGATGCAAAAGTTAGACTAATTCGTTAGGTGTTATTTTTGTAGGAATTTGATTTGAAATTTAAGGATAAGAAAGGCACAGAAAATGTTGTGGCTGACCATCTCTCTCATTTCAATTTTGACACAATTACAGAACCATTACTATTGAATGAATCATTTCCAGATGAAAAACTAATGAGTGTAGAAGTATTACCATCGTATGCCGATATCATTAATTATCTTATTAAAGGTCAACTTCCAGAGCATTGGACCAAACAAGACAAAGCCAAATTTTTTGCGGAAATAAAAAATTTCTTTTGGGGTGGCCCTTATCTGTTCAAGTATTGTGCAGATCAAATTGTCAAACTATGTGTCCCAGAAAATGATTTTTAAAATATCCTTTCATTCAGCCATTTCAGAGCTAAAAAAATAACTATTAAAGTTTTACAATGTGGTTTCTATTGGCCAACTATATTTCGAGATGCTTACACTTTTTACTCTTTATGTGATAGGTGTCAATGAATGGGGAGCATTACACGAAGGAATATGATGCCACTAAACCTAATTTTAGTGGTCGAAATTTTTTATGTATGGGGTATCGACTTCATGGGATCCTTTCCCCATTCTTTTGGCCATCAATACATATTGGTTGCTATTGACTACGTATTAAAATGGGTAGAAGTAATTCCATGTAGAACTAATGATCACAAGGAGGTGATAGGATTTTTGAAAAACAACATTATTTCACATTTTGGATTCCCTGGAGTAATAATTAGTGATGATGGTGCCCACTTTTGTAACAAATCATTCAAAACGCTTTTGACAAAGTATTCCATCACTCACAAAGTGGCGACCCCATATAATCTGCAAATCAGTGGCCAAGTTGAGATCTCCAATCGAGAAATAAAGCACATATTAGAAAAGACAGTGAGGCTTGACAAAAAAAATTGGTCATTAAGACTTGATGATGCATTATGGGCATATAGAATAGCTTTCAAGACCCCGATTGAGATGTCACCCTATAGGTAGTGTATGGAAAAACTTGGCACCTACCTGTGGAACTCGAGTATCGTACGTACTGGGCCATCAAGAAATTCAACTTTGACATGCAACAAGCTAGCTCAAAAAGAAGATTACCGCGGGCAGAACTTGAAGAAATTCACAATGATGCATACGAAAATGACAAGATTTACAAACGGCAAATGAAAGTCGTCAGAAAGTGCTTTTATTCAATTCTCTCTTGCACATATTCCCAGGTAAGTTACGCTCTCGATGGTCTAGCCCTTTTATTGTTCACACTGTTTTTCCACATGGATTAATTGAAATTAAGGACCCAAAGAACGGTGTCACTTTTAAAGTTAATAGTCAAAGATTAAAGTCATATCTAGAGTACCAATCATATTGAGAAGATACCGAAATAAATTTGAGTGACCCATCAAATTTGAATTGAGATTTTTCTTTCTTTTTGGTGTTTTGATTTTTTTCTTTCTTTTTACTATTCTTTTGCTAATTGAAATTATTTTTGCATAAGTGTGTTTGTTTAACTATTAAGTTTTCTTTTATCATTGTTAATCATGAATGCCTCAGCTAAACAGATCCTCTTGGACATTCTTAGATGACTTTAACGTGTAAAATCTCATCTTAGAAGCCAGATTCAATTTTATAAAACACATCAAATTTGAGATCTACAACCACCAGAGTTAGTATCCCATGTCGAGGCTTTAGAAACACAACTCAGAGACATTAAGGGAGGTATCTTCGATATCCAGTTGGAGCTTGAGGTAAATTCAATAAGAGGACGATTGCAATTTTCTTTGTGTGCTTTAGTTTGTTACCCCGGTTAAGTGGCGGATAACGGTACTCTGTGACAATTAAGTCTGTTACTTCAGTTTCCAATAATAATTGATATTCTGAGGCGAAGGTATGGACAAAAATGAGATTATAGCAAAGTTTCACAATCGATTCCCTTCACTTCCTTAGAATGCCCTCCTTACAATCTATAAAGCTCAGTCCGAACGCAAGCAATTACTTATGAGGAATAACATACCTGCTGACATGCGCTGGTTAATCGAGGTCAAAGTAGGATTGGCAGGTGAGTTGCCTCCCAAATTTATTGCATACATGCCTGGTTGTGGTAAAAGAAATTATGCAAGAAAATGAAGAGCTCGAAGACTTTATGTTGCTTGTCATAAGTGTGCCAGAGTGAGATGTGATAAAAAACCATGTTCTTTAGGAATGGTGTTTGATAATAGGGAAGATAAGATTCAATTCATTAGGGATGACTTGAATAAAGAGTCATTTGATAATATCTTTTTGTCTCTTGAAATATATCCCAGTGGATATGTACAAGGAGCAATTATCCAGTTATGACCATTATTCCATAAAGAACGTGTACGATATAGTCTCGGGAATCTGATTATAAACGACCCTGTTTGTCAGTTTATAAAAAAACTAGATGGGAAGCCCATCCTCGACCCATAGAGGGTGTTCAAGCTATTTCTGGACGCAAATTCAAAGGAAGAGTTGAGCAACAGTAACAACTACCTGTAAATATAATTTTACTTCATTGTTGTTTTATTTCATGTTGTTTTATCATTTGCATTATTGTCTTTAATAATTTTATTTTATCATTGTTTTTTTTCTTTTTACTATTTTCTTTTTTACTTTCGACCCATGTGCTTTACGCATTAATTGACACAGATATGCTACCTCATACACAGCTATGACCTAGTGTCACCAAAATTCTTAAATATGTTTTTTTTTTGTTAAGCACTCACAAATTGTTTTTAAGAAGTATCTCAATGGCAGCTACTCCCAATAAACAATTCAAGAATATTTGTGTGCTTTCTGGATTTAACTATGGCAAACATAAAGAGTTCGTTGAGGCAGCCATGGATCTTGGTCGAAGCATAGCAGAAAGAAAATTACACTTGGTGTATGGAAGAGGTAACCGAGGGTTATCAAAATTGGTCTCAGAAGTTGTTTTTGTCACAAGAAGCCAAGTGTTAGGCATCATCCCAACAGCCCTAAAACTTTTGAGCAATTTGTCTGACTCACCAACTGGAGAAGAGTTAGTTATCTCAGGTATGCAAGAGAGAATAATTGAACTACTAAATCATGCTGATGCTTTCATTTTCCTACCAGGAGATCTTGTAACTCTAGGGTACTTATCACATTAGCATCTTGGGCCCATCTGAACATTCACCATAAACCCATCGGTTTGTTAAATGTCAATGATTTTTATGATGGCTTCATCGCATTTCTTAACCATGCAATAAAAAACTATTTCATTCATTCCACAGCGAAAAATATTTTTATTTGTGCTCATACTGCTAATGAGCTACTTGATCTGTTACAAGCTTATCGACCAGAGCCAGATCGCAGGACCTTGGTGTTGGAGTGTCCAAATAATGATGGTAACAGTAGTCGCAATAAGAAGTGCAAATTTGATTTAACTCTCCACTTGTAAATATTTTCTTTTGTGTTGCACCACCCAGGTGATGTCTTCTAAACTGTACTTTTTTCTTTTAAAACATTGAGGCTAATGTTTCGTTCTGGTTGGGGGGAGGGAATAGTTGACAATTGTGGAATCTTGGTTAAGTTTTTACTGATTTTTTATTGTAGAGACTAACCGTGGCTAACTTTTTGTATTGAAGATGGCAGAATATGGTGTGTAGTGACTTTAGAAACACATCTTCTTGGTTTGGAAGTAAAAAACAACAAAGAAAATTAGACATTTTCTTTTTCTTTATTAAGCTTTGACAATCATTTTTTTTCTAACTTCTTCTTTCTAATTTCTCCTTTATAAATATACACTTTCAAATTTTTGAGTCGTAGATGGCTGAATACGGAGTGTAATAAATTTAGAAACGCATCTTCTTAGTTAAAAAAAAATTCAATCAATTTCTGTTTCTATCATTTTAAGTGTAACATTTCGAATTAGTTTTTCTGCATCATTTTCACCTTTCTGCATGCATATTTTCTTTTTATGTTTAGAATAGGTTGGGGTAGAATGTCGTTTGAACCTAAAAAAAAAATGTGTGAGTTTTTTTAATATTAGATGACATGATGACTTTTAAATTTTAATATTTATATTATCTCTGGTCTTAAGTGATGTTACAACATGTTTGCTACTTTACATGTTGATATCGGAGACAAATATGAGTTGCTTGAAGGAATGCACATGCCATAATGAATACCAAGTGAGTTTTTGAGCCTGTCATTTTTCTTGAAGAGTAACCCTTTTTGCCCATTCTTCATACAGCTTAGCAGTTTATTATTTTATACATGATCTCTGGATTTCCTTTAAGTCAATCGTCTAAAAAAAAAAGAAAAAAATGTGTTGCTACATTTGAAGGTCCATCTAACTAGTAGATATGGAAGATTTTTTAGAGCCCTAAAAGATGATAGAAAGGCCATCTTTGGCCCATTTAAGCCTTTCTAGCCATCCCTTTTGTGAAATATCCATAGTTAGCTGATAAGTGCATATTTTCCATATATTTTGCTATTAATTTCTCTATCTTTTTCTTGTTTTGGTCTTAAATATTCTAGTTATTTTAGTTAATTTTTAATTTAGTAAATTATATTTTATTGTGTTAATTTTTATCTTAGTTTTATTTATTTTGTTATTTTAGGTATATTCTGGAATTAAAGAGAAATTAAATTGGAGCATTCAAGAAAGAAATTTAATTGAAGATTGAGAGATAAAAGTGCACAAGAGATCAAGAATTGGAAGGAATTAGAAAATAAATTTAATTAAAGCTTATATGGGCCAAGCAAAATTAATGTTGCACATGGAGCTAAAATTAGAAAATGAAAGTCAAAAAGGAAGCCAAGCCAATTAACAAGCCAAGCCATCACATGAAAGCAAAATTGGAAAACAAAGATTGCAAACCAAAAGTGGCCACGTGAAAGGAAAGAGAATAAAGCCTTTTGGCTTTAGGAAATCATTATTGGCTTATTAATTGAAGCATGAAAGTGGCGGTTTTGGGCTTTGAAAATTAATTCTTTCCAGGCAAGGATTTAAAAAGCCACAATTGAAGCATTATAAATAGGGTCAAGTGGAAGCAACACTGGAGATATTCGGCAGCCAAGAGGAGTTGAGGAACTAGCAGCCGGAAGAAGGAAAAGCAAGGGAGAAACCGAAAAGAAATTGAAGAAAAGGGCAGCCGCTTGAATTAATCTCCATGATTGGTTTTGTCAATTCTCTTATTCCCAATTCAATTATGTTAGGCTAAATTTTTATTTGGTTGAGGGTGAATTCAAAACCCTAAACATGCTATACAATTAAATTTAAATTCTATCATTCAATTTATTTAATTGAGATTGTTTATGTTCTTCTATAATTAATGTTCATGGTTTATTCTTGTTTTATTTGAGTGGCCAATTAGATAGGACTTGAATAAATTTTATTGCTAGATTAAAATTCTTGATCCGTAATTGTCTTGATATTTTAATCATTAGTAGCAGGTTGGAATTAGTGATTTCAATTGAAGAACATAACCTAGGTTAAATAATCCGAGCTTGTGTGTTTATTGCCTAGATCAACCTAATATCTTTCTTTGTTTAATGCTTCCATTATCTTAAATTTAAAGAGCTTGTTTTAAATTATTTAATGGTTAGAGATTAGGTGAAGAGCTTGTTTTGCCTAACAACACACTAAGGAAAGATTGAGACTATCAGAGCTTATTGTTGTCTACGGTTGATAGTTTCAATATAAATTGATGATAGAATTGATATATTATGTGCATGTTTGGTGGTGGCGAATGATCCTTTAACCAAAGGTTTCATCATTATTATTTCTTTCTCCTTTAATTAGAGTTTTTATTAAATTCTTGTTCGTAATTTTAATTTCTTTACTTCTTACTATTTAGTTAAAAATTCATAAACCCCCTTTTATTTATAATTGGCATTTTCTTTAGTTAGATTAATGTATATTATTATTACTATTATTTTATTTTAAATCTTGCTTTGGAGTTAATAATAAATATAATTAGCATAGTCTCTGTGGGATCGATCCTTACTCGCTCTGTACTAATTATTTATATTAGTGGTAAGGTTTTAAATTTGGTGTACCTTAACGACACTACCGTTAACCCTTTTGAGCCTTAAAAATAAACTACTTTTCTTTGTCAACTTATCATCTTGACCTACTCCAATTTAGAGTATTACCCGATGTCTTATAAGTTTCATCACCTATTTATGTTTGAGAAAAATGTAAATAATTATTTTGTTCAGTGAAGTTGTGCCAAACAAAAACAAAAAAAATTGTTTAAAAAAAAGAGAAAAAAATAATAACAATAAATAAGCAAAATGCACCTTATAATTTACAAAAGATCTCTACTTTTTCTCAAACATATATTTTGTTTTCCTTATTTCCCCTCCTTTGTTAACCATGTCTTTAGCCTACGTTACGTTTTAATAAAAGTCTTTCTTGATTTTAGGGATCTATAGTCTGAAGTAGAAGCTAGTTATATGGGCTAAAAAGATGTAGTGACGCATAAAAAAAAGAAAAATAAATAAATAAATTGGTTTGACTAGCATTTTGTTTGACTTAAAGATCGTATTATTTCTAAACTGTGGGCATATTTCTTTCATCTTGGTAAAAGCATGTGATATTACTTGTTTATTATTTTCTCTCAAATTTAGCAATTAGTGGAGTCACTATTTTTATTGGGTTTAATTTCCTTGTGAGAGTGTCATTGCTTCTAGTGAGATTTTGGGGTTTGACATGTCATTTTTGAAAGTAGCTGTGACAAAGTCTACTAGCTAATTCATGCGGATGGTTAATGTGGGAGTGATATTTCTTTAGCCTGGAAATAATGCTTATACTTTTATTTTATTGTTATCATTAGTCTGATTGAATAAACATGGTTGTTGTTTTTTTTAAATCATTTTGGATTTGAATTTTATTTTCGCTTTAATTGTTAGGGACTATAATAAGCCGGTTGGGGAATGTGTTGAGTGTTAGGAAGTGTATATTTATAAAGGAGGACATTGTCATTTTACACTCTAAGTTTCACTAATATACATACTTTTATGTTTTTAAGTCTCTTGTGATTTAATTATGTGTGTTGTATTATAATTAAGTATTTTATGTATTTTAGGGGCATCATGGTCATTTCACAATTGAACGAGAGATCAGACAGCAAAACAGACATCACTTTTGAACTCAGGACAGTCGAAAACCTTTGGAGGAGCATAAAAAAAATGATACAATTTACATGTACGGTACTGTCCACGTTACTATTCATGACACTGTTCACATATACAGAATGATGACTTGGCATTGACCAATGACGTGACATTGACTGATGAGGTGTCACGATTCTATTGGACTAAAATTCTAATGTACTGTTGATCGGTGACGTGGCAGTATGTTAGTGGACTAAAAATCGTGTGTACGGTACATGCATATATACGAAATTATTTATAACCAAACCACGTCACTATTTAAGTCGCCTTACTGTTCATGGCACGTCACTATTCAATCCTGAGCGTCCAAATTATTTTAATCCGATAACCATGATTTACTCAGTGTATCTATAAAAAGGGGGTTCTCCCCTAATTTGAAACTCCTAAATTCATTTTTTAGCTCCATTTTTTGTAATTTCTTCTCCATCTTATATTTTCTATGTATTTTAATAAATTTTTATTTTACCCCTGGTTCAATTATGAGTAGCTAATTTTCTTTGAAACTTAGGTTGAAGGTGAAGTCACAACATGTTCGATGGGCTTTATTTGGTAAATTTACTTTCTCTTCCCCTCTGATTTATGTGGATGTTTTGACTTTTCATAGACAGATAGTAATAATCTTGTCTAGATACCGCACTGGTATAATCTGCTCCCTAATACAAGGTTATTACTATTTGGTACGACAAACCCTTAGCACCATATTGATTAGAGTGTAGTTCATGAAGAGTGGAAACCCCCCTTATGATTTAATTGACAATAATAAAAAATATTTATCTTATGGTGCATGTTGATGCAGATCCAGATACCCAAGTGCTTCAATTTTAATAGTTTTCACTTCAATTTATTCCAGCCATTTTAATTCAAATTTTAGGATAATCTAAGTCACTTTCACCACAAAACCACCCACTTAGAAAATTAATTCTACACATAATTAAAATTCACCTCCTCGTAGGATTGACACTCGTCACCATTAATTTATTCTACAATAGATTTATGCACTTGCGAGTTCAATAAAAATTACACAAAATCCATACCAAACTTGACCCTTGTTTTCTTGCCTACTACACAATGCTTACAGAATTTTAATTTTCAGGTTTTGGTACCTTTTACGAGTCCGTACTTCATCAGAGTTTGCAAAGACTTCTCTCTAACATGTCCCAGTCGTACATGTCATAGCTTGGTGGTGTCACTATGTGCCTCAGCAACATTTGCATCATCAGTTATACCTCCCTTCAAATAGTACAAATTGTGACGTTGAACCCCTTACATAATCACCATAGCCCCATACATGAACTTCATTGTGCCATTTTTTATAGTAACCTTATAACCTTTAACTTCTAGAGCACCCACAAAATTAAAATTTTCTTCAAAGATGGAATATATCTAACATCTTTCAGTTCTCTGACTATTCTATTAAACATTTTGAGCCAAATTATTCCTATTCTCATTCCCATTGTGCAATAAGGTTGATCATTCCCCATTACAACTGCACTGGATTCCAAATTACGAAAATCCATAAACTATTTTTAATAGAAGACAAATGATAGGTTGCTCCAGTATCAAGTATCCACTCGTTCGAACAAGCCACATATGTTGTAGGTGTAATACTTAGTGAATAATTAGAGTTTTCATTTTTACACGTGCCATGTTTGCTACTACTTGTTTCTTCCCATCTATTTTTTTAGCCTTTGGACAATCTTTCCTCCAATGGCTCTTTTCATGACAAAAGGCACACTCATCTCGAGTAATATTTCTGCTTCTCGATTTAGATCGAGAATTCGTTCCACCACGCTTCTTCTTTTTCTCTATCGTCTTTTCTCTGGCAAACAAACATTCAGACGATGCTCTTTCGGAATGTGACGAAGTTGAGAAGGCAAGGTTTGATGAAGTTGAGTATGCAAGCAACCTCTTCTCTGGTAACCCGCCGCCGGTTATATAGAGCGCTCTGCCCGCTACCGCATATGTAGAAAAAGAGGGAGCGGGGAAGGTCGCTTGCGTGCTTTATTTTACAAGGAAGAAGAACCGTTTTACTTTGGCACATGAGGTGGCGGGTTTGGCTAGGTAACATAATGGAAATGTATCGGATTGCAAATCTTGGAATGACAATTCGACCCCGTCCTTGGCCTTGGGGAGTGGAAAGCAACGCGGAACTTTAATTAATCAAATGGCATAAGGGGGCTTTCCTTTGTTAGAAAATGAGAATAGGGTTGGCAGAATTCCTTAAAACACGATTGGGATTTTGGATCCCATCCTTAACAATATGAGATTCAGTATAATAATTTTATTGTCTTGATTTCTAATTTGGATAGGGATTTTGGACTCAATTCTTTTCTTGATTTCCCATTCGAAACAAGAATAAGGACGCTTAACGTCAACGTCCCTATCGAGATACTGGATGTCCCAATTGTTGCAACTATTATTTTAATTTTTAAATAACTAAATTAAAAAAATATATCTTTAGAGAAAACAAGCATGATGGACACAAGCCCAAACCCAACAAGTTCATACTTTACGATCACTTTAATTATTATTATTTTCATAACGACATTCACATTTAAAAAAAAAATTGATTTGGTAAATTTCATACTAGGACATTTTGTTAAAAATAAGTCCAACACCACCTTTCAATAAGCCCAAATTAATAAGCCCGACCTATGGAAGGTTCCATGAGTAGGTATGGTTGGTGAGATTTGAATTATTTATGTTAAGTGTGGTAAGTGAAATTATTAGTGGTAGGTGAAGATGAATGATTATTAATTTTTTTTAATGTTTTATTTAAATGGTTTGGATTTGTTCTCATGTACTATAAATATCCTCTTGTGTCATTTGGTTATGCATCAAGTGAAGAGTGAAGAATAAGAGATAAATAAGAAGTGTGAGTCGTGTGTAGTGTTTCTTTCAAAATATTAATAAAGCCCTTGAGTTTAGTAAAATTATTTTGTTGCCCAAATAGTTTCAAATTTAAGAGAATAAGAGAGAAATAAGAAGTGTGAGTCGTGAGTTATGTGTAGTGTTTCTTGCAAAATATCAATAAAGCCCTTGAGTTTAGTAAAATTATATTGTTGCCCAAATAGTTTTAATTTTGAGTAGTTTAGTCCTCCTTAATTTTCAACAATTGGTATCAGAGCCAAGTTGGTCAAGGACTATTGTAGCAGTGCTACCGAAAGTTCACAACAGTCAAGGACTATCGTGGCGAAGCTGTAAGAATATAGCAAAGACAATCAAAGATTGTTTTGTGGAGTTTTGTTGAATTGTGAGGAGTTTGAAACTCTGTTAGTTTGTTGGTGAAGATCAAGTTTACTTAGCATTGGAAAAGTCTTGCAAACATGATGGGTGACCTTCAAGTAGTTAGAGGAGTCAAGAAGCTCAACAACAAAAATTACAATACGTTGGCAACATTGATGGAGTCCTATTTAGAAGGCCAGAACCTCTGGGAGATTGTTTGTGGTAATGATGTGAAACCACCAACTAAGGATGCCACTTTGAATAAGTGGAACATCAAAGCTAGGAAGGCCATGTTCACCATCAAAAGCACAATTGAAGAAGAGATGCCGCAACACATAAAAAATGCTAAAACACCTAAGGAAGCTTGGGACACTTTTGCAACGTTTTTTTTTTCAAAAAAGAACAACACGTGGCTACAACTTTTGGAGAATGAGCTACTGTTAATTTCACAACGAAACATAATAGTTGACGAGTACTTCAATAAGGTAAAGTCCTTATGCCACGAAATTTCTGAGTTAGATCCTACTATTGCGATTTCTGAATCTAGAATGAAGAGAATTATTATTCATAGTTTGAGGCTCGAGTTTTGGAGCTTTGTTACAGCTGTCCAAGGTTGGCCAACTCAACCAACCATTGCAGAATTTGAAAACTTGTGTGCCAATCAAGAAGCAATTAACAAGCAAATGAGTAGGGGCTCAATAAAGAATGATGAGGAAGCTCTCTTCACCGATAAGAAAAGATATCGATTCAGAAGACATTGTGGTGGAGGATATAAAGGAGATGCTGACAAGTCATGAGAACATCAACAAGAAAGTAGCCCACACACAGGGGAAGCACAAAGGAATCACGGCAATAGTGGCCAATAAAAGTCAAAGAAAACGTTTAAAGGAAATTGCTACAACTATGGAAAGAAGGGCCATATGGCGAAAGATTGTTGGTCCAAGAAAAAGTCTGAAAAGAGTAATACTGCCACTTCCAATCAAAAGAATGATAGTGATGAAGAATAGGAAGTTGAAGCATCAGTCGGCATCGAGGAAGATGAGTTAGCCCTTGCAGTCACAATACCTGACCAAATTAATTATGAGAGTGATTGGATCATTGACTCAGAGTGCTCAAATCACATGACTGGTGATAAAGATAAACTACATGACATGACAGAGTACAAAGGAAGTCGTGTAGTAGTAACAACAGATAATTCACGATTGCCCATAACTCATGTTAGCAACACAATTCTAGCACCTCGGTACAGTCCTCAAAAGGTAGCACTTTCAAGATGTGCATTATGTTCCTGGTATGAAGAAAAATCTACTATCAGTATCACAACTAACATTTTCAGGCCATTATGATCCTCAAGATGTCAAAGTATATCAAAATATAAAAATCTCAAGGACACCCACTATGGAAGGACGAAGACTAGAGTCAGTCTATGTATTGTCAGTTGAGTCTGCTTATGTAAACAAAACTCGAAGGAATGAGACTGTAGATTTATGGCATGCTCGTTTAGGACATGTTAACTATCACAAGTTGAAGGTGATGATGAACAAGTCAATGATCAGATGTCTGTCTCAACTTGACCTAAGAATACACAATATGTTTAGGGTGTTAGTATGGTAAGGCTCACCAACTTCCATATATAAAGTCAAAGTTTAGAGCAAAAGAGCCATTAGAGTTGATACACTCTGATGTGTTTGGGCCTGTCAAGTAACCTTCTATTAGTGGCATGCGATACATGGTCACATTCATTGATGACTTCTCTAGGTATGTTTGGGTCTTCTTTATGAAAGAAAAGTCTTATACTTTTTCAAATTTTAAGAAATTCATAGATATAGCCCAATGAGAAGTATAGAAGAAGGTTTGCTGCCTACGAAAAGACAATGAAAAAGAGTATACATCACATGAGTTCTCCTAGTATTTATGAGAATATAAGATACATCATCAGTTCACTTGTGCCAATACACCACAACAGAACGACGTAGCAGAACGAAAGAATCAGCATTTAGCGGAGATTTGTCAAAGTATGATACATGCAAAGAATGTACCAGAAAGATTTTAGGTTGAAGCCATGAAGATGACAGCTCATGTGATCAATAGACTTCTTCAACTAAAACTAGGGTTGATATCACCTTACAAGAAACTGTGGAATATAAAGTCTACAGTCAGCCACTTTCGTGTATTTGGATGTGTGTGCTATGTCTTCATGCAAGGCCATTTTTTAAGCAAATTTGATCAAAACGTAATTCGTCGTATTTTTGTTGGATATGACAACCAGAGGAAATGATGAAGGTGCTCTGATCCTACCAGTGGATGGTGCTACACAACACGAAACGTGGTGTTTGACGAAGCATCATCGTGGTGGTCTTTAGAAAAAGAAGAGTTACCAGATTCAAAAGAAATTGAAGATCAAATGACTGAACAAATTGTCGAAATTCAACCGAGCCAAGAAGAGTATGAAGAATCTGATGATCTAAAGGATGATGATGATAAGGCATAAAGTCCTTGGAAGACAACTGTTCACTAAAGTCCTATTGAAGATGAGGAATCAAATGAACTAGAACCGATAACTCCCGAACCTCAACTTAAAAGATCCAAAAGAGTGATAAATTGAATCTCAAGTATGCTAATGTAGTAATTGCAGAAGAGGAAAAAATAAAAGGACCAGAGACATTTGAAGAGGCAGCAAAGAATTCTGATTGGATGAAGGTGATAGAAGCATAAATCATTGCACTAAAGCAAAATCAGACTTGGGATCTAGTTCCAAAACCAAAGGATACAAAACTAATATCTTGCAAATGGATGTACAAGATTAAGAAGCATCTAGATGGTTCAGTTGAAAGGTACAAGGCTCGATCGGTAGCTCGAGAGTTTTTACAATAATATGGGTTATACTATGATGAGACGTTTAGTTCGGTGGCAAACCTCACAATAGTAAGAGTCCTACTTGTACTCGCAGCTAGTAAGGACTGGAAATTATGGTAAATAGATGTAAAAAATGCATTTCTACACAGAGAGTTAGATCGAGAGATCTATATGAACCAACCTAGAGGATTTCAGAATAAAGATCATCTGGAGTATGTATGCAAGTTGAGAAAGGCACTTTACGGCTTAAAACAAGCACCAAGAGCATGGTGTTGTAAGATTGGTGAATTTTTAACTCAGAGTGGTTATTCAATGGCGCATGTAGATTATAGCTTGTTCATCAAAGCTAGTGAAGGAACATTAGCAATTATGCTGTGTATGTGGATGATTTGATTCTTACTAGTGACGATGAAGAAGAAATTCAGCAAACAAGAGAGAACCTATCAGTTCGTTTTCAAATGAGAGAGCTTGGTCAGTTGAAGCACTTTCTTAGTTTGAAGGTTGATCGAACAAAAGAGGGGATTTTTCTTTGTCAACATAAATATACCAAAGACTTGCCAAAGAAGTTTGAGATGTTGGAATGCAAGGCAATCTCAACTCCAATAGAAGTCAATGCAAAATTGTGCACATGAAGGCGAAGATTTACAAGATGGAACAATGTATCAACAATTAGTAAGTAGTTTAATCTACCTAACGCTGACACGGCCAGATATTTCATATGCAGTAGGTGTAATGAGTCGGTACATGCAAAATCCAAGAAAGCCTAACATGGAAGCAGTTTGACAAATACTAAGGCATGTAAAAAGTATAATTGATTATGGTATATCATACAAGAAATGTGAAAGTTACAAGCTGACTGGCTATTGTGACACTGATTATGCCAGAGATCGTGATACAAGAAGATCAACTACTAGATATGTTTTCAGAATTGGATTTGCAATTTTCTTTTGGTGTAGTAAGAGACAACTAATTGTATCACTATCAACCACAGAAGTAGAATATAGAGTAGCGACAATGGCAGCTCAAGAAAGTACTTGGTTGATGCAATTGATGAAAGATCTAGAGCAACCAGTAGATTACGCAGTACCATTATATTGCGACAATCAATCGGCGATCAGCTTGGTAGAAAATCTAGTTTTTCATGTAAGAACTAAGCATGTGGAGGTGCACTATCACTTCATCAGGGAAAAGGTCTTGCAAGATGAAATTGAAATGTAGTATGTCAAGATGGATGATCAAGTTTCGAATCTGCTTACAAAACGCCTTAGCACTGGGAAGTTTGAAGAGTTCGGCCAAAGGCTCAGTATGGTTTGAAGAATGAAAGTTGGTGTTGAGGGGGAGTGTTAAAAATTAGCCCAACACTACCTTTCAATAAGCCCAAATTAATAAGCCCAACCTATGGAAAGTTCCATAAGTAGGTATGGTTGGTGAAATTTAAATTATTTATGTTCAGTGTAGTATGTGAAAATATTAGTGGTAGGTGTAGTTGATGAAGATGAATGATTATTAATTTTTTGTAATTTTTTATTTAAATGGTTTGAATTTGTTCTCATGTACTATAAATATCCCCTTGTGTCATTTGATTATGTATCAAGTGAAGAGTGAAGAATAAGAGAGAAATAAGAAGTGTGAGCTGTGAGTTGCATGTAGGGGTGGGCAAAATACCTGACCCGACCCAATCCGACCCAAAAAATTTCGGGTTCGAATCAGATCAGGTTATGAATGAAACTCGATCGATGAAATACTGTAAACCCGATCGGGTTGTGATCGGATCGGGTAAAACCCGAACCGAAACCCAATCGGGTTGAACAAAAAAAAAACTAAACCTAACCTAAACTCACGCACTCACCACACGGGCACACTCACAAACACAAACACAAACAGATTCACAAAATACAAACAAATCACATCACAAACCCTTTACAATCCTCACACACACAACCCACATGGTGTACACTCACAAACACAAACAAATTGACAAAATACAAACAAATCACAACACAAACCCTCTGCAATCCTCATACACACAACCCACATCCACAAGACTTACACACACAACCCTCTCCAGTCCCGGATCTGCTGTTGCCTCTCCGATCAATCGCCACGAGCTGCTGCTGTGCGTCCAGCCATCGCGATCTGCCGCTACACGTTTGCCCATCTACTGCCGCCAAGAGAAACTAATTTGCTGCTGAAAACCCGTCCCTGATCTGCTGCCGTGGCCACCGATCTGCTGCTCCAAGGCTCAAGCTCCAGCCCGACCTGAGTTTCTAGCTTTGCCCTTTATGACTTTGTGACCCAAACCTGATTTTAAAGCTTTCAAGTTTCAAGTTTCAAGTGTCATGGTATATAATTATATATGCTTAATTTAACCCGAACCTGATTCTACCCAAACTCAACCCGATTTTAGACCTGATCCAAACCGATCCAAATACATATCGGATCGGGTCGGGTCGGGTTGTATTCGAATCAATGTTTGCCCAACCCGAACAACCCAAAACCCGATCGGATTGACCTGAACCCGACCGGAATACGATTTTGCCCACCCCTAGTTGCATGTAGTGTTTCTTGCAAAATATCAATAAAGCCCTTGAGTTTAGAAAAATTCTTTTTTTTACTCAATTAGTTTTAATTTTGTGCAGTTTAGTCCTCCTTAATTTTCAACACATTTGGATTTCGATTGGCTTGAGTTTTTAATTGGTAGGGACTTGGAAAATATTTTTTGCATCAATTTACTATTTCTATTGAGATTCGAAATGGTTGTTCCTCCTGGTTCATGATCGGGATGGAATCAGGATTGACCAATCTCAATTGGCACGTGCCAATGAAGGATGGAAAAAATTTGGGATGGTCTCTAGAACGATAGTACCAAGATTCAACCCGAACACGGTCTCTAGAATGCCTGAAATGGGTCGGGCTTTTTTATCTGGACTTAAAAATTTAGATTTTAGATTTTATAATATTATATATGCATATATTTTAGTTTGTTTTGTAATTTTATGATTTTTAAATTTTATTTTAATGAAATTGGGCTTGAAAATATAATATTTAAATATTTAAAATTTTAAATATAAGTAATAGGTGAGCCCAATAAGTATAATTATTTAAAATATTTTTTTTTAATAAAATCTGAGTTCCAGGCAATAAGCCCATGTCCGATCCGACTTCAACTCATCTCCCGGCTAGGTATTACTAGCCTGCATCACGTGGGTCGAAGCCGGGTGGGTATTTTTAACATCCTTAATTCCAATTGCCAACTCTAAACAAGAATAAGAATAATTTGTTTGTTTAATCGGTTATATTCTTGTTAATGTATTTAATTTGTCTTATAATTGGATTTGATCATTTCAAGTTACTAAAATGTTGTTAATTAAATATGGTCATTGATGATGATAATGATGATGATGATAATTATTATTATAATAATAAAATTATCATCATCATCATTATCATCATTCTAGTTTTGATAGAGAAATAGAAATGGTTTTAAGGATGCAGTTGCCAGCTGGTTGGAATACTACGATAAGAAAACATATGAAGCTCTTGATGTGGCTCTCAAGTTTTAATTTGTTTTAAGTATTATAAAAATGGATTTGATTATTTATCAAAATTATGGGTTAGACTATGTTACATATAATGTAACAAATAGTAAACTCATGAGTTTTCACTCATTATAACTAAATTGTTTAACATGCTCAATTATTGTATGTTACATATGATAAAACATAGTATCATCCCAAAATCAGAATAAAATTATTACACGCATGAGGTAGAGTTGACCTTAGCTAGCTGGGTTGGTGGTTCCCTGGGGCAGCAAGGCATTGTTCTGCATATTATATTGCCTTGGACAGTAAGGAATTGTTCTGTATTACTTTAATGGATACATCGGAGCTAGTATAATTGGAGTTCAATATTGCATGGGGAAATTCTAAGTAGGCGGCAAATTTATACTAATGTTTATTTATTCCTTTATTAATTTGACTTGCATTGTTTTCTCAGGAAGTAGCTAATAAACACTTGCTCGGTCACAAGTAATTCTAGTTGAAAAATAGTAGCCTGCGTCACAGCTCCTCAAAGTTGGGAAACATATACGGGGTCTAATACACACACACACACACATCAATAGTGATATGTGTCCAACTAGTGTATAAACTTTGTTGTACAAATTCACGGAGCAGTATCATATGGTTGTTATACGTTTCACTTTTTTATGGGAATAAAATGTAAACATATCATTACTCTTTTGATAATATACAAGAACTCTTGTACTCCTGGTATTAATTTGTTTTTAGGTGGGTGCTAGTTAACTAAAATCTCTTGCAGTAAAAAAAGTTTAGATCTTTAGGATTTGACAAATAATCAACTAATACTAATTTATACTTTAATAATTTACATAAAGTAGTCTGACAGATTGATTTTTAAACAGTTTTATTTAGTTGTCCACTTGAATTTAAATTTAAAAAAAAGTAAAAATTCAAAAATTGTTTGAGTTTTGTCCACGTCCCTTTGCTGTGAATTGGAGGTAGATATTAAAAGAAAAAATAGTTTATAAAAAGCTTTTGTGGCTACTACATTTCTCATTTTGCGCACCAATCGAATAACTTGCACATGATAATAAACATGCATTATTAGCCAAAGGCACATGTACGACTGATGTCCATTTTATTCCATAAAAAGAGTACACAAAATCAAACGACAATTTTTTAGAACTATAATTCTCTCTTGCTCGTTCAACCTTAACGGAAAATCCTGTGGGAGAATTGCATGACTTCTACATAGAGAGATGCTTCCTCCTCTCTGTAAGTCACCCACCCACCAATCATCTGCTATGTGATGGGTAGAATAATCACTTTTACATCCCATTTTGCCTGAAGAGACTGACATGCAACAATTAGACCCGAGAAACAATGCCCTATGTCTCCAAGTCTCTCAATCTTAATCCGTGAAAGTGTATTAACATCAAACCAAAACACCTCAACATCGTCAACAATGTTAACTGATTTTCTAGAAATGAGAAAATCGGTAAAATCTCTCTATCTGATTCAAGCAAACATTCTTTAAAACGCCTTGAATACACAGAAGGAACAGCCGTTTAGGACCCAATGCTGCGATACTTGGCTGAGACCGAATGTATACAATAAACGCAAGAGTTCCATGCAGACTCAATGCATAGAACTTCCCTTGGTGAGCAATACCATTAGTAAACCACGTGAACCGGTTTCTTTCTGATTTATAAGAATTACAATTAGGGTCGGGAATTGTACTATCTTGCTTCATTCTCATATTCTGCTAAACCTATCACGATACAATTCATTTTCCAGTATTGAACTATTCTTGATGAAGTTATTACTGCGCGTCGAAATAGAATCCTTTGATCCCATGAGGGGAGGAGGAGGTAGGATTCCCAAGCTTCAGGAAAATTTAAATAATATTCATTAGGCGATGCTCCTCTGCTCACAAGTATTCCATCTGAGTATCCAACGTAGTACTTCCAAGGTGCCGGCATTGGCATTTTCTTCGCATTACAGACGATCCAGGCCCACTCTCCTAGATGAAATGCTGTGTTGAATTTAAACTTTGTGTCTTCGTTGACGTCGTGGAGTTCGAGCCGTGGCTGCTGTATCATTGCTTCTGAATTAGACTGCTTCGTTTGAGCTCTCCATGATTTGGTCACTCCTCCGTAACTTATGTCAAGCATTAGAGTTGAAAATTGCCTTGAAATCACGCTGATGAGTTGCTGTGGAAGATCCGGCCATGGCCTTAAACCATTGGCATTGGCTTCTATTTTGAACGGAACACGCTTCTTGATTTCCTTCTTCAGCTTTCTTGCATAATTGGTATGTGCTTGGGAGAAAGAACTTGAGGATGGAGTCATGGCGTGGGATATGAAATCAATATATAAGCTTCCAATTTTAATAAAGTAAGGATATTATTAAAATATAAAAAAATTATAGATACTGGCAGACAAACATAATAATTACAGAGCACACACAAAAATAGAATGATAACTTTTAACATGCAACGATGATTTTTTAAATAGACATAATAATTACCACCAACCCCACTAGATAACTATTATCCTCCTTCATTTATTTTCCTCCCACCACAGTTATTACCCTCCTTCATTTATTTTCATCGGACCTTCTCTTGTAATTATTACAATAGCTTGTGTATTTATATTATTGTAAAATAGACGGTAAGTGATGAATAAAAATTATTTCCTTTCCTTTGGTTTTTTAATAATAGATTTTAATATATTAAAAATTATATTTTTTTATCGATTAATATATTAAAATTTGTAATTTTTATATGTTAGTGGGATTCTCATTGTGTGTGTGTGTGTATATATGTACACACACATATGAGTATGTTAAAACGTGGTTTCGAAGTTCTAACATCTTTTAATTAGGTGTGAAAAAAGCACATGATTAATTAGTGGACAAATAGGAAAAAAAATACTAATTGTTGAGAATTGACCACAGCTAGTTGCCTAATTATCACCTTTTGGGCAACAAGATAAAAGAAGATTGGAGATTAGTGGTAATAAAGAACAATATTTTTTTATTTCTGTTCCGGAATATTTGACATTTGGGATAGGTATGGATCAGAAGACCATCCAAAATCATTACTCGAGTTGAAAACAATTTTAGAGAAGATAAGGGTACTGATTTAAATTTAGGTTATTTCTTTGATAGGTATAGTTTTTGTCCCTTCTTTTTATAGATTTTTTATTATGTTCCTTCAAGAATGTACTTTCTTTATCCTGTTACCCATTGGTTGTTGTGCCAAAAGCCCAAAATTTTATGCAACTAAACGATGTTATGTTAAAGTGAATTTAACCCGACGATATAACTGAACTGTAAAGGATCTCGAGACATAGTATATATAGGGTGGCGGTATTTCCACTTTATCTTTTGTGTAAAACCATCCCACTAGTTATATTTTTTGAAATTACAATGTTATCCTTGTGTGAAATGGTTAAAATAGGTAACGGCAAAACTTTTTATTTTTATAGATGTTGTTCAAACACCAGAGTAAACACTTACAATACTTTTTCACATACACTGTAATTCAGAAATTTATTCAAACCAATGTATTAAGTAAGCGTTAATACATATACTACCAAATACTTGTAGTTATTATACATTTAGAATCAACGAGTAACTAAAATAAGAGTAATGGAGTGTTTAATGGACAATATAAATTTACCTTTATTTAAGATATAAATGAATAAATAGTGGCAGATATCAGAATTTAATTAGTTTTATTTTTTTCAACAAATCTGAAAATAATTAAAAGAAAAGAAACATTATAAATTACATGGACAAGGTTATTTGTGGTATTTATGGGACGGATTTACAAAACATGTTGATTTTAATCTTTTTTTTATTATTATTGGGATGGTTCCGTTTTACCCAAAAAGAAGGGTGGAATCACCATCCTGTATATTCATTATCCGAATAAATATTTTATCATTTAGGGCCCCTCATATTTTATATTTTTAAATTAATTTTTAACGTGTCAGGTTTTGATAAATATGTTGCAATCCGCCAATCAACTGTTTGGTAGGTGAAGGTACGTAATACCCAAAAAAAAGGGAGAGAGAATATGGATCTCATGCTGAATAATGTGCAGCAATTTGTTTGCTTTCACACATCTTAGAGAAAGTAAATAAAAGAGAACAAATGACATAATTATAATCATTTTTATAGTTAACATTATTTTTCACTCGGCAGTTCATCATTCAATCTAAAAGGCAAATCTTGAGGGAGAATTGCATCGCTCTCACATTGAGATATACCCTTTTGGAAGTCATAAGCGCACCAATCTTCATCTTTGTGATTCCTAAAATAAATATAATCACTTCTGCATCCCATTTTGCTAGCAGAGACCAACATACAGCAATCACTCCCCAAAAACAATGTCCTATCCCCAAGTCTCTCCAACTTGATCCATGAAAGTGTACCAATATCAAGCCGAAACACCTCTACATCATCAACAATATTAACTGATTTTGTTGAGATGAGAAAAATCAATAAAATTTCGCCGTCCGATTCAAGCAAACATTCCTTGAAATGCCTTGAATGGACGGTAGGGGCAGCTCTTTTTGTACCCAAGGCTGTGATTCTCGCGTCTTCAATAACTGCAAGTGTTCCCTGCAAACTCAAAGCATAAAACTTCCCTTTATAACCAATAGCATTAGTAAATCTCATGAAAAAATTTCTCTTTGATTTATGATCATAACAATGAGGTTCAGCAATGGCACCATCTTCCTTTATCCATTCATATCCTCCCCATAGCCCTGCTTTTTGTTTATAATACACGAAAGCTGGATGGCTAATTCCCGTTAAAACAATCATTTCAGAATTTCGAAAATCAGGATCTTTATGTGATGAAGATATAACAGCGCATTGAAATGGAACCCTTTGATCCCACGGAGGGAGCTGCTGGTAGCATTCCCCAATTGTAACAAAATGTAAATAATATTCAGGTGGTGATGATGATGCTCGTTTGGCCACAAGCACACCGTTGGAGCATCCAACGTAATATTTCCAAGGCATTTGCCATGGCCGGCGCCTCCAATACCAGGTTCCCCATGTCCATTCTCCTTGATGAAATGATATGTTGAATTTAAACTTTGTGTCTTCGTTGCCATCATGAAGTTCCAGCCATGGCTGTGTAATTGCTCCTGGGTTACAGCACTGCTTTGTTTGAGCTGATCTCCATGACTTGGTCACTCCTCCATAGCTCATGTCAAACATTAGAGTTGAATATTGCCATGAAATCACTTTGATGAGTTGCTGCGGAAGATCTGGCCATGGCTTTAAACCAAGGGCATTGGTTTCTTTTTTGAGTGGAGCAGGCTGCTTCTTTTTTAACTTCTTCACCTTGTTTGCCATTAGTGTGTGTACGGGTTTTGAGGATGGAGTTTAGAGTAGGATACGAACTTATTAAATATAAAGCTGTAGACGTGGCTCCCAAGTTACTAAAATCTATTTATTATAAAATGCATTTGATCAATTCTCGGAACCAAAAAAAAAATGCCGGTTCTACAGTTGACCTTGGCTAGCGACGACTGCCTTGGAGAACACGGTCTTGTTAGGTACTTTTTTTTTTTAATAGATAACAGTAAAGATGAATATTGAGACTAATAGAAAATCAAGGTAATAAGAGAGAGGATAAAGAGAAAAAGAGAAAAATGAGAAGGTCATAAAATGATGAATAATTGTTATGTTGATGGGTATTTCAGTTATTTTTTATTTAGATCGATAACTTGGTTATTTGTTATGTAACCTAATGTTTGGGTGTTCTTTGAGTGAAATTATTCAACTTCACAAAAATTCTTACTATTTAGTACTATTTGGGTGTTCTTTGAGTGAAATTAAATCCTTTAAATTTTGAGTTTTGAATTATCTTTTGACATGTGTGTATTTTTATTTATATATGATTGAGATTTACATTTTTTATTTTATTCCTTTTTAATGATTATCAATTACATGATCGTATTTACTCAGACAAAAAATTAAATCAAGTGAGAATTCTAATCTTTTCTTTAATATTTTATTCTAACTTAGGGTTATGTAATATTTATCTAATGAGCCCTGTCAAAATCTTCTTTTTTTTTTTTCCTTATTAACGTAATGATGAATAACAAATTGGCACGAGTTGCTTTGCTTACCCTCTTATCTTTTAGAAGAAAAAAAATGTTAGCGGCAGAAAAAGGTGTCCGATCAAGACGAAGATGCTCTCACATTAGCAACTACTGATAATAAGAAATTGTAATTGTATCCTAAAGAATAAAAAGTTAAATTCCTTGAGCAAACATTTTATTTCCAACAAAACTCATTACCTTATAAATGTCAACCAATCAAAATTTATCACCACATGGCTAACTCCAATCCACTGCCATTCAGAAAATTGTGAGGCTCCATGACAACTTCCACACGTCAATTAATTGTATGTGACAAACTTCTGACATCAAAACTGAAGTTTCAATTAATTCCTAGCAGCTACATCACTTAAATTTCTTTTGAGTTGAAGCTTGGATACCGACCCTTGAAATTTCATAATTCTCTAGACAATAGCCAATGCACAAAAAATACTAAGAAGGATGATAATGGCTGTAGTCAATCTTTTTTTTTTTTTTAATAAGGGAATAAAACCTTCGTTACGGAATTGAGAGCAAACACATGATTTGAGCTGGTAAACTATCCAGCCATATAACAGGTTATAGACCTTTTAAGGCTACCTTAGCCAAGGCATGAGCATTAGCATTACAAGATTTATGAGTGTGTTGAAATTTGACTGCCTGGAAGTTTTTTCTTCGTTCTTCAATCTCTGATATCACCCAACATATCTCAGTTTTGCTACCATTCTTGTTATTTGCCAAGTCAACAGCCATTTGGTAGTTCGATTAAAAAATGACAGTTGATAAACCTGCACTTGTTGCTACTTGCATTCCCCATTCAATTGCTTCTGCTTTTGCAAAGGAAACTTATCCATTGAAATTTGAAGATTTGATGGCTGCAGCTACAATATCTCCTTTAGCATTTCTTATTATTACTCCTAACCCAACTTTATAATTCTCCTTGTTATAGCCACAAACAAAGTCTAAGTACTATAAATTATTACATTTCTTACAAAAAATAAAAAAGAAATTTTTTCTTTCTTTTCGTTGACAGTTACTAAACAAACCATTAAATAACTTGTATAGATTTTAAACCTAAAAAAGTAAATTAACACTTGTAAAACTCACTAATCAAGTGTGTGTGTGTGTACGCGCGCGCGCGCGTGCCTATATAATAAAAAAATTTCTTGTTAAATTCTTAACTTTTGGGGGCCCTTGGCTTAGGATTTCTAGGTATTCAACCCAAAAAATTAATCTATTGAGTGAAGTAACCTATCCTCCTTATAAACCCAAGTATTTCCCTTTTACTAACCAATGTGGGATACAATTTAATAATCCCCTCCTCGAATGAAAACACTAGCGGACCTCGATCCTCTCGTCCGACACACATTACTTGTTCCACCACCACATTCATAAGTATGAGACATATGATTTCGATTCAATTCATAAGTATCTCACGTGTTAGGCATGTACTGAAGCTTAAAGCCAAGTTCGTTAAGGTTGTTAGCCACATGTTGTGTATCTAAGCAATCTAAAAATCAGAATTGTTGGTGATCCAAGTCATATAAAGCTGGTTTTTTATTCGGTTTTAGTGATGATTCTAGAATCTTGCATTGTGAGGTATTGTTACATCAATAAATCTCATCCGATAGCTTTCTGTGGATGTAGGTTGAGCATTCTAGCTCAATTGAACCACGTTATGATCTTGGTGTGTTGATTGATCTTGATTCATTTTCTTTAGTGTTTTTAAATCTTGTTAGTATATTGAATTGTGAGTTCCTCGGAACAATTTTGAAATTGTGCAACTTGTATTGATTTGATTTAAAGGATCTTGGGCAGTGATCAGTTGCATTAATTGGAAAGCAACCTTATTACTACAATTGGTATCAAAGCTTAGTGTCTTTGATCAAACCCAAGTATGGCATCATCCAAGATTGACATAGAAAAATTCAAAGGCAAGAATGACTTTAATATATGGAAAATAAAGATGGAAACTTTGCTGATCACTCAAGGTCTTGAAGATGAAATTGCGTTAGAAACCAAAAAGGAAAGGAAAGTCATCCAAGACGCTAGAACAAACTGATGAGATTGACAAGAAAGCCAAAAGTACTATAATTCTGAGTCTTGGGGATTCAATCATCAGAGAAGCGGCCAAAAAAAAAAAAATTGTGGCTGGACTATGGGTCAAAGTTGAAAGCTTCTATATGACTAAGTCTCTAACAAACAGACTCTACATCAAAAAGAGAATGTTTACTTTCAGAATGGTAGAGGGATCATCGCTAGAAGAGCATATTGATGAGTTTAACAAGGCGTGTGATACCTTGGAGACAATTGATGCAGCTTTGGATGATGATGGGAAGGCTCTTTTGTTAATCAGTTCATTACTAAATGTCTTATGAAAATTTGGTTGATGCTCTGATGTATGGGAGACAAACCTTAACCCTGGATGAAGTAAAATCTACACTTAACACCAAAGAGCTCCAAGAAAAAGGGGAAGTAGCATTAGGCTTAAATTAGGACAGTTATGTGTCTTAAATAGTTCTAATCTAGTTATGAAGGGAACTAAAAAGAATGAGGTATATATCTTTGATGGTGATGTAATTACTGGTGAGGCCAATGTGACTTTGAAACAAGCTAAAGATACAACTAGGTTATGGCATTTAAGGTTAGGACACATGAGTGAAAAGAATTTAAAAAGCTAGAAAAATAGGGTGCCTTTGGTTTTGATAAGATTGGGAATTTAAAGTTTTATGAAGACTGTGTTTTAGGAAAATCCACAAGAACCAGTTTCAAAAGATCTAGTTAGAAGTAAAAAAAAAAAAAAGTTGGTTATGTGCAGTCTGATTTATGGGGGCCTACTCAAGATTTATCCTTAAGTGGCAATAGATATTCCTTGTCCATTATTGATGATTTTTCAAGAAAAATGTGGATTTATATCTTAAAAAGCAAAGACTAGGTATTTGAAATGTTTAAAGAGTGGAAGCAATTAGTTGAAAATCAAACTAGAAAAAGATTGAAGAAGCTAAGAACGGATAATGGTTTGGAGTTTTGCAATCAAGTTTTTGACAATTTTTGCGCAAATGAAGGCATTACTTCACTCCTCAATAGAACAGATTAGCAGAAATGATGAATAGAACCCTCATGAATAAAGTAAGATGCATGCGTATTCAATCAAAGCTTCCTAAAATAAAAAAAGTTGGTGAATTGGATAATGGATTGAAGAAGTTGGTAAATTGGATATGGATTTACTTTTGTAGATCCGTAAAAATCTGCAAATCCCCAAAAAAATAAAAATAAATATTTAATTAAAATATAAACTTATAAATGTGAGACTACTAGTTACTAATAAATAAATAAGTTAAAATATAGTTACATTAATACCATTTTATATCGTATCCGATAATAATATAAAATAAAAAATAACTAAACAATTGAATAATTAAATAAACAAATATAGTTTCCTAAATAGTAAAAATTCTAAAGCAAAACAAAAAATCCTAAGCCAAAAGAAACACTTTAGCACAAAAACCAAACCTCTATCCCACCACACACAAAGAACCATCACCTTTTATCTCACCATTTGAGGTAATTAATCTTAATTTGTTACTTTCTTTTCAAGCTTTTCATGCATTGATCTAAATAAATGAGATTTTTTTTTCCTTTTTTGTGTGTTATATTTTGAAACTTTGAATGTATTAATTCTAGCTTTATTTAAACGATCAATTTTTAATTTGATCAGTAGTAAAATTATTTTTATCTTAATTCTTTTAATTACTTCATGGATTGGACAAAATTTAAAAATTTTTAATCTACAAAATGATGGATTGGATATGAATTGGGTCAAATTCGCATGCATACGGATTGGATTTGGATTGAATTTATCAATCCTTACATTGGATTAGATTTAAAATTTAAAATCCGCAAAATCGTGGATCGTATATGGATTAATCTCCAATCCACAAAATCCGATCCGCGAACACCGCTAAAATGAATAATTGATTTAGTATTTAGTACATATATTAATTATTTTTCAATAATATTACAATATATTAATTGATATTTATGTCATAAATGTGTAATCGTGTCGAGATGGTCCAACTATGCCAAGGTTATTTACTATGTCGTATCGTATCAATCCATTTATTAATCACTAAATTGTATCAATGCTTATAAACATGAATATGAAAAAAATGCGTCGTACTCGTGTCATGACCCATTTGTCAGCTTTATAACAAAGAGTCTTGTGGAGTATGGAGACTAAGAATTTGTTCTTGTAAATTACAAAAAACAACATGTGATGATTTAAAGAAGGTAGGGATGTCAATGGGGTAAGGTGGGTGTAGAGAGGTCTATCCCATTCCCCACCCCATTAAAAATTTTGCCTCAATTCCCCCACCTCATTCCCTAAAAATTTCCCTCCCCATTCCCCATTTATTTATTTTAGAATATATATAAATACATGATTTTAATGAATTAAACATTAAAGACTTAAATAAAATCATTATCATATTATAAAGTATTCAAATTATTTTAAAAGATCTCTAAATGTTTGAAATGATATCAAAATTGAAATTTTTTTTTACAGAGTAGTATCTTAGGAGATAAAAAAAAAATAACAATGTTTTAGGGTTAACTAAAAAGTATATTGTTGGGTTTTCTTTTAGTTATATCCCATTTATATCAAGTAAAAATAAAAAGAAAATTTATTAACTAACATTGTAATTGATAAAAAAAAATTATTAAATAAAAATTAGAAAAATATTTATATATAATGAGGATTGGGGTGGGGAGTTCAAAATCAAACCCCACCTCGTTAAGAATTTAGGGATTATTTTTCCTCAATTCCCGAACTCATTTCTTAAAAATTATTCAAAATTTATTTCATTCAGAGTGGAGGCCTGTGGGACCCATAGAGGATTTTGCCATCACTAGAAGGTAAACCAAATCAATTGAAAAGGTTGTTAATTGTTGAAAAGAGAAGAAATTAGAAAGGTAAATAAATAAGAGAAGCTCACAATAGTTACCAGACTTTTATTGATGATGGCAAACACCTTCCCAACCAACCTATTTCATTAAGAATGCCACGACAAAAATTATTGGAATCTAAAAGAGTAACAACACGTAAATTATAATGTTTGAATAGTCATCACCCAAATTACAGTAAACAAACATCAATAATAGCACCATATTGCATAGAAATAGTCTTACGTTGTGCGGCTGATGACGGCAAATGAAGGCAGAGGCAGTGACAGACAGCGGTAGATACTGCAATAGCTGGAATAAGGAAGCAAATTGTCTCAAGAACTTAGGTGGCAGAGACGAAGTTGCAGTTTAGGTTGACCAACGATTGAGGCAGCACTGGTGGCACCTGAACAAAGGTGACTGTATTGGTGGTGTGGCCGCCGGTGTTTGTTAGATTATGATTAACGAATAGGGTGTGTGTGTGTGTTTTGCAATCAGAGGAAGGGAATTAGGGATTATGTTTTTTATTTTTGCCTTTTACAGTTATTGTTATTGTTGTTGTTGTCATTTAAAGGGCAAACTTAACTTTTTAATTCAATTCAAGTTCAATCTAAACTGAAGCAAAAACTGATTGGATTATAAATTTGAATCCATTTAGATTTTTTAATGGTTAATCTAAACTGAATTGAACCCGAAATTTATTTTATCTTTAATTCGAATTGAGTTGATCTGATTCAAATGCCCACCCCTACCGATCATGAATCAAGAAGAATAACCATCCCGAATCCTAACTAATATAGTAAATCGGAGCAAAAAATGTGGTTCAAGTCCCAATAAATTGAAATCATGAATCCTGATCAAGATCTTATTGTCCCAATATTATCCATTAACTATCTAAATTTAATATGTAAATTACCAAACCAATTTTTTTTTTTCATTTGTTAGATGTGAATGTCATTAAAAAAAGGGATATTGTCAATTTCCCCCCTACAGTAATCAACATATACCATTTTCCTCCATGTTGTTTTTATAATGGCCAAAAACCCCCTTGATAGCATAAGTTTACAATATTACCCTTATTTTCAACTACTCTTTTATTTATATTTATTATAAATTAAATAAATCACATGAATATAAATTAAATAAAAAATTAAGCATTAAAAACAAGAAATATATGTTTTGATATGAGAAAAAATTAATAATAAATTTTTTTTCTTGTACTTATTTATTTTGTGAAAATTTTCTTATAATAAATATATAAGAAAATTATTATAAAATGATAAAAAATTATTATAAGAAAACTTGAATGACAAATAAAAATTTATTATAAGATAAATAATAAAATATTTTACCTATACTTTTTACATTTAATTTTAAAATATTACACCATGTTTATTATAAGAAAATGTTCACAAAATAAATAATTACAAGAAAAAAAAATTTATTATTAATTTTTCTACTCATATCAAAACATATATTTCTTGTTTTTAATACTTAATTTTTTTATTTAGTTTCTATTCATGTAATTTATTTAATTTATAATAAATGTAAATAAAAGAGTAGTTGAAAATAAGGGTAATATTATAAATTTATACTGTCAGGTGGATTTTTGGCGATTATAAAAACAATAGGAGAATAAATGGTATATGTTGATTACTGTAGGGAGGAAAGCGGTAATCCCCTTAAAAAATAATTATTATTAAAGTGAATGCAAAGTAGCAAACTTGTTGGGTTTGGGATTGGGTCCATCATGTTTGTGTTCTCAAACATAATTTTTTTTAATTTAGTTAATTAAAAACTAAAATAACTGTTGGGGTAATTAGGATATTCAGGATTTCGATCAGGACATTAAGCATCCTGTTTTAGTTGGGACGGGATCCTAAATCCCAATTGTGATTCTAGGAATTTTGCCAATCTTATTGTCATTCCTCATTTCAATGCTTTTCTAATTTGATTTTAATCCATAATTGATAAACATACCATTAATCGTTGCGAGTGAATTCAAAGCATTTTGTTTAATTATGGGACAACATTCTTATCGCACATACATAGTGACAAAATGAAGATTATGAAGCTTATGATAACTACAATTATTAATTTTCTCCAATATTTCAAATTATATGTGAGAAATAGGAACAATTGTGACGAAATGAAGATCATGAACACAAATCTGAAAATAAAAAGTTATTATTCTTATTATTTTTATTCATGCTATATATTTTTTAGGGTATTGAAAATGAAAGTTACATGAGTGATTGCTACACAAATTTTATTCTTGGAATATATATCTAATAAGGACACCGTCATTTTTTTTAATGAATATGACACTAATAGATAAAAAAAGACAGTCTTTGATATATTGAGATCTATGAATTTTTTTATTTTATTGACATCCTTACTTTAACAAGATGAAAATATCCTTACTAGAGAAAGACAACATTTCCTTATTTAGTGTAGGCGTCTGCATTTTTTAAAATATGTATTTAATATTTTCAATATCGTAAAATGTCTTTTAAATGTTGTAAATTAATTTTTCAATAATTCATAATATTGCAAAATCGTGAATTCACATTTTAAAAAATTGTGGGCGCTTATATCTAAAAAATGATTTTATGTATACACACACACAGTGAGCGTATCCACAAAGCTTTAATGTGGCAGCTAATTGCTGTTATGAACTCATTGGACTGTTAGCCGGGTTATTTTTCATGCTTACATTTTAGAACTGTCTCAGATCAGCAATCACCTGGAGCTTACTAAGCCTAACGCAGTAATGAACCAGTTAATAGAGGGAGGATACAGAGTTGGCCTTAGCTGTCTTTGGGGTTGATATTGATTTGGTTGGAGGAAATGCTCAAAACGAGAGCTTCATGGGCCTAAACGATGTTAGAAGTCGTGGCAAAAGGCGATTAATGTTAAAAGCTAATGTACCATTGGGCTTCAAAAGAGTGACAAAATTTTGAGTGGTGTTATTAGCACCCCTTCAAAACTCTTGTAAAACACCTATTATGCGTTTACAATTATAACAATCAGTGAAATGACCCAAAAAAATATCTTGTTTGCTCAACTCAAGCTTCAGATTTTCACTTTAATTAAACCCTTTGTTTGCATTTTTACAAACTTACGATGAATTTCTTATTCGAAATCCTAAATTAAGGTTCATATATACGAATAACTTTAGAAGAAATACATATATACGAATAACTTTAGAAGAAATACATATATACGAATAACGTTAGAATAAATAGATCATTTAAGTTTTAATTTGGATGGTGTAGTAATCAAGTTGCTTTCCAATCAATGCAACTGATCACTGCCCAAGATCCTTTAAATCAAATTAATACAAGTTGCACAATCTCAAGATCATTTTAAGGAACACACAACTCAATATACAAACAAGATTTAATCGAGAAACTCTAAAGAAAATGAATCAAGATCAATCAACACACCAAGATCATAATGTTGATTGAGAATGCTCAACCTACATCCATGGAAAGCTCTCAAATGAGATTTATTGATATAACGATGGAAAAAAATTTACATTAGCTTGTACAAAAGACTCCAGAGAATAAGATGGGACTTTCTCTTTCTACGACCTGACAATACACACGTGGGTTATTTATGAGTTGAATCAAAACGCACAAAGACATGACAAGCACGTGAGTTTTAAATATAATCCCAAGTCCACACAGTGTTGTTTCTGAAATCTAGGTTTGATTCACAAGCTATCTTCACAATTCTCCACCTTGATTCAAACATCTTCCTCAATTTGTCTCCTTTTCCAAATCTTTATGTATCTCAAAAAATATATAAACCAACTATGTCAAGACAAGTTCTGAACTTAGCTAAAAGAACCACCTTAGTAAAGGCTCTACAGGGTTCTCATTAGTGTGAATTTTAATCACCTTCACAACACCTTTTGACACTTTATTACTGATAAAATGAAGTTAAATATCTATGCGTTTCATCTTTTCTGTGTAGTGTTCTTATATAAATGGATAGCACTTGAACTATCGTAGACGACAGGTACTGATTTCTAGTTCATCCTCAACTTAGTCACTAACTCCTTTGGCCAAAGTGCTGCTTTTGCAGCTTCTATAGCTGTTGTAAACTCTGCTTTAGTTGTTGAAAGTGCCATAACATACTGCAAAGTAGCTCTCCAATTATTGAATACATAACCAGTAAGTGATCTTCTCTTATCCAAATCCCCTGTATAATTTGATTCTATATAGCCCTGTAGACCATCACTATCACATTTAGACCTCTTATATACCAAACCATAACTCATAGAACCATTTAGCCTGGATATCCACTTGAAAGCTTTCCAACACTCTCTCCTAGGTTGAGCCATGTACCTACTAACAACACTAACAGCATGAGCAATGTCTGGTCTTGTTAGTACAATTGCATACATAAGACAACCAATTGTATTTGCATAAGGTACATTGGCCATAGCAAGTTTTTTTTTTTTTTGCCTTTTGTTTGGGGGCACTGTAGGTCACACAACCTAAAATGTGATGCTAGAGGTAATTGCACAATATTGGAATTGATCATTCCAAAGGTATTTAGCACTTTCTTCTAATATTTCTCCTAGAAATATTGTACCTTACTCTTGTTCCTTCTAATCTCCATTCCCAATATCTTCCTTGCATAACTCAGATCCTTCATTTCAACTTCTGAATTTAGCAGCAACTTCAGCTTATCAATTTCTTCTCTATCATTTCAAGCAATTAGCATGTCGTCCACACATAGAATGAGATATATGTACAGACCATCTTTAGTTTGCTTGCAGTAAACACAACAATCACAACTACATCTAATGAATTCATGTACTGTTATTACTTTATGAAACCTGAGATACCACTCCTGTCTTCACCCATATAAGGACTTCTTTAGCAGGCATCCATGATCTTCTTTACTGAGGAAAACATACCCTTCAAGTTAGGACATTCGTATTTCTTCTCCAAGTTTGTCATGTAAGAATGCATTCTTGACATCAAGTTGATCAAACTCTATGTTTTGAACTTCTATTATTGCTAATATCACCCTTATAAAGGCATGTCTAACAACTAAAAAGAATACCTCTTTAAAATCAATTCACTCCTTTTGAGTATAACCCTTTGCCACAAGTCTTGCTTTCTTGGTTCAGATCCACTTAAGCCTTCCTTGATCTTGAAAATTCATTTGCATCCAACTATTTTCCTATTTTCAAGAATAAGACCAATGGCACCTTTACAATTCCAATTAGAAAACTATCAAATGTAGAGCTACAAGATAGAAGAAAAAGAGGACGTTGTTATAATTGTGATGAAAACTTCCAACCAGGGCATCGATGTCTGAAGTTATTTGTGATTGAAGCTTGCCTAGATGAAGAAGTGGTGATGTAATCATAGAGGAGTGAAGCGGCAAAAGTTTTGTATGTAGTAACCCCTGAGATATCACTACATGTTGTTAGCGAGGCTTAAGCGCCAAATAAAATAAGGGTAAAAGGCCATATTCATCATGTGGTTGTTAATGTTCTGATTGATTCGAGTAGTACCCATAGTTTTATCAATAAGAAGCTAGCCAAGAAAGTAGGTTTAAAGCCACAGTCAGGGGGGAACTTGGAGGTGATGGTGCCGTCTGGTAAAAAATTGGTCAACCCAGGTAAATGCACTAATGTTCAACTCAATTTGCAAGGATTTCATATTTATATTGATTTTTATTTATTACCACTTAGAGGATATGATGTGGTTTTAGAGGCTCAATGGTTGAGTACATTGGAGCCTATTGTTTGGGATTTCTCAAAGCTACAGATGAAATTTTTCTTGGAAGACAAAGAGGTGGCATTACAATGGTTAACCATTGCAGACGATAAAGTATTTGATGTGAGCGAGTTTGAGCAAGTGGCTAGAAAAAAGAAAGTTGGCATTCTTTTATACTCATCTTCTATATAGACCCCACAAGTTCAAGACAACCACACTATTCCTCAGCAATTACAACCAGTCTTACAGAAGTATCGAGAGGTGTTTGCGGAACCTAGAGAACTCCCACCAAGACGAACACATGAACACAAAATTCCATCATTTCCGGGGCATGGACCAACAAGTGTCAAGCCTTATAGATACCCTTGTGTCCAAAAAAGTGAGATTGAGAAATTAGTGGGCGAGATGCTATCCAATGGTATAATTTGTACCAATACAAGCCCATATTCCTCTCCTGTGATTTTGGTGAGAAAACATGATGGTTTTTGACGTATGTGTGTAGATTACAAGGCATTAAACAAAATTACAGTTAAAGATAAATTTCTCATTCCCGTGATTGATGAGTTATTGGACGAGCAACATGGTGCACAAATTTTTTTAAAGCTAGACCTTCATTCTGGTTATCATCAAATACGAATGCATTCTAAAGATGTGGAGAAAACAACTTTCCATACTTATAAAGGCCACTATGAGTTTTTGGTTATGTCATTCAAACTCACAAATGCACCTTCGAGTATTTGAAATTAAATAACGGTCTTTAATTAAGCCTTGAGACATTTTAGCTTGGTGCACGGCCTGAACATAGGAGTATCCTCCACTAGAGTACTCCAAACTTGCTCAACTAAAGGAGAAATTTTAGAATACATCTGAGATACCATACCAGCCATACAACAAGCAAATAATGCCATGACATGTGTATATTTATTTTGAAAAATCATCATGCAAGTGGTGGCTGTATTAAATTCAACTACACATGTCATTCATGCATCAATTGGTTGTAATACATTTGAGGTATTTTATAATTTTCTCTGACTAAAGGGGCAAACTCTTCGTGGTTCAAGCTCTCATGAACAAGGTATTCAAAAATTATTTGAGAAAATTTGTCTTGTCTGCTTTGATGATATATTGGTTAATAGAAAGTCTTAGGTTGATCATATCAAACATTTGAATGAAATATTTTCTGTCTTGAAAGCTAACAAATTGTTTTAAAAGATGAAAAATGTGAACTTTGCCAAAAAGAGGTCAAATATCTAGGCCATATTATTTCAAATGCAGGTGTTGCTATTGATCCTGACAAAATCTACACCACGGTAGATTGGCCTAAACTGCAAATTGTCAAAGCTTTGCGTGGTTTCTTGCGGTTAGCAAGCTATTACTAAAAATTCATCAAGGATTTTGAAAAAATAACTAGTCCACTTACCGACATGCTAAAGAAGTACTCATTTTCATGGGCTCTACTTGCTAATAAAGTATTTGTACAACTTAAGGCTCCTGTTTTAGCTCTTCCAGATTTCTCAAAGGCTTTTGTTGTAGAATGTGACACCTCCGATTTTGGCATAGGAGTTGTTTTGAGACAAGAGAGACCAATTTCATTCTTTAGCCATGCCCTTCACAGAAAAAACCTCCTACTTTCCAACTCATGATAAAGAGATGTTGGCTCTTGTGCTTGCTTTGTAAAAATAGCACGCTTATCTGTTAGGCAGACAATTTGTAGTCTTCACAAATCAGCAAAGTCTTAAATATTTATGGGATCAGAAGATAACCATGGAGGCACAACAAAAATGGTTTTATAAATTGATGGGGTTTGATTTCATTGCTGTTTAAAAAAAAAGTGAAAGAGAATATTGTAGCAGATGCCCTGTCTCGAAGAGAATAATTTCACTCAGTAGAAATATTGGCTTTCTTTCAGCCAATACCAGATTAGGTGGAGGCCATTAGAGTGGAGATTGAAAAGAACCTAGCTCTTCAAAGGTTAATGTGGCTCGTAAGGGAAGGGGAAGCACTGGGACCTTGGAGAATTCAAAATGAGATACTTCTCTTTAAAGAGAAAATTTATTTGCCTATGGATTCTTCTCTCATTAATTAAATAGCCGAGTCAAAGTAGCACTCATGAAGGGTTCCAAAAAACTTTGCACCGAATTCATAGCACATTTTATTAGCAAGGCATGAGAAGGCATATCAAGGAGTTTACAAAGAAATGTTACATCTGCCAATGATGTAAGGGTGAGATTATAATACCTACTAGACGTTTACAACCTTTGCCAATTCCTGGTCAAATATGGGAGGACATTACTACGAATTTCATTGATAGATTACCAGTTTTAAAGGGAAAATCTACCATTTTGGTGATGGTTGATCGGTTATCAAAATATACTCATTTCATCGCAATGTCGCATTCGTACACGGTTGTGAGTGTTGCACAAATCTATTGTGTGTGATAGGGATTTTACATTTACAAGTCCTTTTTGGATGGAATTGTTCCCGCTTAATGGCATAAAATTCAATTTTAGTTAAACCTATCATCCTCAAATAGACGAACAAATTGGCGTGGTTGATTGAACAAGTGAAATGTATCTACATTATTTCACAACCCACGCATTGGGTACTGCTATAATACAAGCTGGCATTCAACTATAAAACGAATACCATTTGAGGTAGTATATGGACGAGAGCCTCCAAGCTAGCTGTCTTACATTCTTGGAACTACTAAAGTGGCTGCTGTGGAAGAAAAACTTTTACGAAGGGACATGGTTTTAAAAGACTTGCATCAAAACATCAGGAGTGCTCAAGCAAGAATGAAGAGGAATTACGAGTCCAACCACACTGAGAGGGAATTTTCTGTAGGGGATTGGGTATACTTAAAGTTACAACCATACAAGCAATTGTCAATGAGAAAATATTTCAAGCTCTCCCCAAAATATTACGGGCCTTTCAAAGTCTTGCAAAGAATTCGTGTAGTAGCTTATAAACTGGAGCTGCCTGGAGATGCTCGAATTCATCTTCTTTTTCATGTTTCATTCTTGAAGAAAGTGGTGGGACACAATATTAATGCTCAATCTCAGCTTCCAGTAGTAATTAATGAAAAAATGGTTCTCGTCCCGCTAGCTGTGTTAGAGTATCGAAGGCGAAAAGGAAAAGGAGAAGTGTTGGTCCATTGGCAAGGCCTTTCACCATCGGATGCAACATAGGAAGATATTGAGTTCATGAATAATTAGTTTCCAGATTTTGCACTTGAGGACGAGTGACTTCTTTAAGTAGCAGTGAATTTGTTACTAGCAATAAAAACATTTGCTTTACATGGTTATTCTGTTGGGGAAAAATTAAGTTTTTTAATTTTTTATAAAACCTTTTGAAGATCGCTCTCATATAATATATAAGAATTTGTATCCTAGAAATCGTATCTTGAAAATCTGAGTTGGTTTTTTCCGCTGAAGTGATTTAGGCTCCTAGATCACGATCCGCCACCATCACTCCTGTTAGATCACGATCCGTCACCACCATGCTTGTTAGATCACGAACTGTCACTAATGATCTTCCAGGTTATGACTCAGGTTCAATCTGCACTTGACGTGTGGACGCTTTTATCACTACCAAAGCAACTAGCATGAGAAAATTTTTCTCTCAACAATTGAGAGAAAAATCTTATTCTCCGATTTGTATAAAGTGACTTCTCCTTTTCTTTTAAGAAAATAATCCTTTTATATCTCCATTTAATGAAAACCCTAGGCTCCAAATAATCCAAAAACAAAACCCACGTTATTTTCTTTTTCAATAGGGGACCCACCTTGTAAAATAACATAAGGCCCCTTACACAAAAACTAATTAAATGGAGCCTCCCACTAAATGATATATTTAGGCTTTTGACCCAAATAGCTAGTTATCTTACTTATTAGTCCAGTAGTGGTGCAGTCAATTACATGAGCTAACCCGGGGATCATTTGGGAACATATAATAGTGGCTACAATAATTGGGCCTGTAATTAAACTAGCCCAATTATTTAATTCCAAATCTACTCCACTAAAAGATTGGAACTGACTTCCATAATTGTATGCTCGAATAATAATTCGTCCCAAGCAACATTGATTTCTTTACTGCACAATCTTTTGTACCACATCGTTAATTAAATTGATATCTCAACTGTCCAATCAATTTAATAACATCTTATTCCTTGATCCTTACTGGTTTTCTCTAATGATCATTTTCAACATACTAAATATGTAGACACACTCTGGCCAGAGAATCTATGATCAAATACCGAAAACCTATCAAGAGATGTGTTGTACAAATTCTATATTGTTAATCCATAACTTCAATACTCATAATTGCTCCCACTAAGATATCGGGTAATCTTGACCACAAGGATGTGTCGTGCCCATTGGTAACTCAAATGGAATAACAATTACAATCATGAAATCATAATTAACTCAAGATTAAAATTACAGTAAAATCAACGCCTATGAGATTTAATAAGTCTGACAGTTATTACAAAGTTAATTAAATTTCATATGTGATCCTGTTCAATGTAGTCGTACTACATCAATAAATTCATACATGATTAAGACAAATCATTCAATGAATTTATTACAGTCTATACCTAAATAAAGTGCCCAACTTTATTTATCAACTGCGAACTAAATTTATTTAATCATAAGATAACTTGTATTTATGTCTTCTTATATGACAGTACTTAAATGGCATTAGATGCTAAATGACAGATCTTATTACAATGGCCATTAGTGGGAAACCTTTATAACATGCACTTAGAGCCCTAGAGCATGTGCAATATGCCAGATATGCTTTGAGAGCTAGTGGGAGATTGTTGGGAAAATATGCTCTTTAAAAGCATATGTGTTTATTTAATTGTAATAAATAATTTTTCTAATTAATAAAATAAATGAGGTATTTTATTTAAATATCTTAATTGCATTAATATTTGTATTAAAGTCCATTTAATCATATTATATGTATTTATGTGATCACCATGTGGATTCAGATGATACTTCCTGTCAGTATGTTTTGTTTCTTGTGGTTCCTTAGATTGAGCTACTGCACCACCATTATCACAAAATATTTTAAGGGGTGTAGTTACAACAGGTACCACCTCAAGATTTTGTAGGAACTTGCGGAGCCTACATAGCTTCTTTTGCAGCTTCAGATGTAGCCACATATTCAGCTTTAATTGTGGAGTCTGTGATACAAGATTGTTTCACACTCATTCAACTAATAGCTCCACGTCCTAATGTAAATACATAGCCGGAAGTTGATTTTCTAAAATCCTTATCTGACAAAAAATCAGAATTAGTATAACCCACTAGAATAAGTTCATCATCAGAATACACAAGCATATAATTTTTAATTCTTTTCAGATACTTTATAATATGCTTGACTGCAGTCCAGTATTGAGGTCCAGGATTAAATTGATATCTGCTAACCATCCCTACCGCAAGACAGATGTCTAACCTAGTGCAAAGCATGGCATACATGAGACTTCCCACAGCCTCTGCATAGGGAACTCGTCTCATTCTCTCTATCTCTTTAGATGTTTTAGATGATTGATCCTTAGAGAATGTAATTCTATGTCTGAATGATAATAAACTAGTCTTGGAATTTTCCATGCTAAATCTAGCCAATATCTTATCGATATAGACCGCTTGAGACAAGGCTAAAATTTTATTCTTCCAGTCTCGTAGTAACTTGATACTAAGAATATAACTTGTCTCTCTCAGGTCTTTCATATCAAATTATTTTGCTAACCAAATCTTTATTGTAGTCAATACTCCTATATCGTTTCCAATCAAGAGAATATTATCTACACAAAGAACTAGGAAGGCTACAAATTTTTCCTGAATTTTCTTGTACACACATGGTTCATCAATGTTCTGAATGAATCCAAGCGATTTAATCGCTTGATCAAATCTGATGTTCCATGACCGGGATGCTTGCTTCAATCCATTAATGGATATCTGCAACTTACATACCAAGTATTCTTGGCCTTTTTGTATAAATCCATCTAGTTTCTGTATGTAGATGTTTTCTTCAAGATGCCCATTAAGAAAGACAGTTTTGACATCCATTTGCCAAATTTCATAATCTAGCACTGCAGCAATGGAGAGCAGAATCCTGATGGATTTAAGCATAGCAACCGGAGAAAAGGTTTCCTCATAATTGATTCCTTCTTTCTGAGTAAACCCTTCGGCTACTAATCTTGCTTTAAATGTTTCCACCCTTTCGTCTACTCCTCTTTTTCTCTTGTAGATCCACTTGCACCCTATAAGTTTTACCCCATTTGGTGCCTCTACAAGTTCCCAGACTTTATTGGAATACATAGATTCCATTTCTTGATTCATGGCCTTTTTCAAAATTCAACATCTCTATCTATTAGAGCTTCGTTGTAACTAGTGGGATCTTGTACATGTTCATCTGAGATAGTCGTATAAGTTTCTCCCAAAAGCATGTATCTCGGAGGTAACCTAGTTACCCTCCCACTACAACGAGGTTCTAAAAGTGATGGTTGTTCAAGGATAATCCTGTGCTGATCAGCTAGTTGTTGTTGTTCTTCCTGTTCTATAACAGGTGTTGAAAGCTGAGCATCAACCTGATCTTTTTTATTTCTCTAGTTTTACCCCACTCTTAGGTTATAAGTCATTATATAGTCTTCCTCAAAGAAAGTAAAGAATATTTCTATAAATACATTCCTATCTTGAGGACTATAATTCAAACTTTCCCTTATTCCTTTAAGATACCTAAAACATAAAAGCTTCTGAACACGAATCTATCTTCTCTATCTCTGATTTTAGTAGAAATACTAATAAACTCTAAATACGAATGTGTCTCAAACCATGTTTGTGACTATTTCATAATTTCTTGGAGTAGTAGACACCGAAATAGATGAAACTAAGTTTAACAAAACTTTGTAGTTTCAAATACTAGTATCTGGAATAAAAAAGGTAAATGATAAACCACTTAGTATATGTCTCGTCTCATCCAAAAGAATCTTGTTTCTCCATTTAATTACACTATTGTATCATAGTGTTCATGGACAACCAAATAGTGTTTGAATTCTCCATAGTGATATTCTTTGTTTCGATCATATTGAAGTTCTTTTATGTTCCTCTCTAATTGCTTCTGTCTTATCCACATACTCTTTTGAATTTCAAAAGCAATGGAATCATGACGCATTTAGACAAACATAAATAAAATGAATATTCATCAACAAGATTGATAGAATACTCATAACCTCTTATAACATGTAAACTGATTAGTCCGTATACATTTGTATACGCTAAATCCTCAAAGACAATGTTATGCTTTTAGCTCAAAAAGAGCATTCTTGTCATATTACTTTTCTAAATAAGATTTATAGAGTTACAATGATCAATCTTAATAGGCCAACAAGTCTATCATTAATTATTTTCTTAAAATCTTATTATAGTTTATATGACTTAAGCATAAATATCAGAGGTGATTTTTGGTTAGAAGAAACATTTATTTTCTTAGATAAATGCATATACTTTTTATCATTATATCTTACTTTGAATAGATCAATGTACTTTTATGATATAAATTATCTTTATAAATAACCAAAATAAGTAATAAATAGAGGATTCAAAAGTAACCGTGTACTCCTGTTTATTAAAACAAGCCACCGAAATTAAATTCCTTTAATATTTGGAAAAATAAAGACAAATATCAAAACTAAAGTTTTGTAAAATTGATCTAGTCTTTCAATTGATATAAACTAGCATGTCCTCAACTGCTGTTTGAAGCTTTCTTCACTTAATCTCTTGGTTTCCTGAAAACCAAATAAATGAATTAAAAATAAGATTAGTTATCTCAGAATTCATTATTGTATGATTCAATAGAAGTCTGAACTAATTAGGAAGCTTAAAGATTTCCTATACCTGATTTTAATAATCTTAGGACAATCTTTCTTCCAGTGACCCTTCTGTCCACATTTGTAACACTTGCCTTTTGGCTTGCCACTTCTTTTAATGGATAGTTTGTCGATCCCAACTCTTGCTTGCTCATTCTTGTCTTTCGACTTAAGCCTTGAAGAGAATCCTTTTTCAGGAAGTTTTCTGCTATGATAAAATTCTTCTATAGCATGTAATTTGTGCATTAATTCAATTAAGGTCATATCTTTATTGTTTAAGATATAGCTGACCTTAAACTCTTTGAATGTATCAGGTAAAGATTCAATCACCATGTTAATCTTTGATTTATCATTGATTTGAACACCATGAATCTCTACCTCATTCAAATAGTCCATCATTTTGAGGACATGATCACGAACTTTTGTGCCCTCTTCCATCTTAGTATCCGTAATACGTTTTAATGCTGCTTCTCTGGCAAAATGGGTATTTTGCCCAAACATCTGATGAAGACTAGCCATTATTTCAGTGGCTGTTTCCATGCTCCAATGTTTCTTATGCAGTCCACAGAAATCGAAGCCAATATATAGCGCTTAGACATTTTGTTAGCTTCGCACCATTTCTCATAAGGCTCCCTCTGATTTCTATAATCGTATAACGATGGTTCAGGAGGGCAAGGCTGGGTCAACACATATTTGCTTCCCTTAGCAGTGAGAATATTAAATAGATTGCGTTTCCAATCTAAATAATTTTCGCCAGTAAGTTCATTTTCAACAAGGATAATTAATAATGGGTTGATGGAAGACATTTTCTGAAAAAACAAAACAAAATAAACATGTATAAATACTTTGAATCAATATTCATAATAAATGACAAAAATGCAAAAAATCATAAATGCATTTTAATTTATTGCAACGATAATCTAGTACCGCTTTGACAAGCTATCCGTTGGGGAAGTCATGTCTACACTTACTAGACCCAATTATCCATTAGATTATTTACTTTCATGTAGAGACATGATAAATAATTATCGTTATCCCTTTGGGCCTAAATTTGTTAACAGAGCTTCGTTGGGAAGGTTAAGAACAAATTTTAGTTGAGTGTATAATCATTGTTTCAATCTACATATTTTTCATATCAATAGTCACCGTTGGGGCGAACAATCGATTAAAAAATATTTCAATTTTATCTTTGAAAAAGTTCATCAAATAAAATATCTAATATATATACCCTCCGTAGGGAGCATCACCGTATCATGAAGTCGAGATATATATATAATTTTATTATTGAACTAACAATGGAGCCCGTGGGAAAAATTATCTTGAATTTTCCCTCTCCCACTCAATATTTTAAAATTGATTTTTCTTTTTTAAAATATACATATTGTTAATTGCATGCTTCCTATAATATTATCTAGATGATATCCAATATTATTAAGCATAGACAAATTTCAAACAATATAATGAAATTCATTATTTAATGAATGACATGTATCATTATGCATAGAGTGGCACTACCTATTCTATATGACATGTTATCATAGCATGTTATCATCCAAAACATAACATATAGAAAAACAATTAAATAATCTTAATTCATGGCTTTCCTAATAATGAAAAATACATTAACCCTAAGCCTAATCTTCATTGGGCTTCTTGTCAATGTCCATCTTCCATAAGCTTGTCTTTGTTAATGGACTAGGGCAAATTGGGCTTTTAAATTTATAATTGGTCCAATTTTAATTTTTAAAGAAAATAAATAAATAATTAAAAAAATTACTAAAATAAAATTTTTGGACCAAAAATAAATTTAATATATTCAATTTTATCTATGCATTTTAATCCATTAAGCCCAATTGAAATTGGGCCTAAAACTAGGATTGATTAAGCCCAAAACTATGTTTGGACTTAAATGCAAAAAATTAAAATTTTCTGCCCACAAGAAACAAATATGAAACTATAGGGACCTCTATGATAAAAACCATAAAACCCTAAAATCACATTTTTCTTTTCCTCTTCTTCCCGAGCCGCCATCTCCACAAAGCAGTCATTGTTCATCCAAGTCTGACGCCGATTTAACCATTGCCACTTTGCCGGAAACGCACCAAAGCCGCGCGGGAAGCTAGCTGCGCGTGCAACGCGCGCTGCTGGCCATTGCTGGCCGTGCGCTCTGCTTTGCGGTGTGCAGCGCAGCGCACACTACTGGCCATTGCTAGCCGTGTGCGCGCGCTAGCTGTTGGACTCGCACGCGCAAACAGCTGGCTTCGTGTGCACATTCGCTACCGCCTTGTTGCTGTCTGCAGTGCATGTTACTGTTATACGATTGCAGCGGGTGAAATTTCCAGCGATTAACAAATTTTCGATGCCAATTTTGGCTTACAAAAATTCTATAACAGTAAATTAAATCACGAGGGAAACGTGATGATGAAAAACCACCCCTCTTGTTACAAATCCAAACGAAAAATACAACGGAAAATCTAACCATGAATTAAGCCAAACCAAAACATGCTTTATTCATATATTACACAAATAATATATTTCTGAATAAATTGTGCCACTCTAATACATAAATTTCAAGATTAATTTCATACGAAATTCTTATATATTAATATGAGATGGCTCTGACACCAATTGTTGGGGAAAAATTAGATTTTTTAATTTTTTATAAAACCTTTTGAAGATCGCTCTCATATAATATATAAGAATTTGTATTCTAGAAATCGTACCTTGAAAATCAGAGTTGGCTTTTTCCGCTGAAGTGATTTAGGCTCCTAGATCACGATCTGCCACCACCACTCCTGTTAGATCACGATCCGTCACCACCACACTTGTTAGATCACGAACTGTCACCAATGATCTTCCAGGTTATGACTCAGGTTCGATCTGCACTTCACGTGTGGGCACCTTTATCACTACCAAAGTAACTAGCATAAGAAAACTTTTCTCTCAACAATTGAGAGAAAAATCTTATTCTCTGATTTGTATAAAGTGGCTTCTCCTTTTCTTTTGAGAAAATAAGCTTTTTATATCTCCATTTAATGAAAACCCTAGGCTCCAAATAATCCAAAAACAAAACCCGCGTTATTTTCTTTTTCAATAGGGGACCCACCTTGTAAAATAATATAAGGCCCCTTACATAAAAGCTAATTAAATGGAATCTCCCACTAAATGATATATTTAGGCTTTTGACCAAAATAGCTAATTATCTTACTTATTAGTCCAGTAGTGGTGCAGTCAATTAAATGAGCTAACCCGGGGATCATTTGGGAACATACAATAATGGCTACAATAATTAGGCATGTAATTAAACTAGCCCAATTATTTAATTCCAAATCTACTCCACTAAAAGATTGAAACTGACTTCTATAATTGTATGCTCGAATAATAATTCGTCTCAAGCCACATTGATTTCTTTACTGAACAATCCTTTGTACCACATCGTTAATTAAATTGATATCTCAACTGTCCAATCAATTTAATAACATCTTATTCCTTGATCCTTACTGGTTTTCTCTAATGATCATTTTTAACATACTAAATATGTTGGCCCACTTTGGCCAGAGAATTCTATGATCAAGTACCAAAAACCTATCAAGAGATGTGTTGTACAAATTCTATATTATTAATCCATAACTCCAATACTCATAATTGCTCCCACCAAGATACCGGGTAATCTTGACTACAAGGATGTGTCGTGCCAATTGGTAACTCAAATGGAATAACAATTACAATCATGAAATCATAATTAACTCAAGATTAAAATTACAGTAAAATCAACGCCTATGAGATTTAATAAGTCTGACAGTTATTACAAAGTTAATTAAATCTCATATGTGATCCTGTTCAATGTAGTCGTACTGCATCAATAAATTCATACATGATTAAAACAAATCATTCAATGAATTTATTACAGTCTATACCTAAATAAAGTGCCCAACTTTATTTATCAACTGCGAACTAAATTTATTTAATCATAAGATAACTTGTATTTATGTCTTCTGTGAATCCACATGGTGATCACATAAATACATATAATATGATTAAATGGACTTTAATACAAATATTAATGCAATTAAGATATTTAATAAAATACCTCATTTATTTTATTAATCAGAAAATTATTTATTACAATTAAATAAACACTTATGCTTTTAAAGAGCATATTTTCCCAACATACTCAACTTGCTACATGGCCTTGCACTAGTCTTTGTTGCATAAGTCTTGTTTGTTACACTACAAGAAAAAAAATCTATTATAACGGGAAAAAATTGTCATTTTAGGGGGTAGATGACGGTTGTTCTTACCGTCATTGTAGCCAGCGTCAAGAAAAGATTACAGACAAAAACTAGTCACGAGTTATGATAAAATTTACCTATCATAATTCTGTCATACTATTTATAGGAGGGAAATTAAATTTTTTAAAAAGTTTTGGCGGAAAAATTTTAATTTTATGAAATTAAAATGGTAATTATTTTTTTGGACAAAAGCTGTGTGTCATATACTTACTGATATTTTCTATCACTATTTTTAAAAAATTAATAATTTAAAAATAAAAATTTATGCAATTTCAGCTGCTTCAATTTAAAATTTAAATTATTAAATTTATATGAGAGAAAATAAATTACTAAATGCAATCAAATCCAAAACCAATGAATCAAATTAGTGAACTTTATTATCCATAAAAATAACTAAAGTACAAAAGCATACAATTCAAGCTTTACAATATATAAGTTGAACAATATTCCAAAGTTAACCCAATAGAAAACAAAGGCCAATCCAAAACCAAGTGAAGCACTTAGCATTCAGCAACATCAGCACCAAATCTATGCAAATGAAGTCCTTTTCTAGTAGCAAAATCCAGTAGCCCCTAAGCCAAGTAAAATGTACCCCATTTCATCAATCGAAAATATCCAAAAAATAAGTATTTACACATGAAATTAATTGAATATGAAAATATTCAATGAAGAATAAGGCCAGACCCTTTTTTCCCTTCTCTAAAGTAAGGCATTAAAAAGAATTGAAGAAATTTACGCAACAAAAGTAAATAAAAATATAAATTATATAGTACTATTAGTTGTGCATAACACCTACCACATAGACAAAGCATCCACAGTAATCTCTGCGTTCTGCAGTTTTTTGTCATTAAGTAATGATATATAAATAAAATTAAAATCAATAGCTATAGCTGTAATTCTTAGGCCAAATCAAATTTATATGTACTTAAGTTCATGATTCTTTAAGTTTTGTGCTCTTTAGCATGCCTTCCTACTGGTAATCATCTCATGCCTTATTAAAGTTTAATACTGTTTTGCATTAGAATATACCAAGAATTTGAGTGAATGCTAGAATTATAACTCTCTAAGATTAATGCATTGCACGCTCAGCCTCAGCAAACTTATCAATCAATGTTTGCATACCCGAAAAAGAGACTAAAAAGAAAAACAAGGATTAAAGAACAACTAATATAAGCAATTCCTTACTTGAGAAGCTTGATATCACATTTCAGAATAAAAATAAACATAACAAAGTTTCCTTACCCAAATTTACATGAACATCATCATCAACTTTGATGCCACGAGATAGGGATTCCCCCACTTCCCTCGAGCCCCCTCACCTACAAAATTCTGCACCCCCCTTGGAAAAAGCTGTAGCAAAAATAAGTTTTTGTCTTGGCTGACAATTCCAAGTAGCCCTTTATATGTTCTAATATGTATAGTCCCAACAAACAAATGAGAAGATTTATCAGAATTTTTGAAATATATTTTAAGACTAACAGGATTGTGAATAAACACCAACAAGAGCATCAAAGGAACAAGAAAGAAACATCACCAGCCTTAAGAAGTCTCCATGCATCTTTTCCTCTATTTCAATAGCTTTATTAAGAATTCCACCTGATGTTGCACTAGTGAAAAAATTATATTCAATGAATAAATAATTGGAAACTTCAAAGTCTGTAGTTAACTAAATTACTAATGACGATTAAGAGATTCACTCCGCAAATTATTCAAGAAACTTTTGCAGATAATATTAATTAGATTTTGCAGCAATTTTTCAATATTCTTTCCATTCCCACTGAAGGATCAAGCATTACGAGCCAAAATGCAAACACAGGGCATTACTTGAGTAGCAACTTAACCATTTGTCACAAGTTGTACAAGACTTTTCAATCCAAAAGAAGGCTGAATTGTAGAATAAAATCTAATCCTATCATTAAAAGCCCAAACGAACATTATTAACTAGATTTATAAATTTCTTGAATCCTAAAACGGAAAAGTTCATTCGTATAAAGTTATCAGTTCCGGCCTCACTGTTCTACTCATACCCGTCTCGCTCAATTTAGCCGATTAATAAAGCAGCTCAAGAAATGTTTCTAAAATTTAATAAATGAGAAAATTCTATATTGAATTATTGTAATACTAAAACACAAGATTACCCAGAAATGTAATAGAACCTTTAACAAACACATGGAATGCAAAACCCATATCTAAAAAACTATATCATTAATGCAAGAGTCGGAACAACATCTTCTACTATATATAGATTTATAATCACAAATCGAGTAAGAGAAACAATCAAACAAAACAATAATGCAAAAAAAAAAAACAAATTGAAACCCACAAAAAAAAAACATACTTAGGGTTTAAAAGAGATGAGAACTTTGAAGCTCGTGTCGAAGATAGTTGAGATAACGGCGAAGCTCACCATCACTTGCTAGAAATTGCTGAGAAATAGGTAAAGCTTGGTTGCAAATGAGTGTGGCTTTCAGGGATTCTTGATGGCTAGGGTTTCGGCTGTTGTCAAAAGGTAAGGTTTTGGTTTCGATTTAGGACTGAATTTGATTCCGCCGTGGCAAAGAAAGATTGCGGCAGGTCAGCGGCGAGCCAACAACAGCGAGGGTTGTCATTGTCAGTGAGGAGCGAGCTCCATTCGAGAGAGAGAGAAGTTTTAGAGTAACGAGTGAGTGTGGCCTTAACACTTGGGGGAAAAAGAGGTTGAAAGACTAATAAAGGTGTGAAACAACGTTGTTTCACTTCTTTCTTTGTTTTGATGTTGTTTTATTTTTTTTTTTTATTATTTAGAATTTTTAATATTTCGGTCAAATCTAAAGTCAAAATAAAATTCTATCATAATTTCTTGATAGAGAAAATATATATCATTAGTTGGTCATAAGTATTTGACAACAGTAAAATTTATCACATTTTTATCATTAATTTTTTATAGAAATTTTTTTTGTCACATGTATGTCATACTTATAGGATATAAAGCGTTTTAGCCAAAAACTGTCACATAAGTAACTGTCATTATAGGTCATTTTTCTTGTAGTGTTAGTTTTGGTTATTAAGTTTAGATTCCAAATGAATAAGTCTTCCTATTTACAAGGAACTGAATTTGTAATAGCCCTGTTTATTTAAAGTTCAGTGAATAACAGAGTACACTTTTACCAATTTCACTTGAAGTCCAACATAGGAGGATTTGGGTTTCTCTTGAAGTACCCAAGTGTTACAACTTTATATTAATTCTCTGTTGAAGAAAAACTCTAAGACATCAAAATAGGTAGAACTAAGGACGCCATACCAAAAAATCGGTTCAAAAATTTGAAAATTTTAAAAAATAAAAATCAGTAATTGATTTTGGAATTTAGTAAAATCAATGGGGGATTCAAGAAAATGAGAGATTCATATTTCAATTTTTTAAAGGACAACAGTCTCCCTCTACAGTATATATGTTTGAGAGAGAGTGTATAAATGTGTGTTTTACTATGAGTTGAAAAAGAGAGAGAGTAGAACACAAATTGATAAAGGATGTGATAAACTCTAAATACACTTACGTAAAGTTTACTAAATAGGAATTGGAATGGGCTGGAGTCGGAATGAGCTAAAATCGAAATAAGAAATTGGAATCAGAATAAGTTGTTTACTTGAGCTGTAAGAATCAAAATCATAATTAACTGCATTTCCATTTATGTACTTACTTTATCTTAAAATCGGAATGGACTGTTGCAAGTTACTAAAATATCCTTTGTTAATTATTGTCCCTAGCATTATTTGTATATATTATAACAATGACAATAACAAGAATAAAATTAATAATAATAATGAAATTAATGACGACAACAACAACATTAACGACAGTAATAATAACAATTTGAATAAATTAATTAATAAATTTTGATAATTATAATAATAATAAATTAATAGATTTTAATAATGATAATATTAAAATAATAATATATAATAATAATTAAAATAATAGAAAAATAAATTTTAATAACAATAATATTAATACAATAATAATAACATTAACAAATAATAATAATAATAATATCATTAATATCATCATCAGCATCATCATTATTATTATTAAATAAAAAAGCACCTATTTGTAAATAATATAAAATTTATGGGTATTTTCATAAATTCTGTAGGGACCCAAATGCAAAATTGACATACGTGAATGAGAACAATTTGAGAATTATGAAAATTCAATGTGAGAAAAATGGATAGTTATGAGAATTGGAGTTTGATTCCCTACCCTTCCCTTGGAAATGAAATCAATGGGAATGAATTTGCAAATTTATGGGCCCCGCATGATTTCGATTTCAAGTTCCACTCTTATTTTGTAAAATAAACGTTGTCAATGATTTTAATTCTGAATTTCGATACCCCAATCTAGGAGGTACGTGCACCATTATTGTCAAACAAAAATCAAATAAGATTGCACGTGGCATGACATGGGGTTAGTGTTGGGATTATATGTTCTTTTAAAGCATATTAATTTATTTTCTGATTAATAAAATATTTGAGATATTTTCAATTGCATAAATATATATTGAATAAGGTTTGTTTAATCATATTATATGTATTTATGTGATCATTACATGATTCACAGAAAACATAAATACAAGTTATCATATGATTAAATAAATTAAGTTCATAGTTGATAAATAAAGTTGGCCGCTCCATTTATATTTAGACTGTAGTAAATTCATTGAATGATTTGTCTTAATCATATATGAATTTACTGATGTAGTTGGACTACATTGAGCTGGATCACATATGAGATTTAATTAACCTTGAAATGACTGTCAGACTTATTAAATCTCATAGGCATTGATTTTACTATAATCTTAATTTTGAGTCAGTTATGATTTAATGATTGTAATTGTTATTCCATTTGAGTTTCCAATGGGCACGACACACACTTGCAGTCAAGATTACCCGGTATTGGGAGCAATTATGAGTATTGGAGTTATATATTAACAATATAGAATTTGTACAACACATCTCTTGATGGGTTTTCGGTACTTGATCATAGAATTCTCTGGCCAGAGTGTGTCAACATATTTAGTATGTTGAAAATGATCATTAGAGAAAACCAGTAAGTATCAAGGAACAAGATGTAATTAAATCGATTGGACAATTGAGAAATCGATTTAATTAACGATGTGATACAAAGGATTATGCAGTAAAAAATAAATGTGGCATGGGTCGAATTATTATTCGAGTACACTATCCTAGATAGCATACAAATATGGAGGTCAATTCCAATCTTTTAGTGGAGTAGATTTGGAATTAAATAATTGGACTAATTTAATTACATGCCTAATTATTATGCCACTATTGTATGTACCCATATGATCCCCAAGTTAGCTCATTTAATTGACTACGTCGCTATTGGATTAATAAGCAAGATAACTAGCTATTTAGGTTAAAAGCCTAAATATATTATTTAGTGGGAGGCTCCATTAATATGCTTGAGTGTAAGGGGCCTTGTGTTATTTTACAAGGTGGGCCCTTATAAAACAAGAACAAGTAAGGTGACTTTTGTTTTAATTATTTTTTAATTTAAATCAAATGGGATTTAATAGAATTAATAAATAAATAAATATGGAGCTTAGGGTCTCCACTAAATAGAGATATAAAAAAAGCTTATTTTCTCCCTAGAGAGAGAGAGCAGCCACTTTATACAGATCAGAAAAAAAGATTTTTTCTCCTTAATTTTGAGAGAAAAAGTTTCTCTTGCTAGTTGGTTATAGTGGTGATAAAGGCGCCCACACGTCATGTGCAGATTAAACTTGAGTCATAATCTGGAAGATTAGTAGTGACGGATCGTGATCTAATAGGCGTGGTGGTGACGGATCGTGATCTAATAGAAGTGGTGGTGACAGATCGTGATCTGGGAGCCTAAATCACTTCAGCGGAAAAAGTAAAGATTGTTCATCTTCTCAGATTTTCAGGGTACGATTTTTAGATTACGTAGTCCTATATATTGTATGAGATCGGTCCTAAAAGTTTAGAGAAAACCAGTTAGTGTCAATGAGCAAGATGTAATTAAATTGATTGGACAGTTAAGATATCGATTTAATTAACGATGTGGTACAAAGGATTGAGCAGTAAAGAAATCAGTGTGGCTTGGGTCAAATTATTATTCGAACATACTTTAATGGGGGTCCCTATAATTCCGTAATTTGTCTTTTGGGCAGAAAAATTTTAATTTTTTGCATTTGAGTCTAAAAACAGTTTTGGACTTAATGAATCCTAGGTTTAGACCCAATTGAAGTTGGGCTTAATGAATTAAAATGCATAGATAAAATTGAACGCATTAAATTTATTTTGGTCCAAAAGTTTTATTTAAAAAATTAAATTAAATTATTATTTATTTCCTTTCAAAATTAAAATTAGACCAATAATAAATTTAAAAGCCCAATTTCCCCTAGTCCATTAACAAAGACAAGTCTATGAAAATATGGACATTGACAAGAAGTCCAATGAAGATTAGGCTTAGGGTTAATGTATTTTTTTTTATTTTAGGAAAGTCATGAATTAAGATTATTTAATTATTTTTCTATATGTTATGTTTTGGATGGTAACATGTCATATAAAATAGGTAGTGTCACTCTATGCATAACGATACATGTCATTCATATATTATGAATCTCGTTATATTGTTTGTAATTTGTGTATGCTTAATAATATTGGATATCATCTAGATAATATTATAGAAAGCATGCAATTAATAATATGTATGTTTTAAAAACGAAAAACCAATTTTAAAATATTGAGTGGGACATGGAAAATTCAAGATAATTTTTCCCACGGGCTCCATTGTTAGTTCAATAATAAAATTATATATATGCATCGATTTCATGATGCGATGATGCTCCCTACGAAGGGTATATCTATTAGATATTTTATTTGATGAACTTCTTCAAAGATAAAATTGAAATATTTTTCAATCAATTGTTCACCCCAACGGTGACTATTGATATGAAAAATACGTAGATTGAAACAATGGTTATACACTCAACTAAAATATGTTAATAGATTTGTTATTAACCTTCCCAACTAAGCTCTATTAACAAATTTAGGCCCAAAGGAATAACGATAATTATTTATCATGTCTCTATATGAAAGTAAATAATTTAATGGATAATTGGGTCTAGTAAGTGTAGACATGACTTCCCCAACGGATAGCTTGTCAAAGCGGTACTAGATTATCGTTACAATAAATTAAAATACATTTATGGTTTTTTGCATTTTTGTCATTTATTGTGAATATTGTTTCAAAGTATTTATGAATGTCTATTTTGTTTTTTAAGAAAATGTCTTCCATCAACCCATTATTAATTATCATTGTTAAAAATGAACTTACTGCCGAAAATTATTTAGATTTGAAACGTAATCTATTTAATATTCTCACTGTTAAGGGCTACAAATACGTGTTAACCCAGCCATGCCCTCCAGAACCAACGTTATACGATTATAGAAATTAGAGGGAGCCTTATGAGAAATGGTGTGAAGCTAACAAAATGGCTAAGCGCTATATATTGGCTTCGATTTCTGTGGAACTGAATAAGAAACATCGGAGCATGGAAACAACCACTAAAATAATGGCTAGTCTTCATCAGATGTTTGGGCAAAATACTCATTTTGCCAGAGAATCGGCATTAAAACGTATTACGGATACTAAGATAGAAGAGGGCACAAGAGTTCGTGATCATGTCCTCAAAATGATGGACTATTTGAATGAGGTAGAGATTCATGGTGTTCAAGTCAATGATAAAACAAAGATTAATATGGTGATTGAATATTTGCCTGATACATTCAACAAGTTTAAGGTCAGCTATATCTTAAACAATAAAGATACGGCCTTGCTTGAATTAATGCATGAACTACATGCTATAGAAGAATTTTATCATAGCAGAAAACTTCCTGAAAAAGGATTCTCTTCAAGGCTTAAGTTGAAAGACAAGAATGAATAAGAAAGAGTTGGGATCGACAAACTATCCACTAAAAGAAGTGGCAAGCCAAAAGGCAAGTGTTACAAATGTGGATAGAATGGTCATTGGAAGAAAGATTGTCCTAAGATTATTAAAATCAAGTATAGGAAATCTTTAAGCTTCCTAATTAGTTCATATATCTATTAATTCATGCAATAGTGAATTCTGAGAAAACAAATCTTATTTGTAATTCATTTATTTGGTTTTTAAGAAACCAAGAGATTAAGTGTAGAAAGCTTCAAACAACAGTTGAGGACATGCCAGTTTATATCTAGAAAGCTTCAAACAACAGTTGAGGACATGCCAGTTTATATCAATTGAAAGGCTAGATCAATTTTACGAGACTTTAGTTTTGATATTTATCTTTATTTTTCAAATATTAGAGGAATTTAATTTCGGTGGCTTGTTTTAATAAACATGAGTACACTGTTATTTTTGGATCCTCTCTTTATTACTGATTTTGGTTATTTATAAAGACAATTTATATCATATAAGTCCATTAATTTATTCAAAGCCAGATATAATGATAAAGAGTATATGCATTTATCTAAGAGAAGAAATGTTTCTTCTAACCAATTTCACCTCGGATATTTATGCTTAAGTCATCTAAACTATAATAAGATTTTAAGAAAATGATTAATGATAGGCTTGTTGGCCTATTAAGATTGATCATTGTAACTCTACAAATCTTATTTAGAAAAGTAATATGACGAGGATGCTCTTTTTGAGCTAAAAGCACAACATTGTATTGGATGATTTAGCGCATACAAATGTTTACGGACTAATCAGTTTACATGTTATAAGAGGTTATGAGTATTCTATCAATCTTGTTGATGAATATTCATTTCATTTATATTTGTTTAAATGTGTCATGATTCCATCGCTTTTGAAATTCAAAAGGGTACATGGATAAGACAGAGAAGCGATTAGACAAGAACATAAAAGAATTTCGATATAATCGAAACAAAGAAAATCTCTCTAGAGAATTCAAGCTCCATTTGTTTGTCAAATAGGATAAATGTTGTGCAAATTTTAATGTACTCGCAAGCGCACGAATCTATTGTAGTATAGATCAATGGTGACGAGTGTCGATCCCACGAGGAAGTGGATTTTAATTGTGTAGAATTAATTTTGTAAATGGGTTATTGGATTTGTGGTGGAAATGATTTGGGATATGCTAAAACTTAAATTAAAACGGCGAGAATAAATTCTAAAATTGGAATTGAAATGGCGAGAATAAATTGAAGAGAATTCTATTAAAATGACGTACTTGGGTATCTGGATCCGTATCAACATGCATCATGGGCTAAATAATCCGTATTAATGCCAATTAAATCATGAGGGGAGAATCCACACCTCATGAACCACGCTCTAATCAATATGGTGCTAAGGGCTTATCGTGCCAAATAATAATAACCTTATACTAGAGAGCCGGTGAAACCAAGGCGGTACTAGACAAGATTAGTATTATTTGTCGACGAGAAGTCAAAACATCCACAAAAACTAGAGGGGAAGAGAAAATAAATTTACCAAATTAAGCCCATGACACATGTTGAGACTTCACCTTCAACCCAAGCTTGAAAGAAAATTAGCCACTCATAATTGAACTAAGGGCAAAATGGGAATTTATTAAAATACGAAGAAAATACAAGATGGAGAAGGAATTATAGAAAATGGATCCCAAAAATGGATTCAGAGCTATCAAATTAGGGGGGAGAGGCCCCTTTTTTATAGATACATGGAGTAAATCATGGCCATCGGATTAAAAACAGTTTGGACGCTCAGGATTGCGCCACATCATCAGTCAACAGTCCACGGTTTGACCACGCGGATGAACAGTAACACGGTTTGACCCGACTTTGAACAGTAACGCGGTTTGACCCAGATGAACAGTATCGCAGTTTTGTTGAAAATAATCCTGTGTGATGCATGCACCGTATGCGAGATTTTTCGTCCACTGATATGCTGCGACGTCACCATCAAAAGTACATAAGAATTTTAGTCCAACAAGATCGTGACACCTCATCAGTCAATGCCACATCATCGGTCAATACCACGTCATCATCCATCTATGTGAACAGTGTCGTGAACAGTAATGTATATAGTATCGTACACGTGAATAGTACCGTACATTTGAATAGTGTCATTTTTCCTTTTATGCTCCTTTTAAGGTTTTTGACCGTCCTGAGTTCAAAAGTGATGTCCGTTTTGCCGTCTGATTTCTCCTTTATTGTGAAATGACTATAATGCCCCTAAAATACATAAAATACTTAATTAAAATAAAATACATGTAATTAAATCACAAGAAGGTTAAATATATAAAAGTAAGGGTTGTTAGTAAGACTTGAAATGTAAAATAACGGTTTTCTCTTTTATAAATATGCATTTTCTAACACTCAACACACCCCCCAACCAGCTTATTGCTAGTCCCTAGCAAATAAAGCGAAAACAAAATTCAAATTCAAAATGATTTTTTTTTTTTTAGAAACACTCGTGTTTATTCAATCAGATTAATGATAGCAATCAAATAAAAGTATAAGCATTATCTCCAGTCTAAAGCAACATCACACCCACATCAACCATCCACATGAATTAGCCCAGTAGACTTTGTTATAGCTACTTTCAAGAATGACATGTCAAACCCCAAAATCTCACTGGAAGTAGTGACACTCTCACAAATAAATTAAACCCAATAAAAATAGTCACTCTAATGAATGGTAATTGAGAGAGAAAATAATAAAGAAGTGATATCACATGCTCTCACCAAGATGAAATAAATATGCCCTCAGCTTAGAAATAATACGATCTCAAGTCAAATAAAATGTTAGTCAACCCACTTTATTTATCTTTTTTTTTAATTATGCATCACTACATCTTTTTAGCCCATATAACTAGCTTTTACTTCGGACTATAGTTCCCTAAAATCAAGAAGGACTTTTATTAGGACGTAACGTAGGCTAGGGACATGGTTAACAAAGAAGGGAAATAAGGAAAACAAAGTGTATGTTTGAGAAAAATGCAGAGAATTTTTTTTTTTAAGTTGCAAGGTGGATTTCACCTATTATTGTTATTTTTATTCTTTTGAAACAACAACTTTTGTTTTGTTTTTTTTTTCTCTTTTTTTTTTGCTTTTATTTGGCACAACTTCACTGAACAAAATAATTATTTATATTTTTCTCAAACATAAATAGGTGATGGACCTTATAAGACATCAAGTAATACTCCAAATCGGAGTGGGTCAAGATGATAAGTTGACAAAGAAAAGGTTTTTTTTTTTTAAAATGCTCAAAAGGGTTAACTATGGATATATCACAAAAGGGATGGCTAAAAAGGCTCAAACGGGACAAAGATGGCATTTCCATCGTCTTTTAGGGCTCTAAATAATCATCCATATCTACTAGTTAGATGGGCCTCCCAATGTAGCAACACAAATTTTTTTTTTTTAAGGGTTAACTCAAAAGAAATCTAAAGATCGTATATAAAATAATAAATTGTTAAGCTATATAAAGAATGGGCAAAAGGGTTACTCTCCAAGAAAAATGATAGGCTCAAAAACTCACTTGGTACTTATTATGACATGTTCATTCCTTCAAGCAACACATAATTGTTTCTAACATCAACATGTAGAGTAGCAAACATAATGTAACATCACTTAAGACCAAAGATAATACAAATACTAAAATTTGAAATTAATCATGTCATCCAATGTTAAAACAAATCACACAATTTTTTTTTACTAAGAAGATGCGTTTCTAGAGGCACTACACTCCATATTCAGCCATCTTCGACTCAAAAGTTGAAAAATGTATATTCATAGAGGAGAAATTAAAAAGAAGAAAAATAAACATCAAAACTTAATAAAGAAAAAGAAAATGTCTAATTTTTCTTTGAATTTTTTTTTTGAAATTTTTTTTTGTTTTTTTTTCAAACAATGAAGATGCGTTTCTAGAGTAACTACACTCCATATTCAGCCATCTTCAACACAAAAAGTTAGCAACAGTTAGTTTCTACAACAAAAAATCAGTAAAAACCTAACCAAGATTCCACAATTGTCGACTATTCCCTCCCCTCAACCAGAATGAAACATTGTCCTCAATGTTTGAAAGGAAAGAAGTAGAGTTTAGAAGACATCACCTGGGTGGTGCAACACAGAAGAAAATATTTACAGGCGGAGAGTTAAATCTAATTTGTACTTCTTACTGCTGCTACTGTTACCATCATTATTTGGACGCTCCAACACAAAGGTCCAGGGGTCTGGCTCCGGTTTATAAGCTTGTAACAGATCAAGTAGCTCATTAGCAGTGTGAGCACAAATAAAGAGTTTTTTCACATTAGCGGGAATGAAATAGTTTTTTATTGCATGGTTAAGAAATGCGATAAAGCCATCATAAAAGTTATTGACATTTAACAAACCGATGGGTTTCTGGTGGATGTGGAGATGGGCCCAAGATGCTAGTGTGATAAGTGCCTCTAGTGTTGCAAGATCTCCTGGAAGGAAAATAAAAGCATCAGCATGATTAAGCATTTCAGTTATTCTTTCTTGCATACCTGAAACAACTAACTCTTCTCCAGTTGATGAGTCAGACGAACTGCCCAACGGTTTTAGGACTCTTGGGATGATGCCTAACACTTGACTTCCTCTGACAAAAGCTGCTTCAGAGACCATTTTTGATAACCCTCGGTTACCTCCTCCATACACCAAGTGTAATTTTCTCTCTGCTATACTTCGACCAAGATCGATGGCTGCCTCAACGAACTCTTTATGTTTGCCATAGGTAAATCCAGAAAGCACACAAATGTTCTTGAATTGTCTATTTGGAGTAGCTGCCATTGTGATACTTCTCGAAAAACAATTTGTGAGTGCTTGACAAAAAAAATCACATTTAAGAGTCTTGGTGACAGTGGGTCACAGTTGTGTATGAGGTAACATGTCAGTGTCAAATAACGTGTAAAGCACGTGGCTCGCGAGTCAAAAAGGAAACAGTAAAAAGGAAAAAGTAAACAGTAATAAGAAAAAAACAAACAGTAATAAAATTATTAAGGACAATAATACACACAATAAAACAATAGTGAAATAAAATAACAGTAAAGTGAAAGGATATTTACAGGTAGTTGCGACTGTGGCTCACATCTTCCTCTGGTTTTACGTCCAGAAACGGCTTGAACGCCCTCTATGGGTCGAGGATAGGCTTCCTATCTAGTTTTCTTATAAACTGGCAAACAGGGTCGTTTATAGTCAGATTCCCGAGACTATATCGTGCATGCTCTTTCTGGAATAATGGCCATAACTAGAGAATCGTTCCTTGCACATATCCACTGGGATGCGTTTCAAGAGACAAAAGGATATCATCCAATGACTCCTTATTCAAGCCATCCCTAATGAATTGAATCTTATCTTCCCTGTTATCAGACATCATTCCTAAAGAACATGGGTTTTTATTGCAACTCATTCTGGCACACTTATGACAAGCAACAGAAATTCTTCGAGCTCGTCGTTTTCTTGCATAATTTCCTTTACCACAACCAGGCATGTATGCAATAAATTTTGGAGGTAACTCACCTGCCGATCGTACTTTAGCCTCGATTATCCAACGGATGTCAGCAGGTATGTTATTCCTCATGAGTAATCGCATGCGTTCGGACCGAGCTTTATAGATCGTAAGGAGGGCATTCTGAGGAAGTGAAGGGAATCGCTTGTGAAGCTTCGCTAGAATCTCGTTTCTGTCCATACTTTCACCTTAGAATATCAGTTATTATGGGAAACTGAAGTAATCGACTTGATTGTCACGGAGTACCGTTATCCGCTACTTCACCGGGGTAATAAACTAAAGCACACAAACAGAAAAACAAATTAAAACACACAAAGAAAATTAAAGTCGTCCTCTTATTGAATTTACCTCAAGCTCCAACTGGATGTCGTAAACACTTCTCTCAATGTCTCTGAGTTGGCTTTCTAAACCCTCAACATAGGCTACTAACTCTGGTGGTTGTAGAGTCCAAATGGGATGTGTTTTACAAAATTGAATCTGCCTTTTGAGATGAGTTTTGACACGTTGAAGTGGTTTAAGAATGTTCAGGAGGAACGGTCTAAGTAATGTACTCATGATTAAAAATGATAAAAGAAAACTTACTAGTTAAACAAACACACTTATGCAAAAATAATTTCAATTAGCAAAAGAATAATATAAAGAAAGAAAGAAAAATCAAATCAACGAAAAGAAAAATCAATTCAAATCTGGTGGGTCACTCAAATTTATTTCGGTGTCTTCTCCATGTGATTGGTATTCTAGATATGGCTTTAATCTTTGACCATTAACTTTAAACGTGACACCGTTCTTTGGGTCCTTAATTTCAATTGCCCCATGTGGAAAAACAGTATGAACAATAAATGGGCCAGACCAACGAGAGCGTAACTTACCTGGGAATAGGTGCAAGTGAGAATTGAATAAAATCACTTTCTGACCTGGAGTGAAAGATTTTCTCATAATTTGCTTGTTATTGAAGACTTTCATTCGTTGCTTGTAAATCTTGGCATTTTCGTACGCGTCATTGCGAATTTCTTCAAGTTCTGCCAGCTGTAATCTTCTTTCTGAGCTGGCTTGCTGCATGTCAAAATTGAATTTCTTGATGGCCCAATATGCACGATGCTCGAGTTCCACAGGTAGGTGGCAAGCTTTTCCATACACTAGCCTGTAGGGTGACATCCCAATCGGGGTCTTGAAAGCCGTTCTATATGCCCATAAGGCATCATCAAGTCTTAATGACCAATCTTTTCTGTCTGGCCTCACCGTCTTTTCTAATATGTGCTTTATTTCTCGATTGGAGATCTCAACTTGGCCACTGGTTTGCGGATGATACGGAGTCGCCACTTTGTGTGTGATTGAATACTTTGTCAAAAGAGCCTTGAATGCTTTGTTACAAAAGTGGGCACCACCATCACTGATTATCGCTCGAGGGAATCCAAAGCGTGAAACAATGTTGCTTTTCAAAAATGCTATCACCACCTTGTGATCATTAGTTCTGCATGGAATTGCTTCTACCCATTTGGATACGTAGTCAACAGCAACCAATATGTATTGATGGCCAAAAGACGGGGGAAAGGGTCCCATGAAGTCGATACCCCATACGTAAAAAATCTCAACCACTAAAATTGGATTTAGTGGCATCATGTTCCTTCGTGTAATGCTCCCCATTCGTTGACACCTATCACATGAAGAACAGAAAGTGTAAGCATCTCGAAATATAGTTGGCCAATAGAAACCACATTGTAAAACTTTAGTCGCTGTTTTCTTAGCGCTGAAATGGCCTCCACAAGCTTGTTCATGGCAGAATGAAAGGATATTCGGAATTTCACTTTCTGGGACGCATCGTCTAACAATTTGGTCTGCACAATACTTGAACAAATACGGGTTATCCTAAAAGAAATTCTTTATTTCTGCAAAGAATTTAGCCTTGTCTTACTTGGTCCAATGCTCTGGAAGTTTACCTGTAACAAGATAATTAACTATATCAGCATACCAAGGTAATACTTCCACATTCATTAATTGTTCATCTGGAAATGACTCATTCAATGGTAATGATTCTGTAATTGTGTCAAAATGGAGACGAGAGAGGTGGTCTGCCACAACATTTTCTGTCCCTTTCTTATCTTTGAACTCCAAGTCAAATTCCTACAAAAGTAACAGCCAACGAATTAGTCTAGCTTTTGCATCTTTCTTTGTGAGAAGATATTTAAGAGCAGCATGATCTGTGAACACGATTATTTTACAACCAATGAGATAAGATTGAAATTTCTCCAATGCAAACACTACTGCTAGCATTTCTTTTTCAGTAGTTGAATAGTTCAACTGTGCATCATTCAATGTCATACTAGCATAATAAATAACATGAGGAATTCGATCAACTCTTTGTCCTAATACTGCTCCTACTGCATAATCAGATGCATCACACATGAGTTCAAATGGTAAGCTCCAGTTCGGGGCCTGAATGATGGGTGATGATGTCAACAACTGCTTTAATTTTTCAAAAGCCACAAGATATGAATCATTAAAGATAAAAGGTACATCCTTAGCAAGTAAATTGCATAAGGGTCTAGAAACTTTGCTAAAATCTTTAATGAAACGTCTATAAAAACCAACATGCCCAAGGAAAGATCTTACTTCTCTGACTGTTTTGGGTGGAGGAAGATTAGAAATGAGATCCACCTTGGCTTTGTCAACCTCAATACCTTTGCTCGAAATGATGTGACCGAGAACAATACCTTGTTTTACCATAAAATGGCATTTCTCCCAATTTAAGATCAAGTTCTTCTCGATACATCTCTGTAGAACTAGTGTTAGATGATGTAAACATTGATCAAACGAGTCACCAAAGACAGAAAAGTCATCCATAAAGACTTCAAGGAATCGTTCAATCATATCAGAAAAAATGCTCAACATGCATCGTTGAAATGTAGCAGGTGCATTACATAATCCAAATGATATTCTCCTATATGCAAATGTGCCAAAAGGGCAAGTGAAAGTAGTTTTCTCCTGATCTTTTGGTGCTATGGGGATCTGATTGTATCCTGAGTAGCCATCTAGAAAGCAATAAAATTCATGACCTACTAATCTATCAAGCATTTGATCAATAAATAGTAAAGGAAAATGGTCTTTACGTGTGACAGAATTCAACTTCCTATAATCAATGCATACACGCCATCCTGTAGTCACTCTAGTGGGTATCAATTCATTATCGGCATTGGTAACTACAGTGACTCCTGACTTTTTGGGGACAACTTGCACAGGACTGACCCATGAACTATCAGAAATGGGGTAAATGATACCTGCGTCTAATAGCTTAAGGACTTCTGTTCTAACAACTTCTTTCATGTTAGGATTTAACCGATGTTGCATTTCCCTAGTAGTTTTAGCATTTTCATCAAGATGAATGTAATGCATGCAGTCTACTAGATTTATACCTTTTATGTCTGCTATGGTCCATCCTAATGCTCCTTTATGCTCTTTTAAAACATCCAATAACTTACCTTTTTGTTCATCGTTGAGGGATGATGAGATGATTACCGGCAGAGTACTTTCTTCTCCCAAAAATGCATATTCCAATGTGTTGGGCAATAGTTTGAGCTCGAGTTTCGGTGGTGATTCTGATGATGGGATGAGTTTCTTCTCTGATGGTGCTAGTTGTTCAACTCTTGACTTCCATTTATTAGTGTCCATGGATGGTGCTGAGTCAAGTAGGGCGTTGACCTCATCGACCGATCTGTCAATATCAAAATCCAAACTAAAGTGAGTTAAACATGTTTGTAAAGAATCATCACTAAGGTTTGAAACAAAAGTATTATCAACTAATGCTTCTATTAAATCCACATCAACAATTCCATCATCTGCATTGTGAGGTTGTTTGGCAATGTTGAATATGTTCAGCTCCATAGTCATGTTGCCGAAAGACAACTGCATATTTCCAGTCCTGCATTGAATGTGAGCATCCACAGTTGTCAAGAAAGGTCGGCCTAGGATAATGGGGATGTGCTTCCTTGAATCCTGTATTGGTTGAGTGTCAATTACAATGAAATCAACAGGAAAATAAAACTTGTCTACCTGGATAAGCACGTCCTCCACAATACCACGAGGTATTTTCGTGGACCGATCTGCAAGCTGTAACACCACTGGAGTTGGGTGTAATTCTCCCAGTCCAAGTTTCACGAATACTGAATAAGGCAACAGATTTACACTAGCTCCTAAATCCAACAAAGCATTCTCAATTGTGTGGTTCCCTATGCTACATGAGATAGTGGGGGAGCCTGGGTCTTTGCATTTTGGAGGAATTTTATGTTGGAGGATAGAACTAACATTTTCTATTAAAAATGCCTTCTTTTGAACATGCATATTTCTCTTTTTAGTACAAAGGTCTTTAAGAAACTTGGCATAAGATGGAACTTGTTTAATAGCATCAAGCAAAGGGATGTTAACACTTACCTGTTTGAAAATTTCAAGAATCTCACCTGTGGATTTTTCTTTCTTTCCTTTATCTAACCTTTGAGGAAATGGAGCTTTGGGAACGTATTCTTGTGGGTTAGTTTCTTTTTTCTCCTCCGGTGATGAGTCATCAACATTCACAGGTACAATTTGATTTTCTTTTGTCACCGGCATCTCCACTTTGTTGTCGACTTCTTTTCCTTTTCGTAAAGTCATGACTGCTTTGATCTCTCCATGCTGATGTGGTGAACTGGTTCTTGCTTCATGTACTCCTTTAGGATTAGGCACTGGTTGACTTAGAAATTTTCCTTTCTCAACAGTCATTGCCAAGGTCTGAACTGAAGAAGCAAGTTGTCCCACCATCTTCTGGAGGCTTGAAACTGATTGAGCTTGTGAGTTGAAGCTGCTCTCAACTCATTTTGTAGTCCATCAATGGTACGGTTATGTTGCTCAATCGTGGAGTGAGTAACATTTTTGAAATTCTGGAATGTATCCTCCCATGGTCTGGGCTGAGAGTAGTTCTGGTTCTGATTGTATGGTCTAAATGGTGGCTGAGAGGCTTGAGGAACTTGAGGAATTTGTTGCATTGGTGGAGCTGGAGCTGCTGGTCCATTCTGTTGGAATCCTTGAGACCATGAAAAATTGGGGTGGTCTCTCCATCCAGGGTTATATGTGTTGGAGTATGGGTTGTAATTTGAAGGCTTTCTCATTACACCTATGGCATTGGCTTGATCTGGATATGAGTCAGGGTCATGTGGCTCTATTGATTTAGCAGTCGATAACGATGCTATTTGTCGAGAGAGACCTTCAATTATTGCTTTGACTTCTTTAATTTCTGAACTAGATTCGCCAATGTGAACCTCATTCACTCCCTTAATTCTTCTAGTATTCCTGAGTGATCGACTCCATTGTTGGGAATTATCTAGTTGTCGCTGGAAGAATTCCCAAATCTCTGATGCACTTTTTGACATTAGCTCTCCTCCACTTGTTGCCATTAGCCATTCTTGCACATTCGGTAGTAATCCCTCCAAAAAGTATTGACATTGGTGCCATTTCTCGTACCCATGATGTGGACACTTCAAGAGTAGCCCATTGAATCTCTCCCATGTTTCGAAAAATTGCTCGTCCTCTCTCTGGGTAAACTCCTAGATTTCCCTGCGAATGGCATTGGTTTTATGCACTGGGAAATATTTATTCAAAAATTTTGTAACCATTTGTTCCCATGATGAAATGCTATTGGCAGGCAATGTATTTAACCATGAACGAGCTCTATCCTTTAAAGAAAATGGGAATAATCTAAGTTTAACATCATCGTCTGAAAAATTCTCATATTTAAATGTTTGACAAATAGCGTGAAAATCATTCAGATGGTTATATGGGTCCTCATTTTCTAAGCCATAAAATGTGGGGAGACAATTTAGCACACTAGGTTTTAATTCAAAGCTCCTAGCAGCTACATTTGGGTATCTTATACATGATGTGCTCAAATTTGTTAAAGGACTGAAATAATCCTTAAATGGCCTCTCCTGTGGTTGCAAATCCATTTTATTTTTTACTTGTTTGTGTGTGCGAAGTGTTTTCTCAAGTTCAAGGTCTATAGGTTCAAGATTGGGTAATAATGACCTTCGACCATGCATGCAAAACAAATAAAATAAAAAATAAAGATGGGAACAAAATAAATAAAAATAAAGAAGAGGGAGAAATTACGATACTAACCTTATTGCGCTATTACAAACTTTCTATAAAAATACACAAAAATAAATACGTGAAATAAATTAACTAAAAATTAAATTAATAAAATAATAAAAAAATTACAAAGAAAAATAAATTGAAAATTAAATTACATAATTTTAAAGAAGAGAAAAAGAAAAGAAATACTAACCTTTAAATGTAGATTCACTTTTTTTTTTAATAAAAAAAATACAAGAAAACAAATAAAAGAAATTATTCACAAAATTTAATTCTATGAATTAAAATTACTTACCTCCCCGGCAACGGCGCCAAAAACTCGTTGTGCAAATTTTAATGTACTCGCAAGCGCACGAATCTATTGTAGTATAGATCAATGGTGACGAATGTCGATCCCACGAGGAGGTGGATTTTAATTGTGTAGAATTAATTTTGTAAATGGGTGATTGGATTTGTGGTGGAAATGATTTGGGATATGCTAAAACTTAAATTAAAATGGCGAGAATAAATTCTAAAATTGGAATTGAAATGTCGAGAATAAATTGAAGAGAATTCTATTAAAATGACGTACTTGGGTATCTGGATCCGTATCAACATGCATCATGGGCTAAATAATCCGTATTAATGCCAATTAAATCATGAGGGGGGAATCCACACCTCATGAACCACGCTCTAATCAATATGGTGCTAAGGGCTTATCGTGCCAAATAATAATAACCTTGTACTAGAGGGCCGGTGAAACCAAGGCGGTACTAGACAAGATTAGTATTATTTGTCGATGAGAAGTCAAAACATCTACAAAAACTAGAGGGGAAGAGAAAATAAATTTACCAAATTAAGCCCATGACACATGTTGAGACTTCACCTTCAACCCAAGCTTGAAAGAAAATTAGCCACTCATAATTGAACTAGGGGTAAAATGGGAATTTATTAAAATACGAAGAAAATACAAGATGGAGAAGGAATTATAGAAAATGGATCCCAAAAATGGATTCAGAGCTATCAAATTAAGGGGGAGAGGCCCCCTTTTTATAGATACATGGAGTAAATCATGGCCATCGGATTAAAAACAGTTTGGACGCTCAGGATTGCGCCACGTCATCAGTCAACAGTCCACGGTTTGACCACGCGGATGAACAGTAACACGATTTTACCCGACTTTGAACAGTAACGCGGTTTGACCCGGATGAACAGTAACGCGATTTGGTTGAAAATAATCCTGTGTGATGCATGCACCGTACGCGAGATTTTTCGTCCACTGATATGCTGCCACGTCACCATCAACAGTACATAAGAATTTTAGTCCAACAGGATCGTGACACCTCATCAGTCAATGCCACATCATCGGTCAATGCCACGTCATCATCCGTCTATGTGAACAGTGTCGTGAACAGTAACGTATATAGTACCGTACACGTGAATCGTACCGTACATATGAATAGTGCCATTTTTCCTTTTATGCTCCTCCTAAGGTTTTCAACTGTCCTGAGTTCAAAAGTGATGTCCATTTTGCCGTCTGATCTCTCCTTTATTGTGAAATGACTATAATGCCCCTAAAATACATAAAATACTTAATTAAAATAAAACACATGTAATTAAATCACAAGAAGGTTAAATACATAAAAGTAAGGGTTGTTAGTAAGACTTGAAATGTAAAATGACGGTTTTCTCCTTTATAAATATGCATTTTCTAACACTCAACAATAAACTCCCACAATGGCGAAACACGATTCTTTTGGATAAGACAAGATATATGCTAAGTGATTTATCATTTACTTTTTTTATTCCAGATACTAGTATTTAAAACTGCAAAGTTTGTTGAACTTAGTTTCGTCTACCTCGCTGTCTATTACTCCAAGAAATTATGAAAAAGTCACAAACATAGTTTGAGACACATTTGAATTTGGAGTTTACTGGTATTTTTACTAGAATCAGAGGTAGAGAAGATGGATTCGTGTTCAAAAGCTTGCATGTTTTAGGTATCTTAAAGGAATAAGGGAAAATCTGAATTATAGTCCTCAAGATAGGAATGTATTTATAGACATATTCTTTATTTTCTTTGAGGAAGACTATATAATGACTTATAACCTAAGAGTAAGGTAAAACTAGAGAAATAAAAAGAAGATCAGGTTGATACTCAGCTTTCAACACCTTTTATAGAACATAAAGAACAGTAACAACTGGCTGATCAACACAAGATTATCCCTGAACAACAATCACTTTTAGAACCTCATCATAGTGGGAGGGTAACTAGGTTACATGTGAGATACATATTATTGGGAGAAACCTATATGACTATCTCAAAAGAACATGTACAAGATTCCACTAGTTACAACGAAGCTTTAATAGACAGAGATGTTGAATTTTGGAAAAAGGCCATGAAACAAGAAATGGAATCTATGTATTCCAATAAAGTCTGGAAACATGTAGAGGCACCAAATGGGGTAAAACCTATAAGGTGCAAGTGAATCTACAATAGAAAAAGAGGCGTACACGGAAGGATGGAAACGTCTAAAGTAAGATTAATAGCCAAAGGGTATACTCAGAAAGAGGGAATCGATTATAAGGAAATCTTTTCTCTGGTTACTATACTTAAATCTATTAGGATTCTACTCTCCATTGCTATAGTGCTAGATTATAAAATTTGACAAATAGATGTCAAGACTGTCTTTTTTAATGGGCATCTTGAAGAAGACATCTACATGCAGCAACCATATGGATTCTTACAAAAGGTCCAAGAACACATGGTATGTACGTTGTAGAGATCCATTTATAGATTGAAGCAAGCATCCCGATCATGAAACATCAAATTTGATCAAGCGATTAAATCGTTTGGATTCATTCAGAACATTGATGATTCATGCGTGTACAAGAAAATTTAGGGAAAATCTGTAGCCTTTCTAATTCTTTATACAGACGATATTCTCCTCATTGGAAATGATATAGGAGTATTGACTACAATAAAGAGTTGGTTAGCAAAACAATTTGATATAAAAGACCTGGGAGAAGCAAGTTATATTCTTGATATCAAATTATTACGAGACCAAAAGAATAAAACTTTAGCCTTATCTCAAGTGGTCTATATTGACAAGATATTGGTTAGATTTAGCGTGGAAAATTCCACGACTGGTTTATTACCATTCAGACATGGAATTGTATTCTTTAAATATCAATCACCTAAAACATCTGAAGAGATAGAGAAAATGAGATGAGTTCCCTATGCAGAAGTTGTGGGAAGTCTCATGTATGTCATGCTTTACATTAGGCCAGACATCTGTTTTGAAGTATGGATGGTTAGCAGATATCAAATCCTGGACCCGAACACTGGACTATAGTCAAGCATATAATGAAGTATCTGAAAAGAACTAAAAATTATATGCTTGTATATTTTGGTGATGAACTCATTCCAGTGGGTTATATTAATTCTGACTTTATGTCAGATAAGGATTCCAGAAAATCAACTTCTGGCTATATATTTACATTAGAAAGTGGAGCTATTAGTTGGAGGAGTGTGAAACAATCCTCTATCACAAACTCCACAACTGAAGCTGAATATGTGGCTGCATCTGAAGCTGCAAAAAAAGTTGTATGGCTCCGCAAGTTTTTATAAGATCTTGAGGTGGTATCTGTTATAACTGCACCCTTAAATTATTTTGTGATAATGGTGGCGTGGTAGCTCAATCTAAGGAAACCAAGGAACCACAAGAAACAAAAATATATTGAGAGGAAGTATCATCTTATAAGGGAATAGTGTAGAAAGATTATATGACAGTACCCCAAATGGCATTAGATGTTATATGGCAAATCTTATTACAATGGTCATTAGTGGGAAACCTTTATAACCTGCACTTAGAGCCCTAGAGCATGTGCAATATGTCAGATATGCTTTACAAGCTAGTAGGAGATTGTTGGGATTATATGCTCTTTTAAAGCATATTAATTTATTTTTTGATTAATAAAATATTTGAGATATTTTCAATTGCATAAATATATATTGAATAAGGTCCGTTTAATCATATTATATATATTTATGTGATTATCATATGGATTCACATAAGACATAAATACAAGTCATCTTATAATTAAATAAATTTAGTTCGTAGTTGATAAATAGAGTTGGACGCTCCATTTATTTTTAGACTGTAGTAAATTCATTGAATGATTTGTCTTAATCATATATGAATTTACTGATGTACTTTGACTATATTGAGCTGGATCACATATGAGATTTAATTAACCTTGAAATGATTGTCAGACTTATTAAATCTCATAGTCATTGATTTTACTGTAATCTTAATCTTGAGTTAGTTATAATTTCATGATTATAATTGTTATTCCATTTGAGTTACCAATGGGCACGACATACACTTGTGGTCAAGATTACCCGGTATCTTGGTGGGAGCAGTTATGAGTATTGGAGTTATAGATTAACAATATAAAATTTGTACAACACATCTCTTAATGGGTTTTCGTCACTTGATCATAAAATTCTCTAGCCAGAGTGTGTCAACATATTTAATATGTTGAAAATGATCATTAGAGAAAACCAGTAAGTATCAAGGAACAAGATGTAATTAAATCGATTGGACAATTGAGATATTGATTTAATTAACGTGTGATACAAAGGATTATGCAGTCAAAAATTAATGTGGCATGGGTCGAATAATTATTCGAGTACACTATCCTAGATAACATACAATTATGGAGGTCAATTCCAATCTTTTAGTAGAGTAGATTTGGAATTAAATAATTGGACTAGTTTAATTACAAACCTAATTATTGTAGCCACTATTGTATGTACTCATATGATCCCTAGGTCAGCTCATTTAATTGATTGCGCCGCTACTGGATTAATAAGCAAGATAATTAATTATTTAGGTTAAAAGCCTAAATATATTATTTAGTGGGAGGCTCCATTAATATGCTTGAGTGTAAGGGGTCTTGTGTTATTTTACAATGTGAGCCCCTATAACACAAGAACAAGTAACGTGACTTTTGTTTTAATTAATTTTTAATTTAAATCAAATGGAATTTAATAGAATTAATAAATAAATAAATATGGAGCCTAGGGTTTCCACTAAATGAAGATATAAAAAATGCTTATTTTCTCCCAAGAGAGAGAGAGCAACCACTTTATACAGATCAGAGAAAAAGATTTTTCCTCTCTAATTTTGAGAGAAAAATTTTCTCTTGCTAGTTGGTTATAGTGGTGATAAAGGCGCCTACATGTCAAGTGCAGATCAAATCTGAGTCATAATCTAAAAGATCAGTGGTGATAGATCGTGATCTGGGAGCCTAAATCACCTCAGCGGAAAAAGCAAAGATTGTTCATCTTCTCAGATTTTTAAGGTACGATTTCTAGATTACGTAATCATATATATTGTATGAAATCGGTCCTAAAAATTTTTATAAAAAATTTAAAAAAATTGATTTTTCTCCAACAATTAGTGATTGGTATTAATATTTTCTTCTTATTTAAACTCTCTTGAGCAATTGAACTTTTAAAGATTTTTATCATGTGTCTTTTAATAATAATATATGCACATAATTTAACTTCTTTATTCTTTTTATTTATTAACCATCTATCACCACTTAAATTATCACTCAATCAAATCAAAAGAAAATCTTAATCTGCGATTGTCAGAGCAAGTGATGTTCCCGACTATGGCTAGTAAGGGCGGCCATCGGATTGGATTCGGATAAATAAGAACCGATCTAAATTATTTCGGATCGGATTCAGATTTAAAGCTAAATCCAATCGAATGGTATTTGTGCGATCTGATCGGATTTAATTCGGATCGGATCGAATTCGGGTCAATCCGAGCCATCCGATCGGATCTGCACTGTTAACAAAAAAAATAAAAAGTAAAAATTGAACAATGAACTAAACCTAATCCACGCATCCACCAATTCACTTAGTCACAACTCACAAGTCAGCCACATAAACAAGTAAAACAACTCAAAACGGGCAAACAAAGTAAAAGCAAAACTAGCCTCATCCATCTCAAACCCGTTAACCCACCGGCGACCATGAGTCCAACGACCACGCCACTGTTACCGCAGCCTCATCCGTCTTGAAACCCAGCTGTCGGCGACACTAATCGACTGGAATCTAGTTGAATCCAAGCAAACCAAAGCGAACGAAACCCAGCTGCCACCAACAGAAATCGACCGGAACCTAGCTGTCACTTCAACTATTCATCACGTCCAGCCAGCCAGTTGCATGCCGGAGCCGATAATCCACTATTCCAGAGCAGCTAACAGCACCTTTGCTCCCGGTAATCAATTAATCCGACACATGACAGTTCCCTGCAGCTTGTGTTTGAAAGTTAGAATTCCATGCTTCTCTCAGTTGTATATATTCTATACGGTTTGTTTGAAACTTTGAAACAACATAGTCATTTGTCAACTTGTGTTTTCAATTTTTTTTTAATGGTTAGTAAGTTTTGATGAATTATAGATTTCATATATTCTTTGTGAGACCTGTCAAAAGAGCCGTATATCCTATTTCAATATGAATTAATCCGAGTCCAAAATATAATCCAAAATCTAAACTCATCCGATCGGATCCAAATTCAAAGTTATTCGAAATTTTCATCCAATCCGAATTATTCGGATCGGATTTAAAGTCGGATTGAATTTGGATGAATTTTTTTCCAATCTGAATTATCCGAAATCCGATCGAATTCATCCGAATCCAAAATTACCCACCCCTAGTGGCTAGCACTCGAGTCATATTTTTGAGAGGCAACAGGTCTTATTTAATGTTCTCGTAATCATTAGATTTTCTTGTTTTGGTAACTTATCTTAAAGTTCATTTTGGAACTAATTTTTTTCCCTGTAATTATGAATATGATATGCTCGTATGCTTTCTGCAACTCTGTAGTCGCTACATTGCATGCCATGACTCTTCTAAGACTCCGTTATATGTTTAGTTTTAAGATTTTTTGTTTTTTTTTTACTTTTTTTATTTCTGTTCAAAACTGCTTTCTATATTCTCATTCATTGTTTCATTTTTTTTTTTTTTTTGATAAAAAATAGTGGATTGCTATAAAGCTAGTTTTGCTAGCAAATGAGACGGGATGGAGAAGACAATATCATTTGATAATAGAGATAATTTTAAAAATAAATGGACTGGTTATCCGAGTTCGAATCTTAAAAGAAATAGGAGATAAAAATTAATTTGGTTTTGCTTATCTTTCTACCTTATTTTTTTTCTATAAAATAAAATTATTAAAAAAGACAGGTGTCAAACCAAATATCACTATTCAACTTTATTTTTAGTTTCGAGCCACTACCATTTGAACAAAAAAAATAATGTTGAAAAGAATAATTATAAATGCGGCCGGATTCACTAACTTAATTTCCAATACTGTTAATTAACCCAGTCATGCGTGTTTGGTTCATTTAATGATTTTCTTTAATTTTTGGGTGGAGCTCTTAACCCCAGTTTAAAATTCTTATGAAAACCTTTTCTCAAAATACATCTGATTCAAAAATTTTGAAAAGTATACACCTCCAATGAAATTCTGTTTTGCACGTTTGGCAAAAATTCGACAAGTTTAGCAAATTAAAGCTAACCAGTAGCATGTCATTTAGCCGGAGGTGGTTGAGGCGGTGGAATAAAATTAACGCCTGCAGCAGCTCTAGCTGAACGTGGCGGTGGAGCAAATCTGAACGGTGGAATCACTAGTGCTGCAAAGTTGAAACTGATGTTGCAATTGACTGTCTCCCTCACCAGCCTATACATATTAAAAGAGAATTGCATGGATGGTAACCTTATACTGATAATGTTCTGTTCTCAGCACATAAAAGGATAATTTGAAAAATAAATGAGGTATTAAAAAAAAAAGAAAAAGAACAAGGGCAGGGTTAATATCACCGCCTTAATTGAAAGATAAAGGATTCAAGTTTTACCGGTTCGTGTAAACAATAATGACATCCACGGCACTCATCTTCCAAGCAACAATATGCACATCCATTGCAGTCTAAATTGCCGAAAGATTTACATCCTTCGCATTCATCTCCATTGCGGCAATCCTCACATCCGTTGCAATATTCATCTCCGTTGCAGCAATTTGCACAGCCCCAGCAGTTTTCCTGGCAACAATGTTCGCATCCTTCGCATTGATCACCGTTGCAGCAGTTTGCACATCCCTCGCAGTCATTTCCATTGCAGAAATAATCACATTCAGCACGGTCATCTCCAATGCTTCCATATTCATTATCCATGTTGCCATACAAAAATTTATGAGCTCTATTGATCGGGATTCAGAGGCAATAGTACTGTACTTAAAACAATATTGCTCTATTCATAAAACTAAGCGACCACATCCTTTCCTAACCTAATTTTAAATCCTTAGGCTTATAGGAAATTACTACACATATCATTAATTCAAGTTTATTCAGGATTAGGATTTAATTTAGTTTCAGTTTCTCTTCTTACATACTAAAACATATTGGGTTATGTTTAGTAGATTTCTAAGTTGTACTATGGCCTCGTATAGTTTAGTTGTTTGAAAAGGATTTTTGAAGTTAATATTTTTGACAAAAATCAGCCTTAGGAAATTGCCTTGAAGAGAACATGCATCCAGATGACATCTGGGAATTCCCATAAAAGGACCGTATCAATAGCACCTTAGCTAGCAATTTAAATAATATATATATGTCAAATTTGATGGCGGTATATGCATGCTCAATTTTTCCACAAAGAAACGTTTTCCTTTTTTCAAGGTTTTCTTTACTTTGTCATTATTGTTGGAGTATTTTAAAAATCTTTTTATAGTGTTTTCGACTATTCTTTTTAATAATCTCTTCGATTCTTATCACTTGTTAGCCGAAGAGTGTGGTGTAAAAAGACACTTTCCGTGATCGTTAAGTTTTTATAAAAATTCAGATTTGTCAGAACAAAAATGATAAATGTAGCAAGATTTGTTAAATCCATCTACTGAATTTTTTTTATTTTTTTTTCTTTTTCCTTTTTTGGGTTGGGTCAGTGGCGGCGCCACATGAGAACTAGGGGGGCTGCTAGCCTTTTTAAAATTTATATGTTTGTCCTGTTTTGAATTTAATTTATTAAGAAAGTTCCTGTTAAAATTTTAAAAATAAACAATATATTAAGTATTTATTTTTACACTTCCAACGCACAAAGAAACATTGTATTTTAAAGTTTCTTTGGCCCTAACTCTCCTCACACACATAAAAAAAAAAAAGAAACTATTTCACCTCATTGAACTTATTCAAATAATTTTTTTTTAATGAGTCTTATAGCGCTTAAAATTCAACTTAATATTTACATTATAGAAGTGAGTTCTGATAACAAATTTTCAAATATTGAAAGAAATTGATAAGCTAACAAGAAAAATAGTTGATACTAAAAACAATAAATCACATTCATTAATTTATTTATTGTTTTTACTAGTTCTCATCACTATAGTCAAAAAAGTATTTTTGGATATGAATTTTGTGAAAAAACATTTATGAAATCAGATAAGAGATCCATGATTGAGTGATATTATTGAGATCCATAATTGAGTGATATTATTGTTGTATATACAAAAAAAGATTTATTTTGTATTCTTGATGATAAGATTATTCTTTAATTTTTTTAACATATGAAAACAAGTTGAGGTTAGTTATAAATGTATTGAATTAAATATATTAATGATTTTTTATTTTGGCATTTGTTACTTGTTGACTATTTTTAAATTATATTATTATTTAAATTTAACCTCCCCTTGATTAACTTCTTGGCACCGCCCCTGGGTTGGGTGATGGGTTTTTGACCAATCCGGGCGATAGACTCACTTCGCAAGTTGGCATCGCCCAGTTTGAGAACAAAGAAATTTGGTGGGGGATGGTCCATTGCCTCAATACTGAATTTTTAATTTTGGTCGTTGATCAATTCTCAATTTTTGGATTGATTTTAAGTGAAAAATGTTAACTTCAGTTGTTTCGGTAGATAGGGCGTCAGTACATGTATCGCTATTGTTGTGAAAATAGTGACCTCTTACCTTAGCCTCATTAAAAAATTATATAAATTAACTAAATAATTCACAACAAATTATGTATAAGTATTCTCACTGGATTCGTTGTATTCTGTAATTTTTTGTGCAAATAGCATTTTCCATTTTCTAAAATGGTACTCATATGGTGTAGTATATTACTCTTTGTATTGTTTTCCAAAAATGAAATAAAAAAGAAAAAGGCATATGAAGATTTATTTGATCAAAAACAAGATTAAAATATAAAAGTAAAATTGGCAAACAACTAAAACTGAATTAAGGCATGTTTGAACGGGATGCGGATGAAGAAGCTGCAGAAGATGAAGTTAAGTTGCTATAGCAGTATAGCTTGAAGAATTTTTGTTTGGACCTTTGTCGGGACCAGCACCATTAACAGCCCGCATCTTAGTAATATCGTCATCAGTCTCCAAGCTTGAACTGAACTCCCAGGAGTAAATCCTGTGAATTGCAGATGCATTTCCAGTGGCTGCCGAGAAGCCAAAAGTAACCCACTCGGGTAAATGTAGCTTCAAGTTGACTTGATACTCAAGAAACTGCCTCACTGTGGCATTATTTCTAATACCAGTGAAAGCAACACTCAATTTCTTTGTGCTGGAATTATAACTAATCCATGCATCATTCATTTTCCCATTTCTGATATCAGCCCACCATGTCAAATTCGTCTCAGATCTCATAGAATTGATATCAATACCCACATGGTTACCTGGTGGATCCCAGCCGCCGTTCCTATAGATATCAAATTCAACAGCAACAAATGGATTGGAAGATGAATTTAAATACTCCCCGTCATTGGTTAGGCCTAAAGAACCTCCTTTAGTGGCATTCGGAATCCTTGAACCTTGCGGCGCAAGAAAGAAGGCAAGCCCATCTCCATATGCGGTTCTGTTTTGAGAATCAATTACAAATGAGAAGTGAGTTGTAAAGTCTGTGAGATTTCCAGTGGCATTATTCCAGAGACGCAACGGCTTGTTATATGTTGCCCGGCCAATCATACCACGTCTTGAAGCTAGCTGAATCACTTGGTTTTCGGGGAAAGCTCTCTCATAGTTGATGCTGCCATCATTGGAGAAACCGGAAAAATTGAAAGATAAAGCATTTGCTAATTGGATTATTGGGGATAACAAGATGATGATCATAAAGAAATTAGCCATTTTTGGTATAGAGGCTGCCTACAAAAATTTTAAGGTAACTTATAAAAATTCAGACAAGTACAAAGTCTTCATAAGGTTCGGTGGAAATGTGGTCAAATTTGTCCACGCGGCAATTCAGAAAACTCGGAAATTGCCTGGAAGTGCCAGTATGCAAATTCTGTTTGGCAATAAAAATTATATAAATAAATAGAAATAAATGGAGTGACAGTGAAATAAAAGCATTACATTAGTTGTGTGTATAATTTTTAATTGCAAGTTTCATTAATTTTTTTCATAAGTAACTACTTGGTTGCTTCTCTTCGGCCTTTGGCCCTCGATGCAAATAAAATTTGTAAGAAATAATAAAGTCAATTTTTAAGTCGTTTTCAAGTCCAAAACGTAAACTTGATGATCCTTTTCAAATTTTCCTTACCAAAATAAATTCTAGAGGCACTAATTTATATTAGATTAATCTTAAAGTGATTTAAGTGCAGAAGCCATCCTCTTTTCTTTACTACGCTTTCGGTTTTTCAATCCTCGGTGATGTTTACTACGCTTTATGCTTCCACCCATTAAAGGAGGATTGATTAGTTAAGAAACGAGCCTGTTATACGAATGGTATTTCTCATGGTTCACTTATATCTGACGGAACTACCATTGGTGATTAAAAAAGTCCTTAAATTGCATCCATTAACTAAGTCCTAACTTTGTGAACTTAATTGAAATGTCCCATAAGTCGAAGAATTCAAACCACTATCGTCTGAACTTAATTGAAATGTCGCGTGAGTTGAGTGACTGTAATCCAATAATCACCTAGCTCATCAAAGTTTCCGCAGTCTCGGATCAGCTGCTGTGACCAGCTTCCCAATTCCATAGACCTCTCAAATCCACTGCATCAAATAGACCCGTCCCTCTTTTTTGGCCATTGGGTTGATGGGTTTTCTCCCACAAGCGATTTCTAAAGCCACAGTGGCATAACTGTAGACACCAGATTCTTTTGCTAGCCTTGCCTGTTGCTCAGGTGCCATGTATTCCATTGTCAAAATGTTGTAGAACTACTGAATTGTTTGTTGAACTAGTGAAAGCAATACTCATCTTTTTGTGTACTAGAATTATAACTAATCCATGCCTTGTTTCTTCTCCCACCTCTAAATATTATATATTGGTGTACAAGTAGAAAGTTCTAAATTAAAAATTGACAATATCGATTTCTCATTTCAGAATTATTTACTACGGTTGGCAAATATTGTGTTTTGATTAGTTAATTTGTAATGTGGTTCTCCTTCTTGATAGATCTCAAGCAAGAATATAGGGTTAATAATTTTGGCAGATTATGCTTGGACTTAGAGGTTGTTTTTTAAATGTCTGAAATCTGAAATTTTATTAATTTCAGACATTTTCTAAAATATGCTTGTTTGTTTTTTGGAACTTATATATGATTTTTATATATTTACATATGAATAAAAAAAGTAAATTTTTGTGACTTTTATCTGAATGTAAAAAGGTCTGAATAATAAGTAAATATTATATTCCAAAAATATCTCTGTAAAATAACTTATTTTCTAAACTATAAAATCTAATCCTCTTTATTTGTTTTAATTTATAAGGACATAAATGTTAAATAACCAAGTTTAAGATGTTTTTTATTATAAAAACAAACAAGATGCCACTTATATTTAGATATTTAAGAAAGAAAAACAAACATGTCATTCAGATTTTTGTAATCAGACCCATTTAGATTTAAGAAAAATTTAAATTCATTTAGATTTTAGACAAAAAAAACAAACGCTACCTTAATCTCTCCCAACTTAATTGGGCTAGGATATAGGCTTCATGAATTTTGAGGAGTTTGGGGTTTCCATTAACCAATATTACAAGACATTTACTCATGGGATAAAATTTCATAATGGTGTTCTAACGAAGGGTTTCAATTGTGATCTGGGTCTTGTTTTACTACGAATCTTGTAAATTATAATCCACAAATAATTTTTCCAAATAGTGGCTTGGGTTAGCACATACCTTTATGGTATATAGACACCAAGTATTTGCCGTCTAAAGAAATTGCAAAGTGTTTATGAAATAAAAAAAAAATTACAAACTTCTTGAATCCAAATTGTATTGTTTTCCCGTAAACACCTTGTGCTAACTTAGGCATCAGAGGATTTACGCCGGGAAAACCACCGGCGTCTCTGATCCGTTTTTGGTGAACGCGTGTCTAGTGAGAGAAAGGAGGGCGATTCCAACCTTAGTGGTTCGAGCAACAGTCGATAACATAAACGTTGGTGAAAGGATCTGGTCGGTCAAAAGGGCGAGCAGATTTCGGCATCAACAAGATGATTAAAAAAGATTAATAATAGATAAAATTAAAGTCCATGTTATTTTCTTCCAAAGGAAATTGGGAAAAATGAGATATTAAATAGACATCTATATGGACAAAAGGCAAATTGTGAAAATGGAAAGTAAAATTTGGGGGCTCATTGTCTAAAATCAATATGTTGATTATCTCTTATAGGGACATAATAGTTATTATGAACGAAAATAAATGGAATTTACGAACAAAAATGAGAATTATATGTCTTTTTTGAAATGGTAAGGGGTTCTATGTTCCTTTTCGAAAAGTTAAGAAGTTCACTATCCTTTTCCCATAAAAAGATCATGACTCTTCTAAAATTTCCTACATTGAATAAAGGGCTAAGTTAGGATCGTTTTAAGAGGCCCAAAAATAATTTTAAAAACTTAAAACTTATTTTGATTTTTGGTTTTTTTTAAGTCACTTTTGTGAAAATCATCAAGGACTTATAAAAGTAATAGATGGGTACTGTTGAGTGTTAGAAAATGCATATTTATAAAGGAAAAAATCGTCATTTTATATTTCAAGTCTTACTAACAACCCTTACTTTTATGTATTTAACCTTCTTGTGATTTAATTATATATGTTTTATTTTAATTAAGTATTTTTGTATTTTAGGGGCATTATAGTCATTTCACAATAAAGGAGAGATCAGACGGAAAAACGGACATCACTTTTGAACTCAGGACGGTCGAAAACCTTAGGAGGAGCATAAAAGGAAAAATGGCACTATTCACATGTACGGTATTATTCATGTATACGTTACTGTTCACGGCACTGTTTACATAGACGGATCGATGACGTGGCATTGACCGATGATGTGGCATTGACTGATGAGGTGTCACGATCCTGTGGGACTAAAATTCTTATGTACTGTTGATGGTGACGTAGCAGCATATCAGTGGACGACAAATCTCGCGTACGGTACATGCATCACACAAGATTATTTTCAACCAAACGCGTTACTGTTCATCGGGGTCGAACCGTGTTACTGTTCATCCGCGTGGTCAAACCGCGTACTGTTGACTGATGACGTGGCGCAATCCTGAGCGTCCAAACTGTTTTTAATCTAATGGCCATGATTTACTCCATGTATCTATAAAAAGGGGGCATCTCCCCCCTAATTTGAGAGCTTTGAATCCATTTTTGGGATCCATTTTCTGTAATTCCCTCTCCATCTTGTATTTTCTACGAATTTTAATAAATTTTCATTTTGCCCCTAGTTCAATTATGAGTGGCTAATTTTCTTTCAAGCTTGGGTTGAAGGTGAAGTCTCAACATGTGTCATGGGCTTAATTTGGTAAATTTACTTTCTCTTCCCCTCTAGTTTTTGTGGATGTTTTGACTTCTCGTCGACAAATAATACTAATCTTGTCTAGTACCGCCTTGATTTCACCGGCCCCCTAGTACAAGGTTATTATTATTTGGCACGATAAGCCCTTAGCACCATATTGATTAGAGCGTGGTTTATGAGGTGTGGATTTCCCCCTCATGATTTAATTGGCATTAATAAGGAATAGTTAGCCCATGATGCATGTTGATGCGGATCCAGATACCCAAGTACGTCATTTCAATAGATTTCACTACAATTTATTCTCGCCATTGCAATTCCAATTTTAGAATTTATTATTGCCATTTCAATTCCAATTTTAGCATATTTTAAATCACTTCCACCACAATTCCAACCACCCATTTGCAAAATTAATTCCACACACAATTAAAATCCACCTCCTCGTGGGATCGACACTCGTCATCATTGATCTATACTACAATAGATTCGTGCGCTTGCGAGTTCATTAAAATTTGCACAACAGGTACCTTTTAAAATATGATTTTGATAATTAGTTTTATATTTAATATAATTTCATATTTACATACTCACGTAGATTAAAAAATCTAAAATTATCCTTATTCTAAATATTATTTTTACCAATTATATTGAGATAATAAAATAAAACAAAAAAATTAATAAAAATAAAAAACTTAACTATCAATCATTATTTACACATAATAATATACATGTTTTTAAATGTATAAATAAATTTTATTCAATAATATGTTCATTTTACTCATTCGTATATTTTTGTAGTAGTCTAACAATAAAATTTACTAGACACGTACGACTATTTTTAAAAATTATATTTTGAAAATAAATTCTACCAAACATTTAATTAATTCTCTTCACGACTGATTGCTTTTACAATATAGCTAACGATAATTATTTAAAAGCCGCAGTATCACCAAACTAGCCTAAAATCTAGAAGCACTTGACAATATATAGCATTCATGGTTGACCAACTAACATCCAAAAATTAATCTTGTGGGTGCTATCTAATTGAAATAGTAAAAATCTCTTGTGTTAAGACAAGAGTTTTAGGGTTACAACCCTACACATGTTGGCAAAAGGAGCATTGAGTTGTCATTCGACTAAATATGAAAAATGTTCCTCATGCTATATGTTCAAAACTGGAAAATGCTACTCGCCCTTTAATGAGTGGTGGATCGCTGCTCTTCCAACCATGAGAGTAGTATTTTTAGTCCTTAGGGACACAAATTCTCTGTAAATTAAGAATGTCTTATGGGGCTATTTTAAAGTTTTTCTTCCTTGCAAAATGCAAGTGGAGCAGACATTCCTTAATTATTAGTGAGTGTAGACAATTTAGGCAAATGCTTTAATAGAATTTAATGTAAAGTTGTAATCTCAACTAATTATCCGATTGTAAATATTAATAATTGTATATTGGAATATAATAGTTGTAAATATCAAATGTAATATAAGTTATTTAATTGTATTATTCGTATAAAAAAGAAAAATTGGACTAAAAAACAATTAGATGACACTTTGCATTTCTCTAATTTTTTCTTGATGTCATTTTCAATTATTTTTATATTTTTAGCCAAATGTTCTTCAAGAACAATTTTCTTACCTTCAATGTGAATAGATGTAATCATACCAATCATCTCAGCTTCCACAACACTTTTCTCTTGATTGAGCATTATGTGAAAAAGTGAAGAAGATTCCTCATTTCTTATCTTTACAGGAAGTTATTACATGAATATATAACAGGGCTAATAAGCTATATAAGGTAATGAATAAATCTAATAACTAATTCCTATGTCAAAGGGATTGTATATAAAATAATACAGAAAGTCAAAAGACACAGAAATCAATTACATAAATTAAGGGAAATCAATCTTAACTTCAAGGGGGAATGTATGTCAAGAATGTTCAACTTGCTGATTAAACTCTTGAATATGTTTCCTCCTAAAGCTTTTGTAAAGACGTCAGCTAGCTGAAGGGATGAAAGAACAAATCTAGTGACAATCTGACCTGCTTGAATTTTTTCTCTCACAACATGGCAGTCAAGCTTGATATGTTTCGTGCGTTCATGGTACACAGGATTTGTAGCGATGTGAAGAGCTGCTTAGTTATCACAACAATCAGATTGGTCCCAAAGAAACTTGCAGATCGTTAAATAAGTATCGGAGCTAAATGAGTTCACAAGTTGCAGCAGCCATGGATCTATACCCGGCTTCAGAAGATGATATGGAAACAATTGTTTGCTTCTTCGTTTTCCAAGAGATTAAAGAGTCTCCAAGAAGCACACAGTAACCCGACGTTGATCTCCTTGTCATAGGACAGTTAGCCCAATTAGCGTCACAATATGCCTTTAGTTGCAGGGAGTTATTAGAGGAGAATAACAATCCAAGTCCTGGACCCTTTTTCAAATATCTCACAACGCAAAGAGCAGCATCCCAATGAGGCTTTCTTGGAGCATGCATAAATCGACTTAGATTGTTTACAGAATATGTAATATCTAGTCTAGTAATTGTAAGATAAATTAACCAACCTACCAATCTTCTAAAACGAGAAGGATTATTCAACAAATCACCTTCAGAATCTGAAAGTTTGTTGGCTATAAAGATATCGAGAGAATGTTGATTTGTAGACTGCTGAATTATATATTTATTGAGCAACAAAATCATCTATTTATACAGCATAATGAAAACTAAAGTGCAGAAAAATTTGCTACATTTGAGCATCATAACTAAGTGCAGGAAAATAGCATGAAGAAGTGGTCATAGTCCTAAAAAATAGCAACAGAAAAAAAAAAAAAAAACTGATTTAGCTTCATGAGTTATTGCAGTCAACATTCTCCTCCTTGACTCTGGAGCTGCATACACCAAGCTTTTGCCTCAAGAATTCATATCTAATCTTTGGAAGTGCTTTTGTTAAGATGTCAGCACTTTGATTCTCTGTTTTGCAGTAGATCAGCTGCACTTCTCCTTCTCTTTGTACATCTCTTAGAAAATAAAGTTTTATCTTGAAGTGTTTTGTCTTGCCATGGAACACTGGATTATTAGCAATTGAAATTGCAGCTTGGTTGTCCACAAATATTTGTGTGCCTTCTTGTTGTTCTATATGCAAATCTTTCATGAGTTTCCTGATCCAAATAGCTTGATTCACAGCTGCAGCAGTAGCTACATATTCTACTTCTGCTGTGGATTGAGCTACGACTTCTTGCTTCTTAGAACACCCTGAAAAAATTCCAGAACCAAAGCTAAAACAGTAACCTGAGGTGCTTCTCATGTCATCAACACATCCAGCCCAATCACTATCAGAATATCCATGAAGATGGAAGTTTTTAACTTGATTAAACTTTATTCCATAATCAATTCTGCCCTTAACATATCTAAGAATTCTTTTTCCGCCTGAAAATGAATTTCACTGGCACAATGCATATACCTTGATAGCAAACTCACTGCATGCATGATATCTGGTCTGGTTGCAGTTAAACACATTAGGCAGCCTATTAGGCTCCTGTAAAGCCTTTCATCCACCTTTTTAGCTCCATCTTCTTTGCAAAACTTATTCTTTTGATTCATTGGAGTTGCAGTTGGCTTGCACTCTTCCATGTTGAATTTCTTAAGAACTTCCTTTGCATATTTTTGCTGGGATAGAAATATCTCATTTTCCTTTTGATGTACCTACATGCTAAGGAAAAATGTCATCCTCCCAAGGTCTGTCATTTTAAAGACATCTTTAATTTCTTCTTTAAACCTGTCAATCAACTCATTGTTACTTCCTGTAATGGGTAGATCATCACCATACAGAGCTATCATAAGTATTTCTTTATCAGCCTTTTTGATATATAAAGTATATTCACTCAGACTTTTTTCGAAGCTTAAGTTTGTTAAGTGTGTGTCAATTCTGCTATACCAGGACCTTGGTGCCTGTTTTAAATCGTACAGGGCTTTCTTCAGTCGATATACCTTCTCATCTTGTCTTGAAAAAACAAACCCTTCAGGTTGCTCCACAAAAATTTCTTCCTCCAAGTATCCATTCAAAAAGGCTGATTTGACATCCATTTGGTGTATAACCCAACCTTGCTGTGCAGCAAGAGCTAGCAACATCCTTATGGTATCCAACCTGGCAACAGGGGCAAAAGTGTCAAAAAAATCTACCCCAAACATCTGAGCATATCCCTTGACAATAAGTCTTACCTTGTGCATGTTTACAGAACCATTAGGATTGAGCTTGGTCCTGTAAACCCACTTGACTCCTATAGCTTTCTTGTGTTCAGGTCTGTCTACTAACTCCCATGTTTGATTCTTTTCAATCATTTTTAGCTCGTCCTTTATTGCAGCTATCCACTTCTGATCATTTGCAGCTTCTTAATACCCCGCAGGCTCCATTACAGCAATAGTACACCTCTGATAGATGTTAGAGAGAGATCCAGTTCCTTTAACATTTTCATTGTCCGTATCATCATTCTCCTCCTCGACCTCAAGCTTCTTGTCATTCTCCCAACTCCAGTTATCTTACTCAAAGAATTGAACATCCCTGCTGACGATTACTTTGTTGCTTTGCGGTGAGTAAATCTTGTAGGCTTTTGAGGTTGAGCTATAGCTTACAAAAATCTCAGGTTCTGCTTTTTTATCTAATTTGTCTCTCTTAACTTGATGGATGTAAGAGAAACATAGACAACCAAATATCTTTAGATTAAACAGCTTTGGTTTGTAGCCATACCATGCTTCCAATGGAGTCTTTTTCTGTAAAGCTTTTGTTGGCAATCTGTTCAATAAAAAAACTGCAGTGTTTACGGCCTCAGCCCAAAATTTCTTCGGCAATCCTTTATCATGAAGCAAGCATCTTGCCATCTCCATTATTGTCCGATTTTTTCTCTCCACAACACCATTTTGCTGAGGAGTGTAAGGTGCTGTCAGCTGATGTTCAATGCCTGCATCTTCACAAAACTTGTTAAATTTTTCAGAGGTATATTTCGTTCCATTATCGGAACTAATCACCTGCATCTTGTATCTGCTTTGAGTTTCAACCCAAGCTTTAAACTTCACAAAGATGTCAGCAACCTCAGATTTAAGCTTCATAAAATAAATCCAGCACATTCTTGAGTAATCATAAATGAAAACAATATAATACTTACTGTTATTCAAAGATGGTTTTCATTGGTCCTTTCACATCTGTGTGTATTAATTGCAACCTCTGTATAGCCCTCCAGGATTTATTTTGTTGAAACGGAATCCTAGTTTGCTTTCCATACTGCTAGGCGGCACATTTAGGAGACTCCTCCTCTAATTCAGGCAAGCCTTTGACTAGATTGTTGTTCTTCATGTAGAGTAGAGCAATATGATGGAAATGCCCTAACCTCTTGTGCCAAAGCATTGTATTGTTATCTTCTCTGTGTACAGAAGCCTGTTCTTCTTTCATTAAATCCAACACAAAGCTTTTGCCTTTCATTTGAACTTTGAATACTTTTTCTGTCTTTTGTATCTTTGATCACATAGTTCTTGTCTTCAAACATCACCTTATAGCCTTTTTCTAACAACAAAGTAACACTCAAAAGATTTTGATTAATTTCAGGAACATATAAAACATCAAAAATCAATTTCAAACCTGTATGGCCTTCAATCGCTTCTGTTCCTTTGCCTTTTACTACAATGTGTGGATACTTGGAGGAAGAAATTTTTGTGGAGCAGCCTGAAGGGTTTTTTTTTCCAGGACAAGATGAGAAGGTTTATCGACTGAAGAAAGCCCTGTACGGTTTAAAACAGGCACCAAGGTCCTGGTATAGCAGAATTGACACACACTTAACAAACTTAGGCTTAAAAAAAAGTCGGAGTGAATCTACTTTATATATCAAGAAGGCTGATAATGAAATACTTGTGGTATCTCTGTATGTTGATGATCTACTCGTTACATGAAGTAGCAAGGAGTTGATTGACAGGTTTAAAGAAGAAATGAAAGATGTCTTTGAAATGACAGACCTTGGGACGATGACATTTTTCCTTGGTATGCAGGTACATCAAAAGGAAAATGAAATATTTCTATCCCAGCAAAAATATGCAAAGGAAGTTCTCAAGAAATTCAACATGGAAGAGATGCAAGCCAACTGCAACTCCAATGAATCAAAAAGAGAAGTTTTGCAAAGAAGATGAAGCTGAAAAGGTGGATGAAATGTTGTACAGGAGCCTAATAGGCTGCCTAATAATAATAATAATATTTTAATAATTATAATATTAAAATAATAATATATAACAATAATTAAAATAATAGAACAATAAATTTTAATAACAATAATATTAATAATATTAATACAATAATAATGACTTTAACAAATAATAATAATATCATCAACATCATCATTATTATTATTATTAAATAATAAAGCTCTTATTTGTAAATAATACAAAATTTATAGGTATTTTCATAAATTTCGTAAGGACCAAACTGTAAAAATAACAGACTTGATTGAGGGCAATTTAAAAATTATGAAAATTTATGTGAGTAAGATGGATAGTTATGAGAAATGGAGTTTGATTCCCAACCTTTCCCTTGGAAATGAAATTAATGGGAATGAATTCACAAATTTATGGGCCCTGCATGATTTTGATTTCGATTCTCACTTTTATTTTGTAAAATAAACACTGTCAATTATTTCGATTCTGAATTTCGATTCCCCAATGTAGGAGATAAATGCACCATTATTGTCAAACAAAAATCAAATAAGATTACAGGTGGCATGACATGAGGCTAGCGATTGGGATTAATATTTTCTCCTTATTTGAACTCTCTTGAGCAGTTGAGCTTTTAAAAATTTCTGTCATATATCTTTTAATGATAGTATACGTGCATAATTTAACTTCTTTATTGTTTTATTATTCATTTGATAATAAAGATTTTGAAAATAAATGACCTGGTTATCCGAATTTGAATCTTAGAAGAGATAGGAGATATAAATTAATTTGGTTTTGCTTACCTTTCCACCTTATTTTCTTTTCTATAAAATAAAATTATTAAAAAAGACGAGGTGTCAAATCAACTATCATTATTACTTTATTTTTAGTTTCGAGCCACTACCATTTGAACCAAAAAAAAAGTTGAAAAGAATAATTATAAATGCGGCAGGATTCCCTAACATAATTTGCAATACTGTTAATTAAACCAGTCATGCGTGTTTGGTTCATTTAATAATTTTTCTTTAATTTTTGGATGGAGCTCTTAACACCAGTTTAAAATTGTCATGAAACCCTCTTCTCAAAATACATCTGATTCAAAAATTTCGAAAAGTATACACCTCCAATGAAATTCTGTTTTGCACGTTTGGCAAAATTTCGACAAGTTTAGCAAATTAAAGCTAGCCAGTAGCATGTCATTTAGCCGGAGGTGGTTGAGGCGGTGGAACAAAATTAACGCCTGCAGCAACTCTAGCTGAACGTGGTGGTGGAGCAAATCTGAATGGTGGAAACACTAGTGCTGCAAAGTTGAAACTGATGTTGCAATTGACTGTCTCCCTCACCAGCCTATATATATTAAAAGAGAATTGCATGGATGGTAACCTTTCTAAAAAAATAAAAATAAAATTTACTGAACAGTAAATTTAAAAAAGTTGTTGGCTCAAAAACTTAAGCTGATAGGGCAATACTTATTTATGATTAACACTTGACATAAAAGTAGGGGTGGGCACGGTTCGGTTCGAAATTAAGTAGAACCGATTTAAATCGGTTATTTTATAAAAAGAACCGAATAAGAACCAAACTCAATAAGAACCAAATTCAGCCTATATATATTAAAAGAGAATTGCATGGATGGTAACCTTTCTAAAAAAATAAAAATAAAATTTACTGAACAGTAAATTTAAAAAAGAAAAAACCGTCAGTTCGGTTCGGTTTTTTTAAGACTACGGTTTTTTTGCCCACCCCTACATAAAAGCTTAGAAAGTATACAGCCTTTGGCTCATAGACAATTATGTAATATATTATCGGCTTTTTAAAAAATAATAAATGGTAAATTTTGCATCTAAGAGTGTTGATACAAAATTCTAACCGAAAAAGAAAAAAAGAAAAAGAGAGAGATGATGCGAAATTCTAGAAATAGATGGTGAAAAGAAAAATGGACCCCAAGAGATAAAAGGACAATTTGAAAAATAAATGAGGTATTAAAAAAAAAAGAAAAAGAACAAGGGCAGGGTTAATATCACCGCCTTAATTGAAAGATAAAGGATTCAAGTTTTACCGGTTCGTGTAAACAATAATGACATCCACGGCACTCATCTTCCAAGCAGCAATATGCATATCCATTGCAGTCTAAATTGCCGAAAGATTTACATCCTTCGCATTCATCTCTATTGCGGCAATACTCACATCCGTTGCAATATTCATCTCCGTTGCAGCAATTTGCACAGCCCCAGCAGTTTTCCTGGCAACAATGTTCGCATCCTTCGCATTGATCACCGTTGCAGCAGTTTGCACATCCCTCGCAGTCATTTCCATTGCAGAAATAATCACATTCAGCACGGTCATCTCCAATGCTTCCATATTCATTATCCATGTTGCCATACAAAAATTTATGAGCTCTATTGATCGGGATTCAGAGGCAATAGTACTGTACTTAAAACACTATTGCTCTATTTATAAAACTAAGCGACCATATCCTTTCCTAACCTAATTTTAAATCCTTAGGCTTATAGGAAATTACTACACATATCATTAATTCAAGTCCATTCAGGATTAGGATTTAATTTAGTTTCAGTTTCTCTTCTTACATACTAAAACATATCGGGTTATGTTTAGTAGATTTCTAAGTTGTACTATGGCCTCGTATAGTTTAGTTGTTTGAAAAGGATTTTTGAAGTTAATATTTTTGACAAAAATCAGCCTTAGGAAATTGCCTTGAAGAGAACATGCATCCAGATGACATCCGGGAATTCCCATAAAAGGACCGTATCAATAGCACCTTAGCTAGCAATTTAAATCATATATATATGTCAAATTTGATGGCGGTATATGGATGCTCAATTTTTCCACAAAGAAACGTTTTCCTTTTTTCAAGGTTTTCTTTACTTTGTCTTTATTGTTGGAGTATTTTAAAAATCTTTTTATAGTGTTTTCGACTATTCTTTTTAATAATCTCTTCGATTCTTATCACTTATAAAAACTCAGATTTGTCAGAACAAAAATGATAAATGTAGCAAGATTTTGTTAAATCGATCAACTGAATTTTTTATTTTTTTATGTTTTTTTTTTCTTTTGTTTTGGGTTGGATCAGTGGCGGCGCCACATTAGACTGCAGCCCCCCTAGATTTTTGAAAATTTATATATTTGTCCTATTTTGAATTTAATTTACTAAGAAAGTCCCCATTGAAATTTAAAAATAAACAATATATTAAGTATTTATTTTTACACTTCCAACGCACAAAGAAACATTGTATTTTAAAATTTCTCTGGCCCTAACTCTCCTCACACACAAAAAAGAAAAAAGAAATTATTTCACCTCATTGAGCTTATTCAAATGATTTTTTTTTTTAATGAGTCTTGTAGCGCTTAAAATTCAACTTAATATTTACATTAAAGAAGTGAGTTCAGATAACAAATTTTCAAAAATTGAAAGGAATTGATAAGCCCTCAAGAAAAATAGTTGATGCTAAAAATGATAAATTACGTTTATTAATTTATTTATTGTTTTTACTAGTTCTCATCACTATAGTCAAAAAAGTATTTTTGGCTATGAATTTTGCAAAAAATCATCTATGAAATCAGATAAGAGATCCATAATTGAGTGATATTATTGTTGTATATACAAAAAAAGATTTATTTTGTATTCTTGATGATAAGATTATTCTTTAATTTTTTTAACATATGAAAACAAGTTGAGGTTAGTTATAAATGTATTGAATTAAATATATTAATGATTTTTTATTTTGGCATTTGTTACTTGTTGACTATTTTTAAATTATATTATTATTTAAATTTAACCTCCCCTTGATTAACTTCTTGGCACCGCCCCTGGGTTGGGTGATGGGTTTTTGACCAATCCGGGCGATAGACTCACTTCGCAAGTTGGCATCGCCCAGTTTGAGAACAAAGAAATTTGGTGGGGGATGGTCCATTGCCTCAATACTGAATTTTTAATTTTGGTCGTTGATCAATTCTCAATTTTTGGATTGATTTTAAGTGAAAAATGTTAACTTCAGTTGTTTCGGTAGATAGGGCGTCAGTACATGTATCGCCATTGTTGTCAAAATAGTGACCTCTTACCTTAGCCTCTTAAAAAAATTATATAAATTAACTAAATAATTCACAACAAATTATATATAAGTATTCTCACTCTATTCGTTGTATTCTGTAATTTTTTGTGCAAATAGCATTTTCCATTTTCTAAAATGGTACTCATATGGTGTAGTATATTACTCTTTGTATTGTTTTCCAAAAATGAAATAAAAAAGAAAAAGGCATATGAAGATTTATTTGATCGAAAACAAGATTAAAATATACAATTAAAATTGGCAAACAACTAAAACTGAATTAAGGCATGTTTGAACGGGATGCGGATGAAGAAGCTGCAGAAGATGAAGTAAAGTTACTATAGCTTGAAGAATTTTTGTTTGGACCTTTGTCGGGATCAGCACCATTAACAGCCCGCATATTCGCCGGAGGAGAGAAATACGTTGGCACCGGCATCTTAGGCGGCAAAGCGGGCAACGGAGCTTCAGAGTTGAGCACATGAATCACCTGCCTTATCGAAGGCCTGAGGTTTTCATCCGGGTGAGCACACCACAAGCCAACAATCATCAAACACTCCATCTGCTGCTCATCAAAATCTCTGCATAATCTTGGATCCACTGCTTCGAGCAGCTTTCCATTCCCATAGAGATCCCAAACCCACTGCACCAAATAGACCTGGACTTCTTCTTTGGCCGTTAAGCTGATGGGTTTTCTTCCACAAGCGATTTCTAAAGCCACAATCCCAAAGCTGTAGACATCCGATTCTTTGCTAGCCCTGCCTGTTGTGGCACATTCAGGCGCCATGTAGCCCATTGTTCCTGCCAGGACTGTTGTCTGAGACCCTTTGGCATGTTCTACAAGCCTAGCCAGTCCGAAATCTCCAATCTTGGCATTGAAATTTAAATCCAACATTATGTTGCTTGATTTTATATCTCTATGCACAACACATTGTTCCCATCCTTCTTGCAAGTAAAGCAATCCTGAAGCCAAGTCTTGAGCAATTTTGAACCTAAACTCCCAAGTCAACAAGTTATTTTCCTTGAAAAGATGGGAATCCAAGCTGCCATTAGGCATGTATTCATAAACAAGCAAGAGCTCCTTTTTCTCATG
>NW_006262022.1:8657115-8755296 GCF_000493195.1 Citrus x clementina
ACCCTTTTGACACTCTTTTAACTGCAATATAGGAGCTGGTCTCCCTAAAAAACCCTTTATAAACCCCACCAAAGCCTCCCTGTCCTAATTTCTGATCGTCATTGAAGTCATTTGTTGCTTGAGCCAATTCCTTATACGTAAACCTCTTCGGCCCTGCTCCTTTTTCAAATTCATCATCGATGTACTCATTGAACCCTTGATTATCTTCTCCATCATCCACATTTCTCTTCCTCCTGATGCCAACGACCCAAATGATCAAAACCACCCCACCAGCCAAAACACCTCCGCCAACACTCAGCCCCACAGCCAGTGGTGTTCTGTTTTCCGTTCTTCCTTTTCGAATTGGGCCTGGTGGCACGAGTGAATTAGTAATATTGTCATCAGTCTCCGAGCTTGAACTGAACTCCCAGGAGTAAATCCTGTGAATTGCAGATGCATTTCCAGTGGCTGCCGAGAAGCCAAAAGTAACCCACTCGGGTAAATGTAGCTTCAAGTTGACTTGATACTCAAGAAACTGCCTCACTGTGGCATTATTTCTAATACCAGTGAAAGCAACACTCAATTTCTTTGTGCTGGAATTATAACTAATCCATGCATCATTCATTTTCCCATTTCTGATATCAGCCCACCATGTCAAATTCGTCTCAGATCTCATAGAATTGATATCAATACCCACATGGTTACCTGGTGGATCCCAGCCGCCGTTCCTATAGATATCAAATTCAACAGCAACAAATGGATTGGAAGATGAATTTAAATACTCCCCGTCATTGGTTAGGCCTAAAGAACCTCCTTTAGTGGCATTCGGAATCCTTGAACCTTGCGGCGCAAGAAAGAAGGCAAGCCCATCTCCATATGCGGTTCTGTTTTGAGAATCAATTACAAATGAGAAGTGAGTTGTAAAGTCTGTGAGATTTCCAGTGGCATTATTCCAGAGACGCAACGGCTTGTTATATGTTGCCCGGCCAATCATACCACGTCTTGAAGCTAGCTGAATCACTTGGTTTTCGGGGAAAGCTCTCTCATAGTTGATGCTGCCATCATTGGAGAAACCGGAAAAATTGAAAGATAAAGCATTTGCTAATTGGATTATTGGGGATAACAAGATGATGATCATAAAGAAATTAGCCATTTTTGGTATAGAGGCTGCCTACAAAAATTTTAAGGTAACTTATAAAAATTCAGACAAGTACAAAGTCTTCATAAGGTTCGGTGGAAATGTGGTCAAATTTGTCCACGCGGCAATTCAGAAAACTCGGAAATTGCCTGGAAGTGCCAGTATGCAAATTCTGTTTGGCAATAAAAATTATATAAATAAATAGAAATAAATGGAGTGACAGTGAAATAAAAGCATTACATTAGTTGTGTGTATAATTTTTAATTGCAAGTTTCATTAATTTTTTTCATAAGTAACTACTTGGTTGCTTCTCTTCGGCCTTTGGCCCTCGATGCAAATAAAATTTGTAAGAAATAATAAAGTCAATTTTTAAGTCGTTTTCAAGTCCAAAACGTAAACTTGATGATCCTTTTCAAATTTTCCTTACCAAAATAAATTCTAGAGGCACTAATTTATATTAGATTAATCTTAAAGTGATTTAAGTGCAGAAGCCATCCTCTTTTCTTTACTACGCTTTCGGTTTTTCAATCCTCGGTGATGTTTACTACGCTTTATGCTTCCACCCATTAAAGGAGGATTGATTAGTTAAGAAACGAGCCTGTTATACGAATGGTATTTCTCATGGTTCACTTATATCTGACGGAACTACCATCGGTGATTAAAAAAGTCCTTAAATTGCATCCATTAACTAAGTCCTAACTTTGTGAACTTAATTGAAATGTCCCATAAGTCGAAGAATTCAAACCACTATCGTCTGAACTTAATTGAAATGTCGCGTGAGTTGAGTGACTGTAATCCAATAATCACCTAGCTCATCAAAGTTTCCGCAGTCTCGGATCAGCTGCTGTGACCAGCTTCCCAATTCCATAGACCTCTCAAATCCACTGCATCAAATAGACCCGTCCCTCTTTTTTGGCCATTGGGTTGATGGGTTTTCTCCCACAAGCGATTTTTAAAGCCACAGTGGCATAACTGTAGACACCAGATTCTTTTGCTAGCCTTGCCTGTTGCTCAGGTGCCATGTATTCCATTGTCAAAATGTTGTAGCACTACCGAATTGTTTGTTGAACTAGTGAAAGCAATACTCATCTTTTTGTGTACTAGAATTATAACTAATCCATGCCTTGTTTCTTCTCCCACCTCTAATATTATATATTGGTGTACAAGTAGAAAGTTCTAAATTAAAAATTGACAATAACGATTTCTCATTTCAGAATTATTTACTACGGTTGGCAAATATTGTGTTTTGATTAGTTAATTTGTAATGTGGTTCTCCTTCTTGATAGATCTCAAGCAAGAATATAGGGTTAATAATTTTAGCAGATTATGCTTAGACTTAGAGGTTGTTTGTTAAATGTCTGAAATTTGAAATTTTATTAATTTCAGATATTTTCTAAAATATGCTTGTTTGTTTTTTTGGAACTTATATCTGATTTTTAGATATTTACATATGAATAAAAAAAGTAAATTTTTGTTACTTTTATCTGAATGTAAAAAGGTCTGAATAGTAAGTAAATATTATATTCCAAAAATATCTCTGTAAAATAACTTATTTTCTAAACTATAAAATCTAATCCTCTTTATTTGTTTTAATTTATAAGGACATAAATGTTAAATAACCAAGTTTAAGATATTTTTATTATAAAAACAAACAAGATGCCACTTATATTTAGATATTTAAGAAAGAAAAACAAACATGTCATTCAGATTTTCATAATCAGACCCATTTAGACTTAAGAAAAATTTAAATTCATTTAGATTTTAGACAAAAAAAACAAACGCTACCTTAATCTCTCCCAACTTAATTGGGCTAGGATATAGGCTTCATGAATTTTGAGGAGTTTGGGGTTTCCATTAACCAATATTACAAGACATTTACTCATGGGATAAAATTTCATAATGGTGTTCTAACGAAGGGTTTCAATTGTGATCTGGGTCTTGTTTTACTACGAATCTTGTAAATTATAATCCACAAATAATTTTTCCAAATAGTGGCTTGGGTTAGCACATACCTTTATAGTATATAGACACCTACTAATTGCCGTCTAAAGAAATTGCAAAGTGTTTATGAAATAAAAAAATTTATTGATTTTGATTTTGATTACAAGTTGAGTGCTTGCTTGTTCGCCTTCGCCTCTTCTACTCTTGAAACTCTTTATATACAACTCAAAAACTTTCGACCATTATTGACATTGATTACAAAAGACAAAAGCTGAAAATGACGCTTCTTTATATAAATGCCCACCTTTTTTGAATGCCTTCTTAACTTTTTGTTTATTATTATTATATTTAAAAAATTTCTTTTTATAAAATTTTCTATTATTTTATCTATAAGGTGGCTTATTTTAATTATATTTCTTCTTATGCTTTCTATACTTCTTATGTCTAGAGTAACTACGATATTTACATCCTAATGTTAGGCCAGCTAATATTTTTAGACCCAGACCAAACATATTCTTTTGATAGAAAAATAGTCACAATAGTCTTAAACACTTTTGCCAATACAAATAATCCGTTTGTGATTTTTAGATAGCAATAATATTCAAAAGAGAAAGAAGAAGTTATGAGCAATAATTGACAACGAAATGAAATGAGGAAACTAAAATTTAATTTTTATTTATGTATTTCTTCATTAGACACAATTGTGTAATGTTCTTGTAGAAGTCAAATGAAGCGCGAATTATATTTTTTTTAATGGAGCGTTTATTGTGGTTTAAAAAGTTGGTGTCTCGAAGATTGTTTCTTTTCCGTCTTTGTTTTACTCTTCCGACTTTGACCGTCAATGCACGACCGGTTTAATAATGAAAGCACGCGGTGTCGGTATATAATGAATAAGAAAGTCCATTTTAAATTTTAGTTCTCTATGTCAAATTCAGGATTGGTTTGGAACTTCTGCACAGTACTTTAATAGTTCTTTTATTTGGACTTTAAACTTTTGGATTGGGTTCTTATGTACTTTTCTTTTCTTATCACCCTCCCCAAAAATGGAATGTTTTTCTACCCCAAACACTAAAGATTTTAGAAAAAAAATATATAAAATCTCTTAACGTTTTAAAAAACGTATATTACCCCTATTTTTGTTAATAAATTCTATTTATTTTAATAATAAATTTACTTTTGATTTATAATTATATCATATTCCTATAATAAATAAATTAATATATTGACCTAAGACGTGTAATCGATGACGTGCATAATAAAATTAACAATTTTTTATTTAAAATTCAAAATTGAGATGTAATTACTTTTTACTCAAATTATTCACTCTAAATTATGAATATACCATTTCCAATGATAAGATAATTAAAAAAGATGAATAATAGATAAAATTAAAGTCCATTTTATTTTCTTCCAAAGCAAATTGGGCAAAATGAGATATTAAATAGACATCTATATGGACAAAACGCAAATTGTGAAAATGGAAAGTAAAATTTGGGGGCTCATTGTCTAAAATCAATATGTTGATTATCTCTTATAGGGACATAATAGTCATTATGAACTAAAATAAATTTACTATTAAAATAAATGGAATTTACTAACAAAAATGAGAATTATATGTCTTTTTTGAAATGATAAGGGGTTTTATGTTCCTTTTTCGAAAAGTTAAGAAGTTCACTATCCTTTTCCCATAAAAAGATCATGACTCTTCTAAAATTTCCTACATTAAATAAAGGGCTAAGTTAGGATCGTTTTGAGAGGCCCAAAAATAATTTTAAAAACTTAAAAGTTATTTTGATTTTTGGTTTTTTTTTAAGTCACTTTTGTGAAAATCATCAAGGACTTATAAAAGTAATAGAAGGGTACCTTTTCAAAATATGATTTTGATAATCAATTTTATATTTAATATAATTTCATATTTACATACTCACGTAGATTAAAAAATCTAAAATTATCCTTATTCTAAATATTATTATTACCAATTATATTGAGATAATAAAATAAAACAAATAAAATTAATAAAAATTAAAAATTTAACTATCAATCATTATTTACACATAATAATATACATGTTTTTAAATGTATAAATAAATTTTATGCAATAATATGTTCATTTTACTCATTTGTATATTTTTGTAGTAGTCTAACAATAAAATTTACTAGACACGTACGACTATTTTTAAAAATTATATTTTGAAAATAAATTCTACCAAACATTTAATTAATTCTCTTCACGACTGATTGCTTTTATAATATAGCTAACGATAATTATTTAAAAGCCACAGTATCACCAAACTAGCCTAAAATCTAGAAGCACTTTTCAATATATGGCATTCATGGTTGACCAACTAACTGTTAGGGAAAAATTAGGTTTTTAAAATTTTTATAAAACCTTTTGAAGATCGCTCTCATATAATATATAAGAATTTGTAATCTAGAAATCGTACCTTGAAAATCCGATTTGGCTTTTTCCGTTGAAGTGATTTAGGCTCCTAGATCACGATCCGCCACCACCACTCATGTTACATCACGATCCGTCACCACCACGCTTGTTAGATCACGAACTGTCACCAATGATCCTCTAGGTTATGACTCAGGTTCGATCTGCACTTGACGTGTGGGCGCCTTTATCACTACCAAAGTAACTAGCACGAGAAAATTTTTCTCTCAACAATAGAGAGAAAAATCTTTTTCTCTGATCTGTATAAAGTGACTGCTATATCTTTCTTTAGAGAAAATAAGCCTTTTATATCTCCCTTTAGTGAAAACCCTAGGCTCCAAATAATCAAAAAATAAAACTTACGTTACTTGCTTTTTCTATAGGAGACCCACCTTGTAAAATAACATAAGGCCACTTACACACAAGCTAATTAAATGAAGCCTCCCACTAAATGATATATTTAGGCTTTTGACCCAAATTGCTAGTTATCTTACTTATTAGTCCAGTAGTGGTGTAGTCAATTAAATGAGCTAACCCGGGAATCATTTGGGAACATACAATAGTGGCTATAACAATTAGGCCTGTAATTAAACTAGCCTAATTATTTAATTCCAAATCTACTCCACTAAAAGATTGGAATTGACCTCCATAATTGTATGCTCGAATAATAATTCATCCCAAGCCACATTGATTTCTTTACTGCACAATCCTTTGTACCACATCTTTAATTAAATCGATATCTCAACTGTCCAATCAATTTAATTACATCTTGTTCCTTGATACTTACTGGTTTTCTCTAATGACCATTTTCAACATACTAAATATGTTGACACACTATGGCCAGAGAATTCTATGATCAAGTGCCAAAAACCCATCAAGAGATGTGTTGTACAAATTCTATATTGTTAATCTATAACTCCAATACTCATAAATGCTCCCACCAAGATACCGGGTAATTTAGACTACAAGTATGTGTCATGCCCATTGGTAACTCAAATGGAATAACAATTACAATCATGAAATCATAATTAACTCAAGATTAAGATTACAGTAAAATCAACGCCTATGAGATTTAATAAGTCTGACAGTTATTACAAAGTTAATTAAATCTCATATGTGATCCTGTTCAATGTAGTCGTACTACATCAATAAATTCATACATGATTAAGACAAACCATTCAATGAATTTATTACATTCTATACCAAAATAAAGTGTCCAACTTTATTTATCAATTGCGAGCTAAATTTATTTAATCATAAGATAACTTATATTTATGTCTTCTGTGAATCCACATGGTGATCGCATAAATACATATAATATGATTAAATGGACTTTAATAAAAATATTAATGCAATTAAGATATTTGCATACCTCATTATTTTTATTAATCGGAAAAAAATGTTTATTACAATTAAATAAACACATATGCTTTTAAAGAGCATATTTTCCCAACACTAACATCCAAAAATTAATCTTGTGGGTGCTATCTAATTGAAATAGTAAAAATCTCTTGTGTTAAGACAAGAGTTTTAGGGTTGCAACCCTACACACATTGGCAAAAGGAGCATTGAGTTGTCATTCGACTAAATATGAAAAATGTTCCTCATGCCATATTTTCAAAACTGGAAAATGCTACTCGCCCTTTGATGAGTGGTGGATCGCTGCTCTTTTAACCACGAGAGTAGTAGTTTTAGTCCTTAGGGACACAAATTCTTTGTAAATTAAGAATGTCTTAATGGGGCTATTTTAAAGTCTTTCTTCCTTGCAAAATGCAAGTGGAGCGAACATTCCTTAATTATTACTGAGTGTAGACAATTTAGGCAAATGCTTTAATAGAATTTAATGTAAAGTTGTAATCTCAACTAATTATCTTATTGTAAATATTAATAATTGTATATTGGAATATAATAGTTGTAAATATCAAATGTAATATAAGTTATTTAATTGTATTATTCGTATAAAAAAGAAAAATTGGACTAAAAAACGATCAGATGACACTTTGCATTTCTCTAATATTTTCTTGATGTCATTTTCAATTATTTTTATATTTTTAGCCAAATGTTCTTCAAGAACAATTTTCTTATCTTCAATGTGAATAGATGTAATCATATCAATCATCTCAGCTTCCACAATACTTTTCTCTAGATTGAGCATTATGTGAAAAAGTGAAGAAGATTCCTCATTTCTTATCTTTACAGGAAGTTATTACGTGAATATATAACAGGGCTAATAAGCTATATAAGGTAATGAATAAATCTAATATCTAATCCTATGTCAAAGGGATTGCAAATAAAATAATACAGAAAGTCAAAAGACACAGAAATCAATTACATAAATTAAGGGAAATCAATCTTAACTTCAAGGGGGAATGTATGTCAAGAATGTTCAACTTGCTGATTAAACTCTTGAATATGTTTCCTCCTAAAGCTTTTGTAAAGACGTCAGCTAGCTGAAGGGATGAAAGAACAAATCTAGTGACAATCTGACCTGCTTGAATTTTTTCTCTCACAACATGGCAGTCAAGCTTGATATGTTTCGTGCGTTCATGGTACACAGGATTTGTAGCGATGTGAAGAGCTGCTTGGTTATCACAAAACAATTGGATTGGTCCCAAAGAAACTTGCAAATCGTTAAATAAGTATCGAAGCTAAATGAGTTCACAAGTTGCAGCAGCCATGGATCTGTACCCGGCTTCAGAAGATGATATGGAAACAATTATTTGTTTCTTCGTTTTCCAAGAGATTAAAGAGTCTCTAAGAAACACGCAGTAACCCGAAGTTGATCTTCTTGTCATAGGACAGTTAGCCCAATTAGCGTCACAATATGACTTTAGTTGCAGGGAGTTATTGGAGGAGAATAACAATCCAAGTCCTAGACCCTTTTTCAAATATCTCACAACGCAAAGAGCAGCATCCCAATGAGGCTTTCTTGGAGTATGCATAAATCGACTTAGATTGTTTACAGAATATATAATATCTAGTCTAGTAATTGTAAGATAAATTAACCAACCTACCAATCTTCTATAACGAGAAGGATTGTTCAACAAATCACCTTCAGAATCTGAAAGTTTCAAATTTTGTTCCATAGGAAAATCAACTAGTTAAACCCCAAGGAATCCGACATCTTCTAAAATCTCCAATGTATATTTACGTTGAGATATAACAATTCCAGTTTTGGATCTTACCACTTCCAAACCAAGTACTTGAGATAACCAAGATCCTTGATATGAAATTGTCAATGAAGAAAGAGTTAGAGATCTTGAATAGCTTGTTCATCATTCCCTGTGATAACCATATCATCCACATAAATGAGAACTAATGTTACTGATGAGTCCTTTACTCACAAACAATGAGTGATTAGAAAGTGATTCAGTAAATCCAGCTACTTTAATAGCCTCATAGAATTTAGAAAACCAATTTCGGGGTGCTTGTTTAAGTCTATAGAAAGACTTGTGTAGGCAACATACAAGCTTCTCCTCCGGTCGACACAGACCTGGTGGTGGAGTGATATATACTTCTTCATCCCAGTCCCCAGGAAGAAAAGCGTTATGTACGTCCCCTTGAAATAGCGGCCAATTGAGAATTGTAGCTAAAGCAATAAGACATCTCCCAGTGGTTAACTTGGCAACTGAAGCAAAAGTTTTATGATAATACAATCCTTCTTTTTGAGTGAATCCCTTTGCTACCAAGCGGGCTTTATACCGTTTGACTGTGCCGTTAGAATTATACTTGATGCGAAAGACCCACTTGCTGCCAATGGGTCGTTGGGTTGAGGGAAGAGGAACCAATGACCATGTTTTTTTTTATTTTCAAGAGCAGTGAGCTCATGGTTCATGGCCTCACGCCATTTTAGATCCTGTACTGCTTGGGCATATGTGGTAGGCTCAACAACACTTGAAATGGTGTTAACAAAAGCTTAATGAGAAGAAGATAATGAATTATAAGACATAAAGTTTGCTAAAGGGTATTTAGTACCTTTCTTGGAAGACGATGAGAAGCATGTAATAGAAGTGCACAATTGTGTACTAGCCTGACCACAATGAAAGTCGCGTAATAGCACAGAAGGCTATCGAAGACGATTGCTACAATGAAGAACAGGGGCAGGCAAATTTGAGTTTGATGAAGAAGATGTGGGTGATAAATGTGATGGAGGAGAAATGGATATATTAGGAGAGGAATGGTCGATATCAGGTGCAGAAGATTGTAGATTTTGTATAGGCTTTGTAGAAGAATTGTTAGGTGGTGTAAGTGAAGATGAGGTGAGATTTGGATCAAAGTTAGATAAAGGCATGTGAGAAGTATTCAATTGAGTATTAAGATCGGAAGTGGAAAAAGGAAAAATGTTCTCATGAAAAATTACATCACGACTTGAGAAACATTGTCTAATATCAAGATCATAAACTTGATAAGCTTTTTGACTAGATGGATAACCTACAAAAATACACTTATGAGCACGTGGTGAGAATTTGGTTAAACGTTGAAGATTAGTGGCATAACAAAGACAACCGAAAACCCGTAAATGTGTGTAAGTGGGTGATTTGTTGTATAATATTTCATATGGTGATTTATTGTGTAACACTAGGGTAGGGAGTCAATTGATGAGATAAGTGGTAGTAAGTAAGCTTTTCCCCCAAAATTGCAATGGTAAATAGGCTTGAAATCGTAAAGCTCTACCTACATTGAGAAGATAACGATGTTTACATTCCACCACACCATTTTGTTGTGGTGTATAAAGACAAGAGGTTTGAAGCAAGATGTCAAGGCTAGAAAAAAATGATTTCATTGAGGTGAACTCTGAGCCATTATCAGTTCGTACACATTTAATTTGGCAATTGAATTGAGTGTTAACAAATGTAATAAAGGATTTTAGTAAACCTTGAGTTTCATATTTGAATTTCATAAGAAAAATCCAAGTAAATCAACTGTAATCATCAACAATTGTCAAAAATTAATGTGCACCTGTGTGAGTTGCAATTCGATGAGGACCCCAAATATCACAATGAATAAGATCAAAGGAATGCATGCTTTGAATTGAACTGGAAGAAAAAAAAATATAGTTTGCTTTGTCAAAGGACAAATTTCACATGAATGCTGAGAATCAAACATAAAATAAGGAAATTTTTATGACAAAAGTTGAGATGGTGCTTTGGAGGGGTGTCCCAATCGTTGATGCCAAGTGATGGCAGATGGAGAGGAGACTTAATAAGATTTTGGTGGTGAAGATAACAACTCAGAATGTGGCTCAAGATCGTACAATCCTTTTATACTGCTTCCCCAGGCCAATCATCCTACTCGTAGCTAGGTCCTGCAATACACAAAAGGTAGGGAAAAAGTGAATGGAACAATTTGAAGCTGATGTGAGTTGACTAACAGATAAAAGATTCACATGAAAAGAATGTACACATAGAACATTTTTAACATATAAGTTGTTTGATAGATGAGCTGACCCAATACTTGTAATTTTAGCATGAGAGCCATTTGGTAAAGAGACTTGAGAAGTCATAGGAGGAGAGGTTTTACATGTGAATAAAGTGGCTATATGATTTGTAGCACCACTATCAATGATCCAATTCATTGAATTAAAATTTTACAAGGTGGATGATAAACAAAAAGGAGTAAAGATACTTGGATAATTTGCACGAGGATGATTTTCACTGTTTCTGAAGAAGGCTTTAATTTGTGACAATTCTTTGGGAGTAAATTAAAGTGATGAATCAAATGTTTGAACTGCCTTTATGGATGCTTGAGAGGATTCAGTTCCTATTTGATTTGCAGCAAATTTACGGATTCGATTCGGTGGTTGAACATCCTTTCCATGAAACTTGTGTCCAATAGGAAAACCAATCAAATAGTAACATTTGTCTACTGTATGAGTGGTGCCATCACAGTAAGTGCACAAGAGCGGTTTCTTTGGCAAACAAGAGTTGGACTAGCGTTGGGAATCAGATCCTTGTTGTTTAAAATTTGACTGAGTTTTGACATTCATGGCTTGAGTCTGATCTATTCCCTTGTGTTCAACTAGCCCTTGTTGCTTTTCTTCCTCACAAAGAAGAGAATATGCTTTCTTGACTGTTGGTAAAGGTTGTATCAGCATAATTTGCCCCCTAATAGCTGAATATGTTTCATTCAAGCCCATAAGAAATTGTCCGAGCCTCACTTTTTCATCTCTATCATTTAGATGTTTCATCCCTCCACAAGTACAAGGAACATGTGGGGTACACATCTTCAATTCATCCCACAAGGTCTTTATTTTGGTGTAATAAGTGAAAATGGAATCTTGGTTTTGTTTCAATTCAACGATGAGGCGTTGAACCTGATAATGATGAGAAAAATCACCTTGTGACAAGCGTTCTTGTAGATCTGCCCAAATTTCTGAAGGCGTTTCCACGTAGAGAACATTGTTGGCAAGGTCTGGACTTAATGAGTTGAATATCCAAGAGAGAACCATATCATTATAGTGTTGCCATATTTAATATATAGCATCGGTCTCATTTGGTGTAGGTATGGTTCCTTTGATAAACCCCAATTTGTTTTTGGCACTAAGACTTACCAACATTGATCGCCTCCACATAGCATAGTTGGTTCCATCAAGAACCTTTGGAACAAGCATCATCCCTGGATGGTCAGAGGCATGAATGAAGAGTGGATCAGATGGATTTATGGATGGAATAGACATGACTTGATCAATAAGCGTTTGAGTTCCTTGACCAACACTAGAATTTGTAGTGGGAAATAGTTTGGGATAACACTAGTAGAATCAGTATCTACCATAGAAAAGAGTTGCGGAAGCTTTGTTTCAGAGGCGTTAGGATCAACGCTCTGATACCTTGAAAAAGTGAAGAAGATTCCTCATTTCTTATCTTTACAGGAAGTTATTACATGAATATATAACAAGGCTAATAAGCTATATAAGGTAATGAATAAATCTAATATCTAATTCCTATGTCAAAGGGATTGCAAATAAAATAAATACAGAAAGTCAAAAGAGACATAAATCAATTACATAAATTAAGGGAAATCAATCTTAACATTATGCATATTTTAACACAAGTTGTTAGATTAATTAGTACTTTTTTAATTAATAAATTTTTATATAGTTCCAATACTATTAATTTATAAAGGTTATATTATATTAGGTCAGGAGAGGATCCAAGATCCACATATACTTATTGGTTTCATCAATGATTACGCATGCCAATTTTTTTACTGCTATACCATTGATTATAATAACCCAAAAATTAACTTTAACCTTTAATAATAGATACAAACGTAACTTGTAAAATAGTATATAACATCATTTGAATGTTATAAAAATTATTTTAATATTATTAACTGTCAGATATATTTTAATACTAGTACTATCTATTTGACAGATTAATAATATTAAATAATTTTATTTGACATTAAAAATAATTTACGGAACTTTCTTTATTTTATTTTATAGTAATATTTTTTTTATTATATCCACATATTTTTTCGGATAACAAGAGACATACTTGTTACGTTACTAAGATTCTTTTTTTCTACGATGGGAAGATCAACATAATTCAAAAGAAAACTTAATACCAATACTCCAAATTTCAAAATCCACCTTCAAAACTTGAAAGTTCAAGGCCATGATTAAGCCCCCAAAAGTTGATATCATCGCTCGCCGTTCTCCCCCTGTCCGCATGATTTGACAAAATCTACGAAGTGCATATTTACTGTAGAAATCATATGCCAATTGCTCAATTCAAATTCTATTTCAAGCCTAGGCTTCCATCCAAATCACTCAACCTTTCTAAAGCTATATCAGTAAGTCTGGAACAATACAAAGGACAAATAAAGAAGATAAACATTAAGAAAAAATAAACAAAATAAAAATTTGAAATTATGATACAAACTTTATTGTCGATCTTTTTTTCTAATTTGTGCTTTTTTTTTCAATTATAATTTGCTAGAGATCAGCGTCAAAGTAAAAAGAGTTAAGAGGGAAAGAATTTAACATGAGTTTGATTTCTAGAGATCGCACGTGAATTTGATTTCTATTTAGGTTAAAATTAATTAAAATAAAATTTTAACCATTTAATTTCATTAATGATACATATAAATAAATCCTTAAAAGTTAATGAAAATTGGTAAAAGGAATGCCTAAGAGAGGATAAATATTTGACGATGGAAATCTAGTCTTATTAGTTGACAAAGTAAATGACTTATGCGTGGCTACATGAGCACCACAAGACTTTATGATATTTTATAGAAATAATGATACAGCACAAAGGGGTAAGTGTGATGTCAAACTACAGAAAGCTTTCGTTGATTCCGAATTCTGTAACATTGGGTGTTCATTTGAGTTAAGCTAATTTTTTAATAATTTTATATTATGTGTTCATTTATGTTATTTATTATCCAATAATCACTCAATCACAAAATTATAAAAACTCAATAAAAAGCTCATATCAACACTGAATCCAAAATCTTATTTAAACAGTTGTTGCTACGTGTGATATTCAAAAGCAATCAGTATGATAGGATCAATTGTGGTGATCCTGGTGGATGTGATGGAGGTCTATTGCAAACAGTTCTGTATCTCTGTTTTTAAAACAAACGAAACAGATCAATTGCCACCCTAGAAAATAAATCTTTAAAAGAAAAAAAAACCATTTGTTATCAATTTTTTATTTTAAAAACTTTATATAACCTGAATTTAATATGAATTACAATTAATTTAAGACGACATCTTGACCGGCTAATACTATCGATATTTGATTGCTTGAGTTTTCAACCATCTCAGTCAATATTTGACAAAGTCTGTTGGAAAAATAAAAATAAAAACCTTTGACAAATTAAAGGTTATTATTTATGAAACCTGCTACAAGACTTTGTGTCAATTTGATATATATATTCAGATGTTCATCCGAACATTTTGGTAATGGCATAGCCTGCCTCTCTTCCAAAAATGGCTATCTGCAACACTTGTAGCAGCAACAGCCCTCTTCTTCTTAGTTTCTTCACAATCACCATATCATTTTGTTTAACTATAATCCCTTTGGCAAGTGCATTAACCTTCAACTATACCAGTTTCAGTCCTCAATATGATGATAACATAACGTACGAGAGAGCTTACCCTGACAGCAACCGCGTCATTCAGCTGCCGGCAAATCGCGAGACTGCTGGCCGCGCCACATACAACCAAAGCATGCGCCTTTGGGACAAGGCGACCGGCAATCTCACAGACTTCACCACTCATTTCTCCTTTGTTATTGATTCTGGAAACAGATCTTACTATGCAGATGGGTTGGCCTTCTTTCTTGCGCCGCAAGGTTCAAAAATTCCTACCAACAAAGGTGGTGGATCATTCGGTCTTACAAAAGACAACGAGCCACTGAACTCATCGATCCCATTTGTTGCAGTTGAATTTGATGTCTATGTCAACAGCTGGGATCCTACTTTTTCACATGTTGGTATCGATATCAACTCTGTGCAATCAAAGAAAAATGTATATTGGTCGAGTGATGTTAAAAGTGGGAGAAGAAACGAGGCATGGATTAGTTATAATTCTAGTACTCATAATTTGAGTGTTGCTTTCACGGGCTTTAGAAATAATTTAGTAGTGATGCAAGGACTTGATTATCAGGTTGATTTAAGGCAACATTTACCTGAGTTTGTCACTTTTGGTTTCTCAATGGCGACTGGAGTAGATTTCGCGATATTTAGCATTTACTCGTGGGAATTTAATTCAAGTTTAGAAATGGATGATGAGACTACTAATCCTGTCTCTAATCCAAAAAGAAGAAGAAAAACAGAACAGCTCTGGTTGTGGGATTGAGTCTTGGTGGAGGGGTTTTGGTTGGTGGGTTGGTTTTGATCATTTGGCTTGCCGGCATTGGGAGGAAGAGAAAAGAGGGTGATCAAGAAGACAATCAAGGATTCAGCGAGTACATTGATGATGAATTTGAAAGAGGAGCAGGACCGAAGAGGTTTCCGTATAAGGATTTGGCTCTAGCGACAAATGATTTCAATGATGATCAGAAATTAGGACAGGGAGGTTTTGGTGGTGTTTATAAAGGATTTTTGAGGGAAACCAACTCGTATATCGCTGTTAAAAGAGTGTCACAAGGGTCAAAACAGGGGATAAAGGAATATGCATCTGAGGTGAAGATTATTAGCAGGTTGAGGCACAGGAATTTGGTGCAACTACTGGGTTGGTGTCATGAGAAAAAGGAACTCTTGCTTGTTTATGAATTCATGCCTAATGGCAGCTTGGATTCCCATCTTTTCAAAGAAAATAGCTTGTTAACATGGGAGTTCAGGTACAAAATTGCTCAAGACCTGGCTTCAGGGTTGCTCTACTTGCAAGAAGAATGGGAGCAATGTGTGGTCCATAGAGATATAAAATCAAGCAACATTATGTTAGATTCAAACTTCAATGCCAAGATTGGAGATTTCGGATTGGCTAGGCTTGTAGAACATGCCAAAGGGTCTCAAACAACAGTCTTGGCTGGCACAATGGGGTACATGGCACCTGAATGTGCCACAACAGGCAAGGCTAGCAAAGAATCTGATGTCTACAGCTTTGGCATTGTGGCTTTAGAAATCGCTTGTGGGAGAAAACCAATCAACCCAAAGGCGCCGCAGGGCCAAGTCTCTTTGCTACAGTGGGTTTGGGATCTCTATGGAAACGGAAGGCTGCTCGAAGCAGTGGATCCAAGACTATGCAGAGATTTTGATGGGCAACAGATCGAGCGTTTGATGATTGTTGGCTTGTGGTGTGCTCACCCGGATGAAAACCTCAGGCCTTCAATAAGGCAGGTGATTCATGTGCTCAATTTTGAAGCTCCATTACCCGCTCTGCCGCCAAAGATGCCGGTGCCGACGTATCTCTCTCCACCGGTGAATATGCTAACCATTTATAGTACTGATTCTAATGAAGGCCAAAACCAGCGTTCATCATCAAGCTATAGTTACAACACCATTACCTCACAGTCAACTTCATCTTCTGTCGCTTCTTCATCCGCAGCACTTTTAAATACACGTTGATTGAGTTTTACTTTTGGTTCAATTTATTTTTCTTTTTGCTGTTTTAATGTCTGCCATTTAGCACTCAGATGAGAAGGTTCTTGGTAGGTTTTGTTTTGATTCAATTTATTTGATTTAGGATCAATCAATTCTTTGCTTACTTATTTAAAACACTTTGTACATTTTTCTCCATGTATAATAAAATTGTAACTTCATTTATACTTCATGGAGAAAGTCGTTGAGTTGGTGAGAGTGGTTAGATTTTAATTATTTCTTGTAAGTTTCAATTTCTTTTAAGAAGGTGCTACTGGAAGACTGACTATTCTCACCCAAACGCACTTAGTATGGTCTAGGATTGGCACGGGAACAGCCTGGCCGAAATTTGCCGATCTTGATCTTATCCTAATTATCAATCGACACAAAAAATATGTTTCAAATTTTGTCTCGGTTAGTAAATTGAGACGAAAATATGTTCGGATCCTGACCAGATCGAGATCTTGAATTATTTTAAACGACATGAGTTTTTTGTTGTATGTTGCACATTCAGTTATAAACGACATAACATATAAATATAACCGACATGTTATCCACGTATTACTGACATGTCATATGTATTATTTATCAAAATAACTTGCCACACCCATAAGACTGATATGTTAAATCTTGGAATAATGATACAGTCACAAACTCTTGTACAAACTTATTTTGTACAAACTGATGTGGCATGATAAGATTGGTTGAATTAAATATCACTTGGCCCACATGATTTGTTTTTATTAATTTATATTTTCATTCAACCAATGAATTAATGCCACATCAGTTTGTACAAAATAAATTTGTACAAGAGTTTGTGGCTGTATCATTACTCTAAATCTTGTGGTTCATTAAATTGACTTATAATACATTTTTGAAAATTCACATTTTAGGATAGTTTTAAGTTCTAAATTCCGACCTAAATTGAAATTAAGATAAAATTTTATATCGAATCTTGTCCCAAACGGACAGGATTCCCAAATTCCAATCAAGATTCCAAGAATTTTGCGAACCCTGATACGATCGCACTCTCTTGTACTGTTTCAATTTGTTTTCTTAAAATAATAAATTTGACGCAGCAATTTTGCTGAAGGTACCAGAGTGTGGGCACATAAACTGAGTGTTTGACAAAGTAACCAATTTTGATTTAATGTTATTGAATGCTTCTTCTTCCTCTTATTGTGTCTTGTTCGTTTGTCGGATTCAGGAGTTAATTCCACAATGGCGGGCCGGCCCAATAACAGTATCACAATTTAAAATTTTTTTAATAAGAATAGTGGGTACTAACATTCTAAATTCCCATTAAATATTGTCAATTTACTGGTTATTTTTAGATTATCTTTCTTATAAATGACAATCTCTAAAAATTGGAACAATTTGAATATCCAATTTTTCTGTTCGCACTCATTTTCTTAATAGACTCCTAATATAAATTAATCCGCCTTTATTTTTAATTGTTTTGAACTAAAATAAGGGTTGGGATATTTCCACCCCATTATTTGTGTAAACCCACCCCCCACTTCCAATAAATATTTACAATAAATACACATTTTTCTAATAAATACAAATCAACAAAAAGTATATATATAATTAATCAATTAAATCATTCTTATATTTTTTGTCTTACTTAATTTTTTTTACTATTAAAGTAGCTTTAATATAAGTTCTATTTAATTATTTTACTTTATGACATAAAATGACCCATTTGTCCGAAAAAATATGTGTTCTCGAAAGAAATTCTAAAAGGAAGTCAATAGGCCTTACCTTTTTCGAATTATGCAGAGGAATAAATGTTGAGTGTTAGAAAATGCATATTTATAAAGGAGAAAACCGTCATTTTACATTTCAAGTCTTACTAACAACCCTTACTTTTATGTATTTAACCTTCTTGTGATTTAATTACATGTGTTTTATTTTAATTAAGTATTTTATGTATTTTAGGGGCATTATAGTCATTTCACAATAAAGGAGAGATCAGACGGCAAAACGGACATCACTTTTGAACTCAAGACGGTTGAAAATCTTAGGAGGAGCATAAAAGGAAAAATGGCACTATTCATATGTACGGTACTATTCACGTGTACGGTACTAACTACGTTACTGTTCACAACACTGTTCACATAGACGGATCGATGACGTGGCATTGACCGATGATGTGGCATTGACTGATGAGGTGTCACGATCCTGTTGGGCTAAAATTCTTATGTACTGTTGATGGTGACGTGGCAGCATATCAGTGGATGAAAAATCTCGCGTACGGTACATGCATCACACATGATTATTTTCAACCAAATCGCGTTACTGTTCATCCGAGTCAAACCGCGTTACTGTTCATCCGAGTCAAACCGCATTACTGTTCATCCGAGTCAAACTGTGTTACTGTTCATCCGCGTAGTCAAACCGTGGACTGTTGACTGATGACGTAGCGCAATCCTAAGTGTCCAAACTGTTTTTAATCCGATGGCCATGATTTACTCCATGTATCTATAAAAAGGGGGTCTTCCCCTCGTAATTTGATATCTCTAAATCCATTTTTGAGATCCATTTTCTGTAATTCCTTCTCCATCTTGTATTTTCTTCGTATTTTAATAAATTCCCATTTTGCCCCTAGTTCAATTATGAGTGGCTAATTTTCTTTCAAGCTTGGGTTGAAGGTGAAGTCTCAACATGTGTCATGGGCTTTATTTGGTAAATTTATTTTCTCTTCCCCTCTAGTTTTTGTGGATGTTTTGACTTTTCGTCGACAAATAATACTAATCTTGTCTAGTACCGCCTTGGTTTCACCAGCCCTCTAGTACAAAGTTATTATTATTTGGCACGATAAGCCCTTAGCACCATATTGATTAGAGCGTGGTTCATGAGGTGTGGATTCCCCCCTCATGATTTAATTGGCATTAATAAGGATTATTTAGCCTATGATGCATGTTGATACGGATCCAGATACCCAAGTACGTCATTTTAATAGAATTCTCTTCAATTTATTCTCGCCATTTCAATTCCAACTTTAGAATTTATTCTCGCCATTTTAATTTAAGTTTTAGCATATTCCAAATCATTTCCACCACAAATCCAATCACCCATTTACAAAATTAATTCTACACACAATTAAAATCCACCTCCTCGTGGGATCGACACTCGTCATCATTAGTCTATACTACAATAGATTCGTGCGCTTGCGAGTACATTAAAATTTGCACAATAAGTTTTTGGCGCCGTTGCCGGGGAGGTAAGTAATTTTAATTCATATAATTAATTTTTGTGAATAATTCCATTTTAATTGTTTTCTTGTATTTTTTTCTTTAAAAAAAAAGAAAAAAAAAGAAAAAAAAAGTGAATCTAAAATTAAAGGTTAGTATTTCTTTTCTTTTTCTCTTCTTTAAAATTTTGTAATTTAATTTTCAATTTATTTTTTTTCTTTCTTTGTAATTTTTTGTTTATTTTATTAATTTAATTTTTAGTTAATTTATTTCACGTATTTATTTTTTGTGTATTTTTATAGAAAGGTTGTAACAGCGTAATAAGGTTAGTATCGTAATTTCTCCCTCTTCTTTATTTTTATTTATTTTGTTCCCATCTTTATTTTTTGTTTTGTTTGCATCTTTATTTTTATTTTATTTATTTTGCATGCATGGTCGTAGGTCATTATTACCTAATCTTGAACCTATAGACCTTAAATTAGAAAAAACACTTCGCACACACAAACACGTTAAAAATAAAATGGATTTACAAGCACCACAGGAGAGGCCATTTAAGGACTATTTTAGTCCCTTAGCTAATTTGAGCACGTCATGCATAAGATACCCAAATGTAGCTGCTAGGAGTTTTGAATTAAAACCTAGTGTGTTAAATTGTCTCCCTACATTTTATGGCCTAGAAAATGAGGATCCATATAATCATTTGAATGATTTTCATGCCATTTGTCAAACATTCAAATATGAGAATTTTTCAGATGATGATGTTAAACTTAGACTATTCCCATTTTCTTTAAAGGATAGAGCTCGTTCATGGTTAAATACGTTGCCTGTTAATAGCATTTCATCATGGGAACAAATGGTAACAAAATTTTTGAATAAATATTTCCCAGTGCATAAAACTAATGCTATTCGCAGGGAAATCTCAGAGTTTACTCAGAGAGAGGACGAGCAGTTTTTCGAGACATGGGAGCGATTTAATGGGCTACTCTTGAAGTGTCCACATCATGGGTACGAGAAATGGCACCAATGCCAATACTTTTTGGAGGGATTACTACCAAATGTGCAAGAATGGCTAATGGCAACAAGTGGAGGAGAGCTAATGTCAAAAAGTGCATCAGAAATTTGGGAATTCTTCCAGCGACAAGCAGATAATTCCCAACAACGGAGTCGATCACTCAGGACTACTAGAAGAATTAAAGGAGTGAATGAGGTTCAAATTGGCGAATCAACTTCAGGAATCAAAGAAGTCAAGGAGATGGTTGAAGGTCTTGCTCGACAAATAGCATCGTTATCGACTGCTAAATCAACAGAATCACATGACCATGACTCATACTCAGATCAAGCCAATGCCATAGGTGTAATAAGAAAACCATCGAATTACAACCCATACTCCAACACATATAATCCTGGATGGAGAGACCACCCCAATTTTTCATGGTCTCAAGGATTCTAACATAATGGACCAACAGCTCCAGCTCCACCAATGCAACCAATTTCGCAAATTCCTCAAGCCTCTCAGCCCCCATTTAGACCATACAATCAAAATCAGAACTACTCTCAACCCAGACCATGGGAGGATGCATTCCAAAATCTCAAGAATCTTACTCACTCTACGATTGAGCAACAGAACCGCACAATTGATGGACTACGAAATGAATTGAGAGCGGGCTTCAACTCACAAGCCCAATCAGTTTCAAGCCTCGAGAAGATGGTGGGACAACTTGCTTTTTCAGTTCAGACCTTGGCAATGACTGTTGAGAAAGACAAATTTCCAAGTCAACCAGTGCCTAATCCTAAAGGAATACATGAAGCAAGTACCGGTTCACCACAGCAGTATGGAGAAGTCAAAACAGTAATGACCTTGCGAAAAGGAAAAGAAGTCGACAACAAAGTGGAGATGCCGGTGACAAAAGAAAATCAAATTGTACCTGTGAATGTTGAGGAATCATCACCGGAGGAGAAAGAAGAAACCAACCCATGAGAATACGTTCCGAAAGCTCCATTTCCTCAGAGGTTAGCTAAAGGCAAAAAGGAAAAATCCACAGGTGAGATTCTTGAAATCTTCAAACAGGTAAGTGTTAATATCCCTTTGCTTGATGCTATTAAGCAAGTTCCATCTTATGCCAAGTTTCTTAAAGACCTTTGTACTAAAAAGAGAAATATGCATGTTCAAAAGAAGGCATTTTTAACAGAAAATATTAGTTCTATACTCCAACACAAAATTCCTTTAAAATGCAAAGACCCAGGCTCCCCCACTATTTTATGTAGCATAGGGAACCACACAATTGAGAATGTTTTGTTGGATTTAGGAGCTAGTGTAAATTTGTTGCCTTATTCAGTATTTGTGAAATTTGGACTTGGAGAATTACACCCAACTCCAGTGGTGTTACAGCTTGCAGATCGGTCCACGAAAATACCTCGTGGCATTGTGGAGGACGTGCTTATCCAAGTAGACAAGTTTTATTTTCCTGTTGATTTCATTGTAATTGACACTCAACCAATACAGGATTCAAGGAAGCACATCCCCATTATTCTAGGCCGACCTTTCTTGGCAACTGCGGATGCTCACATTCAATGTAGGACTGAAAATATGCAGTTGTCCTTCGGCAACATGACTATGGAGCTAAACATTTTTAACATTGCCAAACAACCTCACAGTGCAGATAATGGAATTGTTGATGTGGATTTAATTGAAGCATTAGTTGATGACACTTGTCTTTCAAACCTTAGTGATGATCCTTTACAAACATGTTTAACTTACTTTGGTTTGGATTTTGATATTGACAGATCGGTCAATGAGGCCAACGCCCTGCTTGACTCAGCACCATCTATGGACACTAATAAATGGAAGTCAAGAGTTGAGCAACTAGCACCATCAGAGAAGAAACTCATCCCATCATCAGAATCACCACCGAAACTCGAGCTCAAACCATTGTCCAACACTTTGGAATATGCATTTTTGGGAGAAGAAAGCACTCTGCCAGTAATCATCTCATCATCCCTCAATGACGAACAAAAAGGTAAGTTGTTGGATGTTTTAAAAGAGCACAAAGGAGCATTAGGATGGACCATAGCAGACATAAAAGGTATAAATCTAGTAGACTGCATGCATTACATTCACCTTGATGAAAATGCTAAATCTACTAGGGAAATGCAACGTCGGTTAAATCCTAATATGAAAGAAGTTGTTAGAACTGAAGTCCTTAAGCTATTAGACGCAGGTATCATTTACCTAATTTCTGATAGTTCATGGGTCAGTCCTGTACAAGTTGTCCCCAAAAAGTCAGGAGTCACAGTAGTTACCAATGCTGATAATGAATTGATACCCACTAGAGTAACTACAGGATGGCGTGTTTGCATTGATTATAGAAAGTTGAATTCTGTCACACGTAAAGACCATTTTCCTTTACCATTTATCGATCAAATGCTTGATAGATTAGCAGGCCATGAATTTTATTGCTTTCTAGATGACTACTCAGGATATAATCAGATTCCCATAACACCAAAAGATCAAGAGAAAACTACTTTCACTTGCCCTTTTGGCACTTTTGCATATAGGAGGATGCCATTTGGATTATGTAATGCACCTGCTACATTTCAACGATGCATGCTAAGCATTTTTTCTGATATGGTTGAACGATTTTTTGAAGTCTTTATGGATGACTTTTCTGTCTTTGGTGACTCGTTTGATCAATGTTTGCATCATCTAACACTAGTTCTGCAGAGATGTATCGAGAAGAACTTGGTCTTAAATTGTGAGAAGTGTCATTTTATGGTAAAACAAGGTATTGTTCTCGGTCACATCATTTCAAGCAAAGGTATTGAGGTTGACAAAGCCAAGGTGGATCTCATTTCTAATCTTCCTCCACCCAAAACAGTCAGAGAAGTAAGATCTTTCCTTGGGCATGCTGGTTTCTATAGACGTTTCATTAAAGATTTTAGCAAAGTTTCTAGACCCTTATGCAATTTACTTGGTAAGGATGTACCTTTTATCTTTAATTATTCATGTCTTATGGCGTTTGAAAAATTAAAACAGTTGTTGACATCATCACCCATCATTCAGGGCCCAAACTGGAGCTTACCATTTGAGCTAATGTGTGATGCATCTGATTATGCAGTAGGAGCAGTATTAGGACAAAGAGTTGATCAAATTCCCCACGTTATTTACTATGCTAGTATGACATTAAATGATGCACAGTTGAACTATTCAACTACTGAAAAAGAAATGCTAGCAGTAGTGTTTGCATTGGAAAAATTTCGATCATATCTCATTGGTTGTAAAATAATTATATTCACAGATCATGCTGCTCTTAAATATCTTCTCACAAAGAAAGATGCAAAAGCTAGACTAATTCGTTGGGTGTTACTTTTGCAGGAATTTGACTTGGAATTCAAAGGTAAGAAAGGGACAGAAAATGTTGTGGCGGACCACCTCTCTCGTCTCCATTTTGACACAATTACAGAGCCATTAATATTGAATTAGTCATTTCCAGATGAACAATTAATTAATGTGGAAGTATTACCTTGGTATGCTGATATAGTTAATTATCTTGTTACAGGTAAACTTCCAGAGCATTGGACCAAGCAAGACAAGGCTAAATTCTTTGCAGAAATAAAGAATTTCTTTTGGGATGACTCGTATTTGTTCAAGTATTGTGCACACCAAATTGTTAGACGATGCGTCCCAGAAAGTGAAATTCCGAATATCCTTTCATTCTGCCATGAACAAGCTTGTGGAGGTCATTTCAGTGCTAAGAAAACAGCAACTAAAGTTTTACAATGTGGTTTCTATTGGCCAACTATATTTCGAGACGCTTACACTTTCTGTTCTTCATGTGATAGGTGTCAACGAATGGGGAGCATTACGCGAAGGAATATGATGCCACTAAATCCAATTTTAGTGGTTGAGATTTTTGATGTATGGGGTATCGACTTCATGGGACCCTTTCCCCCGTCTTTTGACCATCAATACATATTGGTTGCTGTTGACTACGTATCGAAATGGGTAGAAGCAATTCCATGTAGAACCAATGATCACAAGGTGGTGATAGGATTTTTGAAAAGCAATATTGTCTCACGCTTTGGATTCCCTCGAGCAATAATCAGTGATGGTGGTGCCCACTTTTGTAACAAAGCATTCAAAGCTCTTTTGACAAAGTATTCAATCACACACAAAGTGGCGACCCCGTATCATCCGCAAACCAGTGGCCAAATTGAGATCTCCAATCGAAAAATAAAGCACATATTAGAAAAGACGGTGAGGCCGGACAGAAAAGATTGGTCATTAAGACTTGATGATGCCTTATGGGTATATAGAACGGCTTTCAAGACCCCGATTGGGATGTCACCCTACAGGCTAGTGTATGGAAAAGCTTGCCACCTACCTGTGGAACTCGAGCATCGTGCGTATTGGGCCATCAAGAAATTCAACTTTGACATGCAGCAAGCCAGCTCAGAAAGAAGATTACAGCTGGCAGAACTTGAAGAAATTCGCAATGATGCATACGAAAATGCCAAGATTTACAAGCAACGAATGAAAGTCTTCCATGATAAGCAAATTATGAGAAAATCGTTCACTCCAGGTCAGAAAGTGCTTTTATTCAATTCTCGCTTGCACCTATTCCCAGGTAAGTTACGCTCTCGTTGGTCTGGCCCATTTATTGTACATACTGTTTTTCCACATGGGGTAATTGAAATTAAGGACCCAAAGAACGGTGTCACGTTTAAAGTTAATGGTCAAAGATTAAAGCCATATCTAGAGTACCAACCACATGGAGAAGACACCGAAATAAATTTGAGTGACCCACCAAATTTGAATTGATTTTTTTTTCTTTTCGTTGATTTGATTTTTCTTTCTTTCTTTTTATTATTATTCTCTTGCTAATTGAAATTATTTTTGCATAAGTGTATTTATTTTACCATTAAGTTTTCTTTTATCGTTTTTAATCATGAGTACCTTACTTAGACCGTTCCTCCTGAACATTCTTAAACCACTTCAACGTGTCAAAACTCATCTCAAAAGGCAGATTCAATTTTGTAAAACACATCGCATTTGGGCTCTACAACCACCAGAGTTAGTAGCCTATGTTGAGGGTTTAGAAAGCCAACTCAGAGACATTGAGAGAAGTGTTTACGACATCCAGTTGAAGCTTAAGGTAAATTCAATAAGAGGACGATTTTAATTTTCTTTGTGTGTTTTAATTTGTTTTTCTGTTTGTGTGCTTTAGTTTGTTACCCCGGTGAAGTGGCGGATAACGGTACTCCGTGACAATCAAGTCGGTTACTTCAGTTTCCCATAATAACTGATATTCTGAGGCAAAGGTATGGACAGAAACGAGATTCTAGCGAAACTTCACAAGCGATTCCCTTCACTTCCTCAGAATGCCCTCCTTACGATCTATAAAGCTCGGTCCGAATGCATGCGATTACTCATGAGGAATAACATACCTGCTGACATCCGTTGGTTAATCGAGGCTAAAGTACGATCGGCAGGTGAGTTACCTCCAAAATTTATTGCATACATGCCTGGTTGTGGTAAAGGACATTATGCAAGAAAACGACGAGCTCGAAAAATTTCTGTTGCTTGTCATAAGTGTGCCAGAATGAGTTGCAATAAAAACCCATGTTCTTTAGGAATGATGTCTAATAACAGGGAAGATAAGATTCAATTCATTAGGGATGGCTTGAATAAGGAGTCATTGGATGATATCCTTTTGTCTTTTGAAACGCATTCCAGTGGATATGTGCAAGGAGCGATTCTTCAGTTATGGCCATTATTCCAGAAAGAGCATGCACGATATAGTCTCGGGAATCTGACTATAAACGACCCTGTTTGCCAATTTATAAGAAAACTGGATAGGAAGCCTATCCTCGACCCATAGAAGGCGTTCAAGCCGTTTCTGGACGTAAAACCAGAGGAAGATGTGAGCCACAGTCGCAACTACCTGTAAATATCCTTTTACTTTATTGTTATTTTATTTCACTATTGTCTTATTGTTTGCATTATTGTCTTTAATAATTTTATTACTGTTTGCTTTTTCCTTTTTACTGTTTTCTTTTTGACTTGCGAGCCACGTGCTTTACGCGTTATTTGACACTGACATATTACCTCATACACAACCATGACCCACTATCACCGAGATTCTTAAATGTGATTTCCTTTTTGTCAAGCACTCACAAATTATTTTCGAGAAGTATTACAATGGCAGCTACTCTCAATAGACAATTCAAGAACATTTGTGTGCTTTCTGGATTTACCTATGACAAACATAAAGAGTTCGTTGAGGCAGCTATAGATCTTGGTCGAAGCATAGCAGCGAGAAAATTACACTTGGTGTATGGAGGAGGTAACCGAGGGTTATCAAAAATGGTCTCAGAAGCAGCTTTTATCAGAGGAAGTCAAGTGTTAGGCATCATCCCAAGAGTCCTAAAACCATTGGGCAGTTCGTCTGACTCATCAACTGGAGAAGAGTTAGTCGTCTCAGGTATGCAAGAAAGAATAATTGAAATGCTTAATCATGCTGATGCTTTTATTTTCCTTCCAGGAGATCTTGCAACACTAGAGGCACTTATCACACTAGCATCTTGGGCCCATCTGCACATCCACCAGAAACCCATCGGTTTGTTAAATGTCAATAACTTTTATGATGGCTTTATCGCATTTCTTAACCATGCAATAAAAAACTATTTCATTCCTTCTAATGTTAAAAAACTTTTTATTTGTGCTCACACTGCTAATGAGCTACTTGATCTGTTACAAGCTTATAAACCGGAGCCAGACCCCTGGACCTTTGTGTTGGAGCATCCACATAATGATGGTAACAGTAGCCGCAGTAAGAAGTACAAATTAGATTTAACTCTCCGCTTGTAAATATTGTTTTCTGTGTTGCACCACCCAGGTGATGTCTTCTAAACTCTACTTCTTTCATTTCAAACATTGAGGACAATGTTTCGTTCTGGTTAGGGGGAGGGAATAATCGACAATTGTGGAATTTTTGTTAAGTTTTTACTAATTTTTTGTTGTAGAAACTAACTGTTGCTAACTTTTTGTGTTGAAAATGGCTGAATATAGAGTGTAGTGACTCTAGAAACGCATCTTCATCGTTTTAAAAAAAATTTTAAAAAAACTTAAAAAAAATTCAGACATTTTCTTTTTTTTTATTATGTGTTTATGTTTATTTTTCTTCTTTTTAATTTCTCCTCTATAAATATACATTTTCCAACTTTTGAGTCGAAGATGACTGAATATGGAGTGTAGTTCCTCTAGAAACGCATCTTCTTAAAAAAAAAAATCATTTTTGTTTTCTATCATTTTACGTGTAACTTTTCTAATTAGTTTTTATACATCATTTTCACATTTCTGCATGCATATTTTGCTTTCATGTTTAGAATAGGTTGGGGGGTAGAATGTTGTTTAAAAAAAAATTGTGATTTGTTTTAACATTGGATGACATGATTAATTTCAAATTTTAGTATTTGTATTATCTTTGGTCTTAAATGATGTTACGCTATATTTGCTACTTTACATGTTGATGTCGGAGACAAATGTGAGTTGCTTGAAGGAATGAACATGTCATAATAAGTACCAAGTGAGTTTTTGAGCCTATTATTTTTCTTGGAGAATAACCCTTTTGCCCACTCTTTATACAGCTTAGCAGTTTATTATTTTACACACGATCTCTAAATTGCTTTTGAGTTAACCCTTAAAAAAAATTGTAAAATAAAAAAAAAGAAAAAAAAAGAAAAAAGAGTGTGTTGCTACATTTGGAGGCCCATCTAACTAGTAGATATGGAAGATTATTTAGAGCCCTAAAAGACGATGGAAAGGTCATCTTTGATCCGTTTGAGCCTTTCTAGCCATCACTTTTATCAAATATCCATAGTTAACCCTTTTGAGCCTTTAAAAAAAAAAAACCTTTTTCTTTGTCAACTTATCATCTTGACCCACTCCGATTTGGAGTATTACCCAATGTCTTATAAGTTCCATCACCTATTTATGTTTGAGAAAATATAAATAATTATGTTGTTCAGTAAAGTTATGCCAAAAAAAACAAAAACAAAAGTTGTTGTTTCAAAAGAAAAAAAATAAAAATAATAGGTGAAATTCTCCTTGCAACTTCCAAAAAAAAAAAAATTCTCTGCATTTTTCTCAAACATACACTTTGTTTTCCTTATTTTCCTTCTTTGTTAGCCATGTCCCTAGCCTACGTTACGTCCTAATAAAAGTCCTTCTTGATTTTAGGGAACTATAGTTTGAAGTAGAAGCTAGTTATATGGGCTAAAAAGATGTAGTGATGCATAATAAAAAAAAAAGATAAATAAAGTGGGTTTACTAGCATTTTTGTTTGACTTGAGTTCGTATTATTTATAAGCTGAGGGCATATTTATTTCATCTTGGTGAGAGCATGTGATATCACTTCTTTATTATTCTCTCTCAATTACCATTCATTGGAGTGACTATTTTTATTGGTTTTAATTTCTTTGTGAGAGTGTCACTACTTCCAGTGAGATTTTGGGGTTTGACATGTCATTCTTGAAAGTAGCTATGACAAAGTCTACTGGGCTGATTCATGTGGATGGTTGATGTGGGTGTGATGTTGCTTTAGACTGGAGATAATGCTTATACTTTTATTTGATTGCTATCGTTAATCTGACGGAATAAATACGAGTGTTTCTATTAAAAAAAAATATTTTGAATTTGAATTTTGTTTTCGCTTTATTTGCTAGGGACTAGCAATAAGCTGGTTGGGGGGTGTGTTGAGTGTTAGAAAATGCATATTGATAAAGGAGAAAACCGTCATTTTACATTTCAAGTCTTACTAACAACCCTTACTTTTATGTATTTAACCTTCTTGTGATTTAATTACATGTGTTTTATTTTAATTAAGTATTTTATGTATTTTAGGGGCATTATAGTCATTTCACAATAAAGGAGAGATCAGACGGCAAAACGGACATCACTTTTGAACTCAGGACGGTCGAAAACCTTAGGAGGAGCATAAAAGGAAAAATGGCACTATTCATATGTACGGTACTATTCACGTGTACGGTACTAACTACGTTGCTGTTCAAAACACTGTTCACATAGACGGATCGATGACGTGGCATTGACCGATGATATGGCATTGACTGATGAGGTGTCACGATCCTGTTGGGCTAAAATTCTTATGTACTGTTGATGGTGACGTGGCAGCATATCAGTGGATGAAAAATCTCACGTACGGTACATGCATCACACAGGATTATTTTCAACCAAACCGCGTTACTGTTCATCCGAGTCAAACCGCATTACTGTTCATCTGAGTCAAACCGTGTTACTGTTCATCCGCGTGGTCAAACCGTGGACTGTTGACTGATGACGTGGCGCAATCCTAAGCGTCCAAACTGTTTTTAATCCGATGGCCATGATTTACTCCATGTATCTATAAAAAGGGGGCCTTCCCCCCCTAATTTGATATCTCTAAATCCATTTTTGGGATCCATTTTCTGTAATTCCTTCTCCATCTTGTATTTTCTTCGTATTTTAATAAATTTCCATTTTGCCCCTAGTTCAATTATGAGTGGCTAATTTTCTTTCAAGCTTGGGTTGAAGGTGAAATCTCAACATGTGTCATGGGTTTTATTTGGTAAATTTATTTTTTCTTCCCCTCTAGTTTTTGTGGATGTTTTGACTTCTCGTTGACAAATAATACTAATCTTGTCTAGTACCGCCTTGGTTTCACCGGCCCTCTAGTACAAGGTTATTATTATTTGACACGATAAGCCCTTAGCACCATATTGATTAGAGCGCGGTTCATGAGGTGTGGATTCCCCCCTCATGATTTAATTGGCATTAATAAGGATTATTTAGCCTATGATGCATGTTGATACGGATCCAGATACCCAAGTACATCATTTTAATAGAATTCTCTTCAATTTATTCTCGCCATTTCAATTCCAACTTTAGAATTTATTCTCGCCATTTTAATTTAAGTTTTAGCATATTCTAAATCATTTCCACCACAAATCCAATCACCCATTTACAAAATTAATTCTACACACAATTAAAATCCACCTCCTCGTGGGATCGACACTCGTCACCATTAGTCTATACTACAATAGATTCGTGCGCTTGCGAGTACATTAAAATTTGCACAACAATAAACAAGTGTTGGATCACGTCACCGGTCGGAAAGAAATCACGAGCGGAAATCTTCCTCAAGTCACAATATATATATATGCCTTTTCAGATTGTTTAAAGATCTTGTTAATTTTGAAGAAGAATAAACACATCTCAGAGCAGCGATTTTTGATGGCATGTATATACAGCGGTTGGGAAGTTGAACACAAATCAACTTCCCTCTCCCAAACGCGTATGGTAACCAACAAGTGGTTACCATGTGTGGGTCGGGTCGGGTCGGCCCATCTTGGGCGCCCACCGTCCAACAGTTCTTATATCGAATATTTTAGGTACTCAATTTTGCAACTTATAATCTAACTTCTTAAATAAAGTTTAATAATTTTTAATATTTTACATGTAAATGACATAAATTTAATAGCCTGATAATTTAATAAGTATTTTCTCATAAAGACATTATGTTAGTTTAATTAAAAAGTGATAATCATACCAATAAAGTAGAATTAACTATTTAGAAACAATGAATGTATAAAATTAAAAGTTTTTGAAGTTAAATTAATTTTTTGGTATTTTTACCCTTTAAGGATAAAATAGTCAATTTAAATTTAGGTTAAAACAATCTTATTAGTCAAATATAATTAAAAAATCTAAGTCACAATACAATGAATTAAGATAAATTTAATTGATTAATTCTCAAAATTCTTCTTTATTTGAAATTTTTAAAAATAATAAGAACTTTTTGTAATTATTTTTTAAAAGTGTGGTGAATTTATAGAATTTGTGAGGTGAAAATACCACCACCCCTGAAATAAAGGAAATAAAATAAGTTGAGGCTTATAATAATTTAGATGATATTTTGAAGAATGTCATTTTACTGGATGGGTAATTCAAAATTTATACTTTCAATTCAATATATAAACATTGTTTAAATTCAATATATAAATATTGTTTAAATTAAATAGGTCTTCACTTTTAGTGGTTTATCCAATAAATACTCAATCACAAGAGAAATTATTTTTAAACCGCCCATATATCTTTTATTGAGAGTTCATTTAGACCAAATAGATATATCTCATCAGACATGTAAGGTGAAGCCAAAATAATAGCAATTTAAATCCGAATCTGAATATATATCTAAACTCAATCGGATCAAAAAATTTGCTCACCCTATCTACATTATTAAATGTAGACAATCTTTTCCATGATAAATAAATTTGTAGTTTGGTGTATGTATGTGTGTGTGTTAGTTTGTTGACATGGAGTTGATGACACCACCAAAAGTTTTCTTCAAATGTAAAGTTTTTTTATTCTTAGAATTGAGGAAGGAAAATACACTCTCACAATATTTTGTGGGAACTCCAACCCATGTCCTCACAATTGTGAGGTTATGGTTCTAATGTTGATCGATTGGTCTTCAAATGTAAAGTTTGAAATGAGGGAAAAAGACTAACGCACCCCCAATGTTTAATGAAAGGGACATAAACCCCCCAATGTTTGAAAAAAGACATTCACACCCTCATTTATTAATAGAAACTGTTTCTTTTAAAAGAAATTATAATTTTTACATCTAATTATCATTATACCCTCAAAATGTCATATAAAAATAATTTTTGATTATCCAATTTGCCCATGTCGTATAAAAATAACCTTCCGAGGCATTACAACATTCAACCAAATTCTTAAATCTTCCTAATCATTTTTTTTTAATAATCTTACAAACTAAAAACAAAAAACAAAAGCAAAAACAAATATGACTGTCATCATCGTCGTATAAAACCTTGGATACAAAGATGATTTCTGATAATCACAGAAGATTATCGAATTGACGAGTAGTAGCTTACACCGAGTAGAAGCACCAACAGCGGTGGCTTGGATTTGAGGATACACTAGTGGCGGTTTCGATCGCAAGCAGTACCAGCAGATTCAGACAAGGCGATCAGTGGAAGCAACCTGGAGGCGGATTAGCGGTACCAGCAGCGGGGAAACAATGTGTGTGTGTGTGTGTGTGTTAAGGGTGCGAAGATCGGGAAACAATGTGTGTGTTAAGGGTTCGTGTGTTAAGTGATTGCACATTTTGTTTGTGTATGTTAAGTGTGCGTGTGTATCTGTGTGTGTTTTGTTCGTGTGTGTTAAGTGTGTGCATGTTTTGTTTGTGTGTGTTAAGAAGTGGAGGGAATTGCGTGGGATATACCCTGTTTCCCTCATAATACCCAAAATATACCTCCATCTATTAAAATCTATAATTTTACACATATATACTTTAAAAAATCAGGGAAAGTACAAAAATAGCCTCAATAAAATACCAACAAAAAATTAATACTTGACTCATTCAATCTACTTACTCGACTTCTTACTCGACTAGATACTCGATTTATGCAATTGCCTTCACTTCTTGCTCAACTTACCAGACTTCATACCCGACTTCATACTCGAGTAGATACTCGACTTATTCAATTATCTTCATTTCTTACTCGACTAAATGCTCAACTTACCAGACTTCATATCTGATTTCGTACTCGACTAGATACTCAACTTATTCAATTGCCTTAACTTCTTACTCGACTGAATGTTCAACTTATCATGCTTCATACACGACTTCGTACTTGACTAGATACTCGACTTATTCAATTGCCTTCATTTCTTACTCGACTGAATGCTCAACTTACCAGACTTCGTACTCGACTAGATACTTGACTTATTCAATTGTCTTCACTTCTTGCTCGACTTATTCAATTGCCTTCACTTCTTACTCTACTGAATACTCAACTTACTAGACTTCACTTCTTTAAAAATATTAATACTCGACTCAATGTACTTACTCGACTTAACACTCGACCTCTTTAAAAATTACATAAATTTTACTTGACTTGTTCAAAATATTTACTTGACTTCTACTTAATACTCGACTCATTTAATATGCTTACTCGACTTCCTACTAGACCATATACTCAACTTACTTATCTTCAATTCTTACTCAACTAAATTCTTGACTTACCCGACCTCGTACTAGACTTCTTCCTGCACTGAGAGGAAGAAAGGTGTGGATTCTTGATTTTTTTAAGGTTATTTTTTACTTTTCCTATCTTCGTGAGGTATATGTATGTAATAGGGTATAAATTTGGTATTTAAGGGCAAATTGGGGATATTTAAATAAAAAAAACCCGAAAGAGTGTGTGCGTCAAGACACTTTGAATTAGTGTTTGTTTGAGGGGGTTTTGTGGTAAATTTATTCGTTATTAGTATGTAATTACAATATTAGCCTTTTAATGATTTAAGGAAACAATTTCTGTTAATAAATGGGGATGTGAATTTTTTTTTCAAAATGTTAGAAGGTTTTATGTCCTTTTTATTAAACGTTAGGGGTGCATCAGTTTATTTCCCTTAAAATGATTAATAGTCTATTTCTTGAAAGTGAACAAAATCCTTCTAGGAAACATTCAATAATTTATCTAATCATTTACACTGATGAAGGAATCAATTTACAGAAAAATATTAAAGAAACCGCATGTCAAAGAGATTATTGTAACTTCCTCCTTTAACATCGTTTCTTTTATGATCTAACCTAAAAAGAATTCCATTCTACTACTCTACACGGCACTGAATTTCTTGCTAAAGCTTTAATCATGTTGGGTATATCATCAACAATTAATTTTTTAATTAAGGAAGCAACAAATTTTTTAAGGATAATGATTTTTACAAGTCAGAGCATAAACTTAGGGTTTGTTATACAAATGCTAAATTTACATTATTAGAAGTCGTAAATATAACATTTTATGTTTACAGTACTCTTATTGTGTTTATTAATGTCATCAGATTCATCATGACTAGAGATGGCCAATGGACCGAGCGGCACGAGGCGAGGCACGGCACGACACGGGCACGGCATGTGTTCGTGCAGCATGGCACGAAAAGAGCACGTTTCGGTAGGGCACAAGGCACGGCACGGCACGCACGTGAGCCATGTTAGGGCTAGAATTTTAAGCACGCAGGCCTTAAAAGCACGGCACGATTAGAGATGGGTCAAAACATGACACGCGAAAAGACACATAATAAGCACGCTTCATTGTTGGGCTAAGCACGCTGCCCGTGGGCCCAAGTATATCAACATAATTTTTTTAATGAAAAATAAATATAAAATATCATGATTTTATATCTTGAAATTAAATTTTTTAATATATTTTTTAGCATAGGTTTTTTAAAATTAATTCAAGTCCTAGTTTAAATAAATATTCTAATTTTTAATGTTTATAATTTATTAAATGGATAAATAAATATCATGATTTTATAAATGGTAAATAAAAAATTTTACGTCATTAATATTTCATTTATGAAATCATAACTTAGTTACTAGTTAATGGAGATATGTTTCATTTGTGAATGAAATATTTTTCATATTTATGTAAAAAAAAATTATGAACAAAATATTTTTATGATAAATTAAAAATTATATTTTCATTCAATGGAGTTTATGTGCAATTATAATAGTAGTAGTTCAAATAAAATTAGATGTAATTATTATTCTAGAATTGTAATTTTATTTTTATTAATTATTATTATGATTTATGAAATTATTATTATTATTATTATTATTAGGCTGGTGGGCTTAAAAAAACATGTCAGGCATGTGAGCTTAAATAAAGCATGCTGGGCCCTTATTAAAAAAAGTGGGCACAGCACGGCACGGCCCACCCAGTGTCGTGCCGGCCCACAAGCCCGCATGGACCGACGTTTGGTAGGCCGTGCCGTGTTGGCCATCACTAATCATGACTCAAGAGAATATAAAAAAACGTGAATGCTCTTTTTATCTTTATTTTTAGTCTCTAGTGTGAGTGGAAGATTTTCTTAACTCCTTATCAATTTAATTTAATGATATTCATTGGTTTAAAAAAAAAACTATTTTGTTTTATGAAAATTATCATAAAAGTAGCTGATAAGACAAATATTACTGCTATTTACCAAACATCGATTTTTCCATGCATGAAGCCAAAATATCACGTGCCACGGCAAGGCTTGTGATCTTAGGCTTCTATTTTATAATCTATGAGGTATGAGCTATCCCTCTGAGAGAGACGATTTTATTGGTTCCCTAGTTGGCATCATGTGAAAATTTGTGTATCATTTTTTATTCTTTATGTTTTTTTTAAAAAAGAAGTCGGATTGGCGTTTTATTTGCTGACAAGTTTAGAAGAAGCAGAGAACGACACGTGCTCATCATTATCTTGTATGTAATCAATTTTCTTTTGAAAAAAACGGAGAGATTATTTGTGAAAACATATCCTATAATCTTTTTTCGAACGATTTTCAAATAACTTCATTTTGTCTGAATATGCAAGTTTAAATCTTAAATATGTTTAGGAGGTTAAAATTTGATTTAAACTTTGCTCACCTTGCTATCTTTCAAAAGATTAAAAATAAAATTATGAGAATTATTTCATTTTATCAACATAATTTTAACACTTATCTAGAAATTTTGAAAATATTTGCGTAAAAGTGATATCGGTGGTCCGTGGAAGTTTCATTTTTGAAGGCAATAACTGATTTATCTTTTTATTTATATGAACTTTGAATTTAAAAATATAAACTTTAGCTATGATATTTAAGTATTTTTACTATTGCTCTTGATTTTAATGATTAGCTTCAATTTACATGTAGATTCATATATTAAAAAGAAAGGAAAAAAAACCGTACAAACATTTATTTGAAACTTTTAAGAAATACCCTTAAAAGTACAAACGTTTTTTAGCTCGTCCGAACTCAAAGTCTAATTTAATATTTTTTTGGAATTATCTTGATGTATTACTGTTGAAATCTAGTCTAAAATCGGTTCAAAATAAAGAATATAAGAATCGTCCCCCTCTCCACACATATTCTTGAAGAACCAAAGTTTGAATCTCAAGAATGAGATGATAAGATGTCCACTATTTGACTAAAAGTGATTTGCAACATTTCTTCAATGAGTAATAATATGGACACAAACTCTTGTATAATTTTTTTTTATTACCTGCAGGATATGAACCCTCATGAGTGAAAGTTAAAAATAAAATTTCTTGCTGCAATCCTGGAGCAATTGTAGATGCTTGGTGCGGCCCTTCGGCAAGTGTATTAGTGGAAGCAGATGCAGAATGAAAGCCATCAGACTCAGAATACGAAGTTTCACGAGTGCAAGATGGAAATAAAGTTTTTGGGTGCAACCCTAGTGCAATTTGAGAAGTCTGGTGCAACCCTTGAGCAATTGTAGTTGCTTGAGAGGATGATCCCACAGGCTGAAAAATCGGCTTATCCCTAAGTTTCCTGCTAATTTTTTAAGCTAGGTATTTGTTTACCTTCTTCTTTTTTCCGTGCAGCGTCATCCCTAGGAGTCATCACTAACAGAAGATGGAAAGAGACAAGAAAAACAAAATATTACAACCTCCCAGTTGCATAAAAATTGTTATGCTTAAATAAAATTCATTTGGAGATGGAATATTTGTGGAGGTAGAAGGGATAAAGCCAAAGGCAGTTAGAAACCTTGGTTAAGAAAGATATTTCTAGGACCGCAAGTCTATAGGATCTTTAAAAACTTCATCAATTTGATGTTGCTCAACAGGGTCGATAGAGGTGCATCCCCATGACACTGCAAAAAGAAAAAAAGACAGAAAAAGAGTAATTACGCTAATAAAGAAAAAGCACACCCTGTATCAATTTCTTATGAAGCTACCTGGAGTAGAAAAATGGGTTTGAACCCGATATCCAGGACACATATCAGGAGAATTTCCTAACTTCCAATCCCCAAGTGCGAAAAGCCAAGAATCTTTCTAGGAACCATCATGAGATTTGCCTTGTGCGATTAAAGGGGAAGATTTACCCCAAGCACGGACATAATACCAACCCTTGAGGGAGGAGGTTTTTTATCACCTAAAAGACTCATTAGTTGGTAATTTCTTTGAAACCGACTAAATGTGGGATCTAAAAAACCCCTCAATTTCCATAAGATGTACGTGCCTATCATGGCACACCAGGCGCCGGGGAAAAGCTGTGCCGCGGCACAGTTCAAGCATATCAGTATATATCTCAATGAGGGGTGCAATGACAACCTAACAACATAGCAAAAAAAATCAAGATGAAAAGCAACGGCCCCAGAAGGGGGTTGGCTGGCGAGCTCACCAATTTGAGGCTTCCTAAGCTCGATTGAACTTGGGATTTCATACTTGACTCGAAGAGATGGAATGGATTTCTCACAAATTGCATTCCTCACCCGATCAATAGACCAATCGGTTGGAAGCTACGTTGGCCATCAGGAACAAATGACGCAGGAGCAAAATTTACGATAAGAGGTGTTTGGTCAGATGATATGTGGCAGTAATCATCATCATCTTCCAAGTACTCATATAAAGAGGGTTAGAGTTATTTTCAAAATTAGAAGACATTGAAATTCTTAAAAACATGAGGAAGAGAATAGACACTCACCGAGTTAAGCGAGAACCAAAGGGTTGAAACTCCACGAGGTGAGTAAATGTGCAAAAGATGGTTTATATAGAAATGAGAAGAGAGAGAAACAACTTGAGTTCTTATGCTTATAGTGAAACCAGAAGCTAAGAGCTAGGGAGCAGCTGTTGTAGAAAATATAAAGTAGTCAATAAAGCAAAATATACCCCGGAAATTATATTATTCTCCCCCAAGAATGGGGAGTAGGAATTATACCAGACTCCAGAAATCATGCTCCCCCAAGAATAAGAAGCAGGAATTGTACCCTTAAGAATGGGCCCCAGAAATCATGCTCCCCTAGGAATTGGGAGCAGGAATTAGGCTCCCTAGGAATGGAGAGCAGCAGAACCATACTCCTCGAGGAATGGGAGCAGGACTTGGGGAGCATCAGAACCATGCTCCCTTAGGAATGGGGAGTAGGAGTGGAGGAAGGCAGAAATCGTGGATCCAGACAGTTCTTGACCCAGTTCTAAATTATGGATCGCACAAGAAAAGCCAAGTCCAAATAGAGGAGCTATCATTGAAGGACAAAAGAAGGATATTGCTTGGCCTAGAAGCAAATTAAATAGAGTTTAACACGGATACAACCTATGAAAAGACATAAATATTTTGTAATTAAAATCCTAGAGGATAGAGGAGAGTTAGATAGAGTTCAAGTTAGATAAAAAAACTTTATCTATAGAAAGGTATAAAAGCAGAGGTCTCTCATAGTGTAAGGCATCGAAAAATAAAATAGCAAAGAAAGAGAGAGTTAAGTTGTAAGTGCGATCTTAATAAAATATTTATCTTTCTCTACCCGTGAACATAGGCCAACGGCCGAACCACGTTAATTCTCTATCTTTTTATTATATTGCCCCCATATAAATTCATTCTCTAGTTGACCAGAAATTTGCGTCAACATTGAGTATATCCTCAACAATTAATTTTTTAATTAAGGAAGCAACAAATTTTTTAAGAATAATAAGTTTTACAAGCCAGAGCATAAACCTAGAGTTTGTTATACCAATGCTAAATTTACATTATTAGAAGTGGTAAATATAATATTTTATGTTTGCAGTACTCTTATTGTGTTTATTAATGTCATCAGATTCATCATGACCCAAGAGAAAATATAATAAAACGCGAATGTTCTTTTTCTTTTTCTTTTTAGTCTCTAGTGTGAGTGGAAGATTTTCTTGATATTCATTGGTTTAAAAAAAATATTTTGTTTTATGAAAATTATCATAAAAGTAGGTGATAGGACAAATATTACTGCTGTTTACCAAACATCGATTTTTCCATGCATGAAGCCAAAATATCACGTGCCATGCCAAGGCATATGATCTTAGGCTTCAATTTTATAATCTGAGGCATGATTTATCCCTCTGAGAGAGACGATTCTTATTGGTTGCCTAGTTGGCATCATGTGAAAATTGTGTATCATTTTTTTTTAAAAAAAAGAAGATGGATTGGCGTTTTATTTGCTGACAAGGTTAGAAGAAGCAGGGAACGACACGTGCTGATCATTATCTTGTATGTAATCAATTTTCTTTTGAAAAAAAAAACGGAGAGATTATTTGTGAAAAATTATCCTATATTCTTTTTTCGAATGATTTTTAAATAATTTCATTTGCCTGAATATGCAAGTTTAAATCCTACATAGTGTAGGAGGTTAAAATTTGATTTAAACTTTGTTCACCCTATTATCTTTTAAAAAATTAAAAATAATATTATGAAAATTATTTCATTTTATCAAAATAATTTTAACACTTATCTAGAAGTTTTGAACATATTTATGTAAAAGTGACACCGTTAGTTGGTGGAAGTTTCATTTTTGAAGACAATAACTGATTTATCTTTTTATTTATATGAACTTTGAATTTAAAAATATAAATTTTAGCTATGATATTTAAATATTTTCACTATTGCTTTTTATTTAAATTATTAACTTCAATTTACATGTAGATTCATATATTAAAAATAAAGGAAAAAAAAACCATATAAACATTTATTTGGAACTTTTAAGAAATACCCTTAAAAGTATAAACGTTTTTTAGCTCGTCCAAACTTAAAGTCTAATCTAATTTTTTTTACAACTATCTTGATGTATTAAAGTTGAAATCTTGTCTAAAAATCATTTCAAAATAAAGAATATAAGGAGCTTCCCCCTCTCCACACACATTCTTGAAGAATCAAAGTTTGAATTTTAAGAATGAGACAATAAGATGTCTACTATTTGACTAAGGGTGTGGATATTTCCACCCCACTATTTTTATAAATCCACCACACCTTCATAAAATAATTACAATAAGTTCGCATTATTTTATAGAATTACAAATTAATAATAAGTTTGAATAATTAATTAATTAAATCATTCTTATAATATATTTTTCTTATTTTATCTTTTAACAATCTTTAACAATTTAAGGTTGCTTTAATATAAGTTTAATTTAACTAATTTACCCTTATAATATAAAATAACCAAATTACCCTAAGAAATATATATTATTGTAATGAATTGTTTAGGCATTTAGTTTTATGTTTTATAATCTAATATGTTTTATATAAAATTTAATAATTTTCAATACTCCAAATGTCCTAATTACATCTCGTTAGTTTAGTGGAATATTAATAATCATACTAAAAAAGTACTACTTATACATAATTAAAATATACAATTTTTTTGTATAAAAATTTATTAAAGTTCAAGTAAATTTTTAGATATTCTTGGTACTTTTTCCTTCTGAGGTTAGAATAATTATATTAATTTAGGTTAAAATAACCTTATTGATCAAATATAATAAAAAAAAGTTTCATAAAAAAATAATTAATGAATATGGATTTAATTGGTTAAAATTTTAAATTTCTTCTTAATTTGAATTTTTAAAAAATAATGTGTACTTGTTATAATAATTTCTTAAAATTGGGGTGGGTTAATAAAATTTATGTGGTGGAAATATCACCACCTTTTGACTAAAAGTAATTTGCAACGTTTCTTAAAAAAGTAATAAGATAAGCACAAACTTTTTTATAATTTTTTTTTGGTACAAACTGATATGATATGATTAAATTAGTTAGATTAAATAGTTCTGGGTACACGTGATTTGTTTTTATTATTTTATATTTTTATTCAGCTATAAGTTAATGCCAAATCAGTTCGTATAAAATAAATTTGTACAAAAATTTAGAATTATATCATCACTCTTCTTCAAAAATTTACCTCATGATAATTGTAATTAAATTTTTTATTTTTTTATTTTTATTTTTTATTTTATTTATTTTATTTATTTTTTTTTCCATTTCATGTATAGATCCTTAACCTACTCTACCGGATGCACAAACAGTCAAACACAAATGAAATAACTTCTCAGAATTTACCTCCACTTTTCTCTTAGAGAGAGTCTAACGAAATACAACTGGCCGATCAACAAAGTGCTTCCACCATAAAAGCCAAATCAATTAAACTATATTTTTCGTAAAACTCCAAAAGCTATAGAAAATAAAATAGCTAAATTAGAGATATTTTATCAGTTATGATCATAGTAGTATATTAGAATTACAAACGTTAATTCTTTATTCTGAATTGTGTGCTCAAGTGAACCGATGTCACTCTCCACCTAAACAGCCCTGATAAGCATATTCTTATCATTTTTAATAGTATTCACGACACATTCTAAATAGGATTGAAGTTGTGAATTCACTACACAATTCCTTATCGGCTGTCAACTACATACATCTATAAAAAAAATGTTGTGAATATAAAATAAAATAAATTCATAAAACGAAATATATTATTAAACTTTAAGAGTGACAAAAGTAGAAAGCTAAAACACTTGAAACCTAAATAATAAAAATAAAACTTTAGAAAAAGGAAGGCAAATAAAGATTGAAGATAAAATAAGCCCATGAATCCTGCAAATCCTCCATATAATTTTTTTTTTTAAAAGAAAATTCTAAACCAGGGGGGAAAAAAAAACAACAGATCCACTTCCTCGTATGCTTCGCCGTTACTTCCGCTTCCCAATAAATCCACCATCTCGCCTGTCATCAAGATAATTCCTCACTGTATCAGCATCGGTTCCCATTTTTATAATTTTTTTATGTAAAAAAATTTCATCCCATGTTCAATTTTCTATTTGTTGCTTATTTAGGCATTCACTGGTTTGCTGTATATAGAAAGTGAGTGATTCACTCATTCTGAACTTCTTCTCAGTCTTTTGTGTTAATCCTTATTTGGAGCTCTAAACAGAGCAACTTCTTTATAGTTCTTCATTAATCCCATCAAATCTTCATTGATCCCATCAAATGACCCCTTTTCTCTCTTTTGTTTTTCTATTTTGCTTGTACTTTAAGCTTTTGAGAGTTTCAAGTTTGGATTGAAAAAAACAAACAAAGATAAAGAAAAAGAAAAAGAAAATAAAAACAACCCACATGCAGATTCTGTGTCGTTTTTGTTTGTTAATATTTGCCTGCTCTTTGCTTGAGGGTTACAAGAGGTTCTTGGCATTTTTTCTGGGGTTGTTGATAATGGATTCTGCTTCATTTTTGAAGTCTTTGACTGAAAGCAATAGTGATTTTGGATGTGGGTTTTTGGTCTTCGGATGTTTCCCACAAGTTTTCAATTTTTTAGGGTTGTTTTCGATGTTTTATTTAGGGTCAAAGCTTTTGCAATTTGGTTTCCATGGGAGGGCTTTGGTTCAATCTCTGTGTAGTGGTGTTAGAGGAGAATCGAGTGATGTAAAAAGTAATGGGCTATGTTCCAAAATTGGTTTTGGTGAAGAATGTGATGATGCAAAGATTGTGTCTTGCAGTTGTGGTAGTGGTCCATTGAAGATCTTGGAGAACTCAAAATTATTGAAAATTAAAGGCAAAGATAATGATAATGATGATAATCTTGATGATGATGATGAAAGAGAATATTGTGGAGAAGATCAAGAATTTGATGTAATGGTATTGAGAAGATTAGTCAAGATTGAAAGGCAAAGAGCGAATTCGGCTTTAATGGAGCTGGAGAAGGAGAGGATGGCGGCAGCATCAGCAGCTAATGAAGCAATGGGAATGATTTTGCGGCTACAAAGTGAGAAGAGTGCAATAGAAATCGAAGCCAATCATTACCGGAGGATGGCTGAGCAGAAGCAGGATTATGACAAAGAAGTGATTCAATCATTGCAATGGATTGTGATGAAGCACGAGTCTGAGAGGAGCCAATTGGAAGAGAAATTGAAGTCTTGTAAGCAAAAATTGAAGCAACATGTGAATGATGATGACGATGAAATTGAGCAATTTGAAGAATTTGATTCAAGTTTTAGGATTCACGATGGCCTTGTTGGCTCACTTGATATGGATTCTATTACAGAATGGTAAAGTTCTTCATTGTACGTTAAAGAATGCATTAATGCTGCATGTTATTAGACATTCACAGGATTGTCTGAGTTGGAGGATAGGATTTATGTTTTGGGGTCCCGATATCAATATACCTTGTAGCTTATTTCTGTTTATGTAATCCTGTAAATGCATTTTGGTCTGGAGAAAGAACACTTTTGATCATTATCAATAATGAAATATCTACATCTTCATCGTTATTATAATGTAGTTCTGAATTTCGAATGATTTGTGACATAAGATCATGATGAATAATGTTCTTAGGGTCAAATACGTTTGTTTTATTTATTTATATTTCATAAATTATTGATGACCAACTTGTTACTAAGGACTAAGGAGTGGTTGCATAAGGAGAGGATTTTGCTCCCTTTTATTTGCTCCATCCATTCTTAAAACTTAAAAGGATATAATTGACGACTAAACAACTAAGAACAAGTTTGGACCACTTTGGTATGTCAGATGTGGCTTATAAAGTAATTCCGGTTTGGGATGCGGCAAATAAAGTAATAGTTATTCGTTTTACTTCTACGGTTGATGAAATAATAAGCGTTGAGACACATTTAATTATCATAATACATCATGGCACAATGTTGATGAAACAATCATCAAGAACAACCTCTTATTCTTGATTAGAAGACACTAAACCCCATTACTTTATCCTCATGTCATCAAAGCCAGCACTTCCTATTGGGGATATCAGAATCCGAATCTGATGTAGGTGCATCAGAATCCAGATCCGCATTGAACGTTTGATATCTGGATTTGTAAAAAAAAATATACGGATTCGGATATGGGTAATATCTGCACGAATTTTTCGGATATTTGAATCTGCATAATAATAAATTTAAATATAATTTTAAATTTAATAGTTTATCTAATAATATCAAATAAAATTCAATTATAATTTAACAATCAACAATTCAACATCAATTCAACATGAATAATGTACAACAACACCATAAATTCACAAACGATAATTTCACAACATGAATCAAACATAAAAAAAAAATTTAAGGTAAACCAATTCATTACAATATTCTCTAATTATTATTATTATTATTTAGTTTTTTAACATATTTTTCATAGTCAATGAAGATTATAGAGTTAATTATGCTTATACATATTAAATAAATAATTTAATTTATATATTTTTAATTAAAATTTAATTAAATAAATAATTTAATTATAAAATAATACGGATCCTTATATCTGGTTTTCTAGATCTAGATCCAAATCCACACGGATCTTGATTTTTAAGATGCGAATCCAAATTTTTTTGGATCTAAATCTTTTGGATGTTTACGAATCCGGAATTTATTGACATTCCTACTTCCTATTGGCTTACACGGTTACACCATAACAAATTCACAACCCTAAAGTTCGTACCTTAAGCCCCAAAGGAACTGTTGCTATGGTATTTCACAATTTAGTCACAGGCATTAGATTGGCCAATATAGGGAATCTGTCGCAAGATCAGTTGAGTCATAGGATCCTTTAAAAAAGCAAATGAATTTTTCAGTCAAAGTTCTAGTGTGCTGTATGAACCTTCAATGAATCCCAGCCCGTCAGTAAGATTCTATTTGGTATAACTCTCTAAAAAAAAAATTATAATTATAAAATTTAATATAATTATCATAAAAAAATTTATAATTATAAAATAAAAATTAATAATACATAATAAATATAATTATATATATATATATATAATAAATTCTTCATTATATAAATATAAAATTATATCTACTTATCATTCAAACTACATTAGTTAGGATTTACCAAACATATCCAATCTCAATTCCAATCTTAATTCCAACCATGCATATATATTAGGATTGATTGTAAATTTTTTTCAGTTTCTGTGTCAAATGCTTATGGGTACTGTTGTCTACTAATATATATTTTTTGTAGTGAAATGAAAACCCATACAGAAAAATTCACACTTTTTACTCCCGAGGAAATTTTCGACTTTTCGTTGAGAACCGTCATATGTGCGAAATTTCCCAGAATGATGTTATTTGCCCTTTTGGAGAAATGAGCCACTTCTAGTGCAATTTCCATGTTAAGCAACAAACGAAAGGCTTGGCTTTCGCTTTACCCTGGGCACTGATTGACTATGAGGCAGCGCATCTTAAGATTGAAAGCAGAAACTCGGGACTGCTTCGACGCGCGGTGCCTTCAACTCACCGTCAGATAGCCGTCGCCTTCGCCTGTAAGAATTTCCTTAACGCTATACTCAGGCTAGTTCTCGAATAAAGAAAATGAAATGCTGAACAGTGTATAATTTTGAATTTAACTGGTGGAATCGTTGTTTTAGGCTCGGTTGAAAAATGGGTCTCGTCCAAAATTCAATTTTGATACCCGTGTTATTGAACTGCGTAAACTTTGGACTATATAGACTTAAAAGCTTGCAGTTTTGTTTTGCCAAATGTTTCTGTAAACAATTGTAAATGTGTAATGGATTTGGAAACGAGCATTAAGTAGCTTCTTGCTGATGAGTTTGAAATTTTTCTGTTCATTTGTTCTTTGTTTTTTGTATGATATGTGGGAAAAAGGAAAAATAAATAGTTTGTAATTAGCTTTATGTTAGGAGTTGAAAACGGCTTGAGGTCAGGTTTTCAATTATGGCACTGGAAATTTACTTGAGTAATACGACAATGGTGCATATAATGAATATTATGCTGATTCCAGTACATGTCTTTGTGGCGTATCCTTATCCAACCCATATATTGTTATCAATTGGTCTTATGGAAATCTTTTACCTGCCTGAATCCTGCATTGACTGAAAAGATAAATCTCAATGAGCATGTTAACTCTTCTGTACCCTTTCATTGCAAGCCGGTTTTTAAGGGTTATATCACCCATGGTTTGTATCAATGGTATCTGAGTCAGTTAATTCCAAAGTCCTGCTCATTACAGGGTTGTATGGTGCACCCTTCACATTCCGTTTGGCTTATTTTTCTTTTAACTTGTGCAGCTCAAAGAAGCTTCAATTTATCTATAATGCATCCATGTCCAAGTGCAAGTAAGTTTGGCATTAATACTTGAGCTTTGTGATAGTATAATGTGATAGTAAGGTAGAAGTATCTATGTTGTTGAACTTTATAATGAAACACATGTAAAATGTTAGGACATGTTACTTGTCCTCCAATTATTCTATTTTGACATTATGGACTAGTAATATCGCTCTTTTGTAGAACTGTGGTGACAGCGTTTGTTATATTAGTTTTCTGTTTCTTCACAGGCATAGATGTTTTGGATTAATTTTCTGATAAGGGTGCAATCATGCAAAAGTGAATTTGATACAATTACAGATAGAGCAGGTTTGTTTGTATATAATTCCAGAATGACGGGGTGGGGACTAATCCTGAAAACTAAATTAGAAATGAGGCAAGGACTTTAGAATTCGTGCTAAGCAAGTGTAGTGCTAGTTTATTTGGTTATCTTTTTCTCATATTAGATTAGGAATGATGGTCCACGAGAAGTTGAAGTTGGAGTTGGCAGGGTAATTTTTGGATATCATCTTTACCTTTGTAGATTGAATACATACTCTTGTTGTTATCAATAACTGTGCAGCGTCTCTTATTAGTAGAAGATATCTTATGATTGTTGATGTGCTGAAGATTATTGCAAAAGTAGAACTTCATGGGTATGCTTGAGGGTTATAACCATATGATATAGATTGCCCGTACACACATCTGGCTTTGTTGTTTTTTGTTTTTGGAAAGGCACCTAGTGCATAAATTGTTGCTTTTTAATTGGCAAATATTACTGACGACTTAAAGGTGGAACTTGTACTCAAATTTCAAGTCCTTTTGTGGGCTTTGACTCAAGTTAAAACAATACTAGCGCAGTGCTCAAAAGAAAGTACCCGATGACAGCTTTCTTACCCTCATGTTGTGTGATTTGTATAAACACTATAGGGCACAGCTGATCATTCTTTCCTTCTCTGTTTTGAACCATGAACTTTTGAGATGCAGAGTGCAAAGAAGCAAATTTTTCCCTGGCCCTTCTTGGTTTAGTTTTTTTCCCCTATGATTGCTTGCTTTTGTAGAAAGTTTCCACAAACCTGTTGTAGAATACTAGAATTTTTTTTTTTCCTTTTCCAGTTCATGCATTTTCATGAACTAGGTTTTTAATTTGTATCACTTTATTACTCCGTCACAAATACACATCTATTTATGTATAGTAATATATACATATGTTTGTATGTATGAATATTTCCGGACCAAATAATTGAATCAGAAAATCTTCGGATACTATGATCACTTTTGTCTTAACAGAAAGTGAATTCTTGAAAGAGGATGATAACAATGCTGCTGTATGATGTGTGTGCCATTATGCTTTTGTGGCATTAATGTTGTGCTGCTGCATTTATGTTTATGTGATGAGAGGAAAAGAAAAATGACCACAAATTGACGCTTATGCACACAACTTATATCAAGAGCATCTATCTTCTTGTTTGCAAGCTTGATATATGCTTATTGAAGCCTTGGTACAAAGATCTCTTCTGCATGCATGTTTAGTGTAGTATGGATCTATGAAGTAAAGATCTGTGATTTGAATTTAGCCTTGGTTCTCTTGAGAAGAATTACGATTGTCAATGGCAAGAACTTCTAAAATGGCAAATTGTATGTGTAATGCAGGTCATCTCCTTCATAGTTTGATGATGGACTTTCAAAGTTCCTCAGAGTTCAATGACGCCCCACAAATGCTTCCTCCACCTCCTGGAACTTTTGTAGATCGTGAAGAACTCATCCAACATGTTGGCGACTTTGCCGTATCTCAGGGATATGTGGTAACTATCAAGCAATCAAAGAGGGACAGGGTGGTTGTCCTTGGTTGTGACAGAGGAGGTGTATATCGTAACAGGAGAAAACCTGTTGATGAGTCTTCTGCTGAAAGTCTTCGCCGAAGAAAAACAGGTTCTCGACTTACCAATTGTCCCTTTGAAGCTGTTGGTAAGAAAGATGATGGTTTGTGGAAACTTTCTATTAAAAATGGTGCTCACAACCATGAACCTTTAAAGGACCTCTCGGAGCATCCTTCTGCTCGTCGCTTCACTGAAAGAGAAGTTTTGTTAATTAAAGAGATGACTGAGGCTGGATTGAAACCTCGCCAAATTCTAAAACGACTGAGACAAAGCAATCCAGAGCTTTTATCGACTCCAAAGCATGTTTACAATGTTAAAGCTAAGCTTCGACAAGGAAATGTGACAGGTGGAGCCTTTTAAAATGTGTTATCCTCAAGCACTCTTTTCTTTTTATTGTTTTATGCTTTGTTTATCTCTTATATTTTCTTTTCTAGTACATTTGTACATAGTTTTAAGTATGAATCAGCACAGGTAGCCACCTCTATCAGTGTGGGCTAGTTTGTCATAGATATATAAACTCTTGTGCAATGGTTTGCGTGGAACATTAACTGTTTGAGAACAATATTCACTAACTGTATTATATCTACTGAGGCACTTGATCATGGTGCTGAGTACTGTTGGTATAGCAGGATGAATAGGAAAAGGCAACACATGTTTGGCCATGGAGTTTACTGTTGGATGCAATTTTAAGTTAAAAGTCTTATGATTAGTGCTAGGGTTAATTCTAGCTTCAAATGGGATGAATCTTTTATTTGAGGTTTATGCATTTGAAATTATAACCCAAGGGAGTAGCTCTATCTATTGACAAAGTTGATTCAGAAAATCCAGCGTCTTGATCTCAGATACTTGCTCTTGGATCCATCACTGCCATGTATGAGCTTGTAATTGCTTGCTGGTTAAGTGACAGTTACCAATATCAATAAAGAAACAACCATGCTCAGCGATTAGCAGCATGCTTAAGTATTTGAGGGCTTACTATGGTGGTAATTAGTAAATATTCATTTACTGTACCTGTCTTTTAGGGTAGGATTCCTTCTACTTAATTGCTTGACCTCAATATTGTTTTTATGAAACTTCAATGATATTTTGGATCATATTATTGATGTTCTTGTTGTCTTAAAGATTAGATATGTTTGTATATTTGTATATTTGATATGCTTGTATATAAAGATTAGATATGTTTGTTTATTTGATTCTTGATTATAGGAGTTCCTTTTTTCTTTTTCTTTTTCTTTTTCCTGGTAAGATTTATGTCGGGAAGCTTTGATAGTCAAATAAATTAAAAGTGCCAAGTTGTGCAATAGTGTGTCCTTTGGGAGATGTGCTATTAAGGGAGGATTACCATAGGCCTTTTGAGCGCAGAGTTGTGAGAGGTATAGAGTGTGTGATGTCATCCTGTCCCCCCTTGGAAGGACATTACCGCAGTGTTAATATTGCAGTTTTTCCATATTTAAGATAATTGATCTGAGTGATGGTTGATTTTGCTCTTTACCATCTTTTTATTTGAAAATCTGTTCTGTATGAGCTAGCACCAAGTGTTCGAGTTTTCCAATTTGCTTATGGTGGTGGCATTTTCTTTGCAGTTAGAAATTTCAAGTCATTAAGACCACAGAAAACTGCTGTAAGGAATAATTATCAATCTGTTATGGAGCCATCTTGGAGGCAACGCAACCCTCCGGTAAGCTTTAGATGTAATCCAAGGCAACTCAGATCAAGAAAGCCTTATCCCAAATTACTTGGGGTAAGAAGCAAATAAAGAAAAGAGATCATCTTCTAGTTGTTTACTTCTTAAGTTATCATTGTCTTCTCTTTCTCTCTATGAACACCTATTGCCCAGGCGATGGTTATTTTTTCCGAAGTTATTAACGGATATTTGCTCAATTGTTGCTGTATGTCAGAGGGTTCCCAATCTAATTGGAGGTAGATTTGTTGATTCGAAATCATTAACATCTATTGATGTTGTGAACCCTGTAAGAAAATTCTCCTAAAGTTCCATTCTTGATGATTTCCTGACATAATCGAGTTAATAATTATAAAGATCATTGTGCATTTCTTTTCCTAATTTATCAATCAAGTCATGATAGGCAACACAGTTGATTGTATCTCAAGTGCCTTTGTCTACCAATGAAGAAGTCAGAGCTGCAGTATTTGCAGCAAAAAGAGCTTTTTCATCATGGCGAAACACACCAGCTACAAACCGTCAACGCATCATGTTCAAGTTCCAGGAGCTTATCCGAAGAGACATGGTAATTTTATAATTTTAAGTTGTCTTGCATGGTAATTTTATAATTTTAAATTGTCTTTGTCCTATATAATTTAGTAATATGAGTCATTACAAATTGGTCCTAGGATAAGCTTGCTATGGAGATTACTTCTGAGCATGGGAAGACATTGACGGATGCATACAATGATGTGTTGCGTGGGCTAGGTTAGCGCCTTTTTGTCTCTTTGTAATGCATGAACAGTTTCAGTGGGTGATATTTGTGCTGCAACAAGCATTGGGTTATCCTTTGTAGAGATTGTTGAACATGCCTGTGGAGTGGCAACTCTGCAAATTGGGGAATTCGTTTCCAATATATCTAATGGGGTTGATACCTATAGCATCAGAGAACCGCTTGGTGTTTGTGCTGGGATTTGCTCCTTCGACTTTCCAGCTATGACCCCTTTATGGGTAACCTTTCAATATTTCCTTATATGTTTGCTGGTCATTTGGCTCTGGCCTGTTCTATAGTTAAGAGTGCAAATCTTATGTCTTAGGAGAAATTCAGGAGTTATTGCATTCATTGCTAATAATCTACGGAAAATGAGAATGCATTCTGGTTGTGACCAGTGATCTGTTAGTTATATATTGCTGTCCTTTTTGAGAATGCATTCTGGTTGTGATCAGTGATCTGTTAGTTATATATTGCTGTCCTTTTGCTTTGTTTATGGATTAGAAGTGTTCTTACTGTTACTAAAGGTGAAACCATTACGATGTCAACACGCTACTGGAAGGGGAGATGATAAAAAAATAAATGATTCAATCCAATGTTGTGGTCATTTATTCATTCCTTTGTATGCAGATGTTTCCTATTGCTGTCACTTGTGGTAATACCTTCATTCTAAAACCATCAGAGAAGGTTCCAGGTAATTTTAATGGTTTCCTTCCCAGTTTTATGAAACTCCAAAAATTTTTCTGCTTTGTATTGTTATGGAATCCATTTTGGCTTACATAAAGTTAAGAATATGGGATTGTATCTTTCACTTTTTTTCTTTTTTAATTATGAGAAGGTTCCATGTATAACTTTATTGCTTCCTTCCTAGTTTTATGAAACTCCATGATTGTTTCTGCTTTGTACTGTTATGAAATCCATTTTGGCTTACTTAAAAGTTAAGACTCTGGGATTGTATTTTTCACTTTTTATTATTATTATATCTTGAGGATGAGATTCTGCGTAGATGCATGAAGAATTTACAAGGAATGGCTTTTCCGTGTGGTTGTACCACTTTTTCTTATGTCATTTGCTTTTTGAATTTTTGTGTTGTCAAAACTAATTGGTTAGTAGTCGTCTACATTCAATATCGTAATAATAATAATAATCAAGTTATTACCTAGGCAAATTGTTTACATCTTAGTTTCTTGTTTCTTGATTTTAACAATTTTTTGTGCTGTAGAAACATTTTCTGCAGTAGAAATTAAAGCACTACCTTCAAACCTAGGTTGTTTGTATAGTATAGGATGGATTTTTTACCCTTTTTGCTTCTCATTTCCTTGTCTTTGTAGAGCAAATATATTCCTCCCATCTTAACCTTTGATATCCCTTTTTGTTTGTGTTGGGCGCGGGGTGGTGGTTGGAAAGGAGGTGATGACTTGCTAAAATTCAGAAGTGATAGATTTATGATGAAAATCTGATGTCTGTACTTTCGATGATGACTTACTGACTTGGTTATTTTTGTCTCAATTGCATACGATCTTATTTATTCTGTAAATTAAAATGATATACTTATTTTGTGTTCCGTCAGGTGCTGCTGTGATTCTTGCGGAGTTGGCCGTGGAGGCTGGTTTGCCTAATGGTGTCTTAAATATTGTTCATGGCACCGATGTGAGTCTCATTCGCATGATTGTATAATGGTTCTTGTGCCCACCAATAATTTTCATTGAAGCATCAATGGTTCAGTATTAATGCCACCATCAGAGTATATTTTATTTAACCTTTTCTTTATACCACCATCATATATAATTCTTTTATAGGAAACAGATAAACTTTTATTTAATAATATAGGATTACAAAATTGAACCTGAGGTTCACAAACAAAAATCTACCCAATGGTGTACGATTCCAAAAACCATACAAAACTCTAAATATAGTATACTACCCTTATACCTGAGACAGAAGAAAAGAAAAATCCAGACCAGCATAATCAAATCAAGACTGCATCCTCCAATCAAGCTGGATGAAAAAGAATGAAGAATCTTGAAATTTTTTAGAAACTGAAGCCCAAATTGAAGAAAAGAATCATGTGACATAGTCCATTAATATCTTCTCCTTTTGCCCCTACAAAAATGCTGGTACAGTACATTTTTCTTGCCATATCCGCCCACAAGAGAGCGAAGACTACACTCTTGCATTAAATATTGGCCTTCCTTACCTTTCTAACAGCAAAACTGTTCCCCTACCACCAAAATTAAATTTTGTCTCTACTGCATCTGTTTTATGCTAGTGTTTCCTTATCTTCTCATCAATTTTTTCATCAAATTTTCATTGAATCCAACTAAGCTTTGATTTTTCTGCCATTTTCGTTTCTGTTCTTAACTTCTTGTTTCTAAAATTTTGTCTGGACAGGACATTATTAATGCTATCTGCGATGATGACGATGTCAAAGCTATAGCATTGGTTGGTCCAAATTCTGTAAGTTTCTCTTCAGTGTTGAGTTGTTTGAAAATATTGTATGATACTGCAGTGATTACAACACATATGGAGTTTGTTCTGCAGAAGTTTATTTTCGTTACTTGGTTAGCACCTGCTTTGGTCGTCGATGTTTTACTCAAATCTCTATATTTCTTGAATTTTCAATTGGTTCAATTTGTCTCTTGAGGTTTGTAATTGGTGACTTTAGTACTGTGGGATTAAAGTCCATTATAGCTAATGATGAATGATGGCTCAACATTTCTGGCAATTGTTTGCTATAATGGCATTGAGATATTGAGCTGGTAAAAAAAATAAAATTAAAACTTAAAACAAAAATTCAGAATGCAGATGTTAAAGCTTTAGAAATTGAATAGCAGGGTGTTTCTTTTGTATGTTGATATAAACTGCAACATATAGATATTTTCGTGAAGTTTTAGTTTGATGCATGAGAATAATGGATAATCATCTACTTTTATTGAGTTCACTAGTTGGGGTTCCTTTAGTTCTTGTCCTACACTTTGCAGTTTTTGTATAGTAGACCAAGTTTGCTCTCCAATATATCATCAATAATGTTCTTGTAAAATAAGCTGTGTCATAAAAAATTGGCCATGTGAGCTAAAATAGCCACAATAATTTGGGGGCCAAAAGGAAAATAGAAAAGAGGAAGAAGCAGAAGAAGAAAGTCATGTCAACTGTTAGAACTAATCATTTTGGATATCAGCCCCTTATTAGAATACTTGAAAAAGTTACAAAATTTCAAGATCTAATACTAAAACTAAATGTACTAAATTACACTATAATACCATTAGAATGAATTCTTTTAGGTGGTGTACTTGAGCATATGCCCATAATGTTATCCTCATGAACAATTAATTTAAAGAATGTGTATGCTTATATCATTATCATAGTGTATTTTTTGAATTTGTGTTTGAAATTTTATTCTTGTTTGTCTATGGTTCTTTAAATTTTCAATGATTGAAGAGTATATACATACAACTTGAGATTTACAGGACATGGATGTGATACTTGTATCATTATTTGCTCTTATATCATTACTTGGTCAACTTTTTAATGATCTTCTCTTAGGGCTGTCTGCAACTTAATTCTTACATTGGCATTTTTCCCCCCCTTAAAAGGATGTTGCAGATATATATTCAAGAGCATCAGCTAAAGGGAAGCGGATTCAGGTAAGTTTTGAAACAATCCTGCTGTTTCTTTTAGTACGGTTACTTTTCTAACTGGTCCATTGTTGAGATCAATATTGACTAGCTGACTATTTTCTGCAGTGCAATATTGGAGCAAAAAATCATGCAGTTGTGATGCCTGATGCAAGCATTGATGCTACTTTGAGTGCTTTAGTTGCTGCTGGGTTTGGTGGTGCAGGACAAAAGTGCATGGCACTCACCACAGTTGTCTATGTAGGAGGCATAACTCCTTGGTATTTGTTTTATCTTCCTTATTATAGAACATTCTAATTTGGTAACTTTTTAGCTACAGTAGGTGAAGCCTTGACCACCATTTGAAATAGAAGTACTTTTAGCCTTAATTAATAGTGTTCCATTCATAAGATATTGGAAATAAATACTTTTTGAAGCCCTCAACAGGCTTCCGAACTGTAGCTTCTTTCTTAATTTTTGGGAAGGGGATATTGGCCATCATATCTCACATCTTAGCTACTCTATATTTATATACGTACATACATAGAGATATGCGTTTGCCTGTAAAAATCAATCAGTCAGTTACTAATAATTTCTTAAGAGAAAAAGTATTTTTGAGTTTTTGGATGGAACATATGATGCCAATTATCATGTATGTCTTCCCATTTTGCCGATTTTATTTTTATAGTAAGTTAATTCTGTCCCTAGCATCAGCTCTTTTGCATATCCGTCTAATAGTGTTATGATTTATGTTAAAACATTTTTTCCTATCTTGTATTTAAAATCACAGTTTGAAATATTTTCCCCACTTTGAAACATTTTTCCCCACAATAATACACAAATTTTATGAATCCTACATTTTATCTATTCCTTAATACCGAATTGGGTTGAAAATGGAGATTGGCATGGTTGTAGTTATGGTATTCTTGTATATTTTAAATTTTATAATTCAAAATTGCACGTCTGGTATTCCCAACAAAGATTCATTTCCAATGGTAACCTGTTTGTGGCTCCTTACGTGGAAAATCTTCTTCTGGTACCCTCTTTTAGACCTTGTTTTAGAGTATAAAAGGGTTGACTTGCTTGAAGGAAGAAGCTTTGCCAATCTACGCCGTGTTCCACGCTGCCTTGAAAAATTATGTTTTAATATGATAGCTCAAGGGCTCAGGTGTACTTTCTGGAGCCCCTAACTTAATAATGTGTCTTGGATGTGAGTTCAGTGAATATGAAGGACATGAGACTTAGGTTTAAGAGGCATTTGTTAATATTTTGCCAGGGAAGATAAACTAGTGGAGCATGCCAAAGCAATCAAAGTAAATGCTGGAACTGAATCCAATGCGGACCTTGGTCCAGTAATTAGCAAGCAGGTGCATTCATAATTGATCTTCTCATCTATTATTTTCCAATTCAAAGAAGGGATGAACTGGAAGTTTTGATTTTTTTTTTAATTTTGTCTGCTTTCCTTATTTTGACATTCTAGAGATTGTTTACGGGTCTGGCATTTTTCCTTTTTGAGGGCATTTGTGGTAGCTTTCTCATTGTTGATATTTTAATTAAATTTGTCCTCCATTATGATTCTATAATGATGTGATGCTATTAGTTATTTACAGGAAAAGGAAAGGATATGCAGATTGATCCAAGTAGATACTGAAAGTGGTGCAAAATTATTGCTTGATGGGAGAAACATTTTGGTATTGGGTTTTATCTTTTTTTTCTTAAGGCTTTCACATATATTACTCTTACACTTTTTATATTCAGATTTGTTTTTGTTTCTGTCTGGTATGTATGAAAACTCTTTAATTTCATAAGTTATATTATTTCAATCAAGTTATTTGGCTAATAAAACAGGAGCCTCAGCAGAGGACAGAGGAAACTAATGCAAAAGAATGAAAGATCACCATTCAAAATTTGGAGAGAATTTTGTTCAAATGAGTTTGATCTAATTGAATTGAAAATTCACCAAATTTTGCCAAACTATATATAATCTCAAATGGAAACAATAAATTAATAATAAAAAATAAAAGCTTTCTAATTAAATGGTGAAAATTTCTAATTACTAATTAGATTCATTGTAGATTTGCTTCACATCTGAAGTTTTACTCCAATTATCAACTAATGTTCTCTTGAAGAGGAATTGGCTTCCTCACAAGCTTGGGCATGGGTTTTTAACCTCAAAAACATGCAATAGTCAATGTTATTGACCCGCATTTTGCACCATAATGGCAGGAAATATCTCATTTTAATCATTAATATAAGTTGTCTCACTGATTATCATCTCGTAGATTGTGAATATTGATATTCTGCTATAACATAATTTAAATTGTTCTCCCCTTATCTTAATTTTATGGAAACGTGTTTGTATGATGATTTTGTGATTAGTTTGAAAAGAAAGTTCCAAACTGGCTAGCTCACAATTACAATTTCTGAATGACCTATAGGTTCCTGGGTATGAGAATGGGAACTTCATTGGTCCCACCATCTTATCTGATGTCACTGTCAACATGGAGTGTTACAAGGTATATCGTATCACATTCTGAAAATGAACATTGGATAATATCTAATTTTGCATGGAAATAGATTTGAGCAATCTTTGTCATAAATTCATGATTTGAACTGGTTCGTGCAGGAGGACGTTTTTGGCCCAGTTCTACTTTGTATGCAGGTTTTGCCACTTATCTCATTTTCTGTTGGCTCGCTTATTAGCAAGTTGGTATTTGTTGTTAAGTTACATATTTTTGTTAGTCAGGCTGAAAGCATTGATGAGGCCATAGAAATTGTTAACCGGAACAGGTAACACCAATTTTAAATCTCTCTTGACCTCCTTGTAAATGAGAATCTGAAGAGCATTTTAACCTTTTCTCCTCTGGGTTATCGTGTTACAGACATGGCAGTGGAGCTTCTATATTTACCACATCTGCTGTAGCTGCCAGAAAATTCCAGATCGAAATTGCGGTTGGCCAGGTAAGATAGCCGTGCCCATGTGCACTTTTGTCTATGGACTGCTTTTGATAGCAAAGGAATTGCATAGATATGAAATGTGCATCTTTTGCATAGAATGATGAAGCTTCTTGTATTTGGTTCAGCGAAATACTTCACTACTTCAACTGAGATGAGCTGTGTGTTTTGACTCAGGTTGGCATAAATGTTCCTATCTCAGTTCAGCCGCCCTTTACTTTGTTCACTAGCTCCAAACCATGCTTCGCAGGTGATCTAAATTGTGATGGTTAGTACTTGCTACTTCTGATTATACGTGTTCAATGATAGAAGAATAAATTTCCAAAGTAGTAAGAATTCTGAGAATTGCAGGCAAGGGTGGAATTCACTTTTACACCCAGATTAAAACGGTGACCCAACAATGGAAGGATTTGCCAGGCAATGTAGAAACGCCAACTTCAAACAGCAATGGGGAATCTCTGCAACTGCTAAATTCTTAAGAGTTCATGATAGATGCACATTATAGAATGGAATCCATTAATGTGACTTGCATTCTTCAGATTTTGTAGACATATTCTGTTCCCCATATTCAAGTAAATTTATAGATTTAGCTGGGAACATAACCTGCAGTACAATAGCAAATAAATAAATTTTTTGAAATATTATTATACGTTAAAATTGGTACGTCAAAGCTATTTAATTGTTGGGTTACTTGGGTTCTCATTATCTCTTGTAAATATTTATTTTTAAGTGTCTGGTAGGTCTAGCCTGTATTGTATGCAGATTTTTCAAATTATGCTCTGCAAATACCATGACTATGTCATATAATTGTATGAATTTAGACTCTAATGGACACTTGATAATATAAATATTTATTTGTTAGTGAGAGGTGGGTCTTGTCTCTACAGGGCACGGATTTTCAAGTAGCCGAAGCGAAATTCTAGTGAACGATTGTAATAAAATTTTAAAAAATTGGAGGAAAAATGGGTATTCATTACACAGAATTTTGTAAGGTTAGCTCCATTTTTGATATGAGAAGACGGAAGATTTGTGTGCAAATTGATAAGATCAGATTCCTTCTGTCCAATTATTAATGATATCATCAAATATTTTATCTATAAGACGACGAAAAAATTAATAAAATTTAATTATTTAAAGATGTCTAAATTATGGGGAATGATCGGAACTACAAAATAGGTTCTCTGTGTCAAATTTCTTTGCAAATAATCTAATTTAAAATATATGATTAATCATGAATGAGTGAAAATTACATTAATATGCATATAATAAATAATTTATTTATATAAGAAAAAATATCTACCATCCACTTATTTTTTACACCTTTTTTAAAAATATACAATTCTTTCATTTTTTGGCTGGAATCCACCTAAAGTTATATTTTGTTTCACTTTTCCACTTCCGTTTGAAATCCGTTAAGAAAACTAACGGAAACTTTAAAAAATGACCATTTTACTCCCAAAACGAAAATTACAATTTCACCTTTAAAATTACCAAAAATAATCAGATTAAATCTAATTTTTTTCTCCATCGGTTAATAAAGAAATTAATTCCACAACCATCAAATGTAGGTATATTTTTTAAAATATATCTGTAATTAGAATACTAAATTATAACAGTGGTATTAAAAATAACCCAATCTCACAAACCATCAATTAAATTTAAGATAAGTAGAGTTTTATTATTTATTGAGTTATAATCTCTAGTAGTTAAAATTTTTTTGTACTTCATTAACGTACCAATAATGATATTCATCATTAAATCTTATTATTTTTGGTATTTTTTAGGGTAAAATTATAATTTTTATTTTAGGGGTAAAATGGTTATTTTTTTAAGTTTCCATTAGTTTTTTTAACGGATTCTAAATGGAAGTAGAAAAATAAAATAAAATATAACTTTAGGTAGATTTTAATTAAAAAATAAAAAAATTATATATTTTTTAAAAAATATAAAAAACATATGAACGGTGGATATTTTCCTTTTCTATAATTATGCCTTTTTATTTCAGTCTTAGCATGCAATCTGCGAATTCGGAAATGCTTGAAAGCGTTTCAGTCTCCAAACCAGTTTTAAATCTCCACCGTCGATGTTTTCCCAATGCTGGTTGAGAAAATATCCAGCGGTGTAATCATTAATTATAAAATAATTATTTACTGACAAATCCACGTAATATAATCACCAACGAGGCAACGAACGCTCTCTCGTAAAACGCTTCTTTGTTATGAACAACAAATTCAGTGAATTAAAATTAAAAATTAAATAAAAAACGAAAAAATGTTGACGCGATTCGCTTCGATTCAACGAGGTAAAATAATAAATCCAGTTTTTTTTCTAATAATTTTTTTAACTTCTTTTCGCGTTATTAATATTTAGTTTAATTTTGAAGTGAGGAACTTAAAGGCTGTGAGGCCTCAGATTTTTGCTAAGTTCTCTACAGACGCAAAGCTATATTCAAAGCAGCACAATCCTCCGGTAAGCTTTGTTTGTTTCTCGGGAAAATGTTTTCCCGAAAAGTTTGATTTTCCCGAGAAATTAATGAAAATTCATGGTCGCGTGGTATCTTTGCGTTTCAAGTAACTAAGTAGACTTTGAATGATTTCTCTCTAAAGCTTCATTGTGAGGTGTGGAGATGGTTCAGCTTATGTTTGCTTCCTGAGAACTGTGTTTGGAAATGAAAATTTTGAATGTTAAATTTCATTTAACTAGATCAATCGACAACTCATTAGTAATTTTTTTTTTTTTTGATGAAAAATGATTAAAAAAAATAGACCTGTACTATAATGTAAGTTTCTTTTTCCTTTAGTTGCTTCATATAACAGCAGAACGAAATTCCAGCCAACTTTAGTCTTATTATTCAAACATTGCCTTACCATTGATGTTTCTTGCATTTAGTTTAGTACACGTATACTCGTGTTTTACTTTTCTCAATGCATTGCTTGTAATGTATCAGAGGGTTCCCAATCTTATCGGTGGTGCTTTTATTGAATCACGGTCATCAGAGTGCATAGATGTTATAAACCCTGTGAGTACATCAAATACCATTGGCTTTTATTCAATTTCGTTATAGAGCTTATGTTGGAATAATGTGTTTTGAGGTCTAATGGATTTGTTCATGATTTTGCAATAGGCAACACAAGAAGTTGTTTCGCAACTTCCTTTAACTACAAATGAAGAATTTAAAGCAGCAGTTTCTGCAGCAAAGCAGGCTTTTCCATCATGGCGTAACACGCCAATTACAACCCGTCAGCGTGTAATGTTGAAGCTCCAAGAGCTTATTCGGAGAGACATTGTATGCTTGTGATAAGTCTTGAGTTTTCTGTTTGTACTTCTTTTTTAATCCATAGGAAACACTGAGTAACTACAATCACTGCAATCTTATTTTAGGATAAGCTTGCCATGAATATTACCACTGAACAGGGAAAGACATTGAAGGATGCCCAAGGAGACGTGTTTCGTGGTCTAGGTGAGTTTCAATATTCTGTTACCTGTTTGTTAATAGATCTCTTATGTGAAGGGGTTAAGCTCAATTTGTTATAATGGATGTCTCTGATTTTTCTTGTTTTACTGTTTTATGCAGAGGTGGTGGAACATTCATGTGGAATGGCTACTCTGCAAATGGGGGAGTATGTCCCCAATGTATCAAATGGAATAGATACCTACAGCCTTAGAGAGCCTCTAGGTGTTTGTGCGGGGATTTGTCCCTTCAACTTTCCTGCAATGATTCCTCTATGGGTAAACCCGATACATATTCTTCTCCTTACTCTGGTTACTTCTTTTTTTCTCACTCAATAGTTGGTTTCACTACATTCATACCTCATTGGATTATTAGAATGCTTTTGTATGTCTTGACTGTTATGAAACAAGAGGTTGAAAATACTGATCTTAAAAAAATAATAATGATAAAAACTTGTGCTTAGGTGAGTGATAAGAGTTGAATAAATTATCTTTCAGTAATTTCTTATGATTAACTTTTTTGAACAAGTGCAAGGCATTCTAAAGTTCTAGTATCTCCCAATAGTTCAATTCCTGGAAGAAAGAGTTTTTCATATTGAATGTTTGTCTTACTGCTTCGCTGTAGATGTTCCCAGTAGCGGTTACATGCGGTAATACTTTTGTTTTGAAGCCATCAGAAAAGGATCCAGGTAAATATGATATTCTTAAATTTCTGGTATATAATATCCTCTTTAGGTTAATCTACCTCATTGTAGTGCTGCCATCTATAGGACAACAGCTTGAATGGGTATGTGAAGCCTTCGTGATTAGAATTAAGGGAATCACCAGTATTGTCAACTTTTTCATTGAAGAACCGATATCATCATATCTTATACTAATTTGCTCTTTAACTATCTAGAGTTGTGCAAGTGAGACATATTCTGTTGTTTCTAAGAATAGTGTGTAATTCATTATTGAAAATAACTCGTATTCATTGGAAGCAGAAAACATGCTTCGTGGATTTATGTTTTTTCATCTAAATGGCTCGTGTTTACTAATTATTCACACAAAATACTAATGTTCATTTTGCCTAATGGAATTCTTCATAAATCAACAGTGAAACATAGATTATTGAAGCATGTGCTGATTTTAACTCGTATCCTTGGTTCCATCCATGAGTTGTCAAATATCTTGCCTTAGCTTCTTCTTTCTCACAGTCAACATGAACCCCAATTATTGAAGGGTCACCTGGAGAGTTTATATTCTTGTAGACACCCTATGACGGACATTCCATAAAACCGAATCAGTACTGGAAACAAGTCATTGGTTGATTAATCCTTGCTGTAAAGAATGAGAAAAGGATGGTCCGGCTGGCCATAATTAATTACTGTTTTCTTTACATAGGCCAATCTATCACATGCAAGCACATATGTAAGATTGTCTAAGCACAATCAGTGACTAAATTTCATTCATTTAGCATTTTATAAGAAATAGAAATTAGAAACAAAGAATTTTTCCTGTACAGTAGTTATCTAAATCGAAGGTCATTTTTTCTGGTGGTTAGTGTTGATGATCCGTTCTCTATAATCAAGTTAAATATTGCTCGACAGATTATCATCTTGGATTTTCACATGAAATTTATGTTCAATATGATTTGGTGAACTTCAGGGCGGTGCAACTTTTTAATTCTCAAGATATTTGATCAAACCTCAAGTTTGTAAAGTGAGCTTATTTCTTAATTTTACCGACTATTGATATGTATTTTATCACAAAAATGGTTCTTTGTCAAAAATTTGCTGTATGTATCATGTGATGATTTCATTTGGAACAGTTGATATTTTATGATTAATGTCTTCAATGTCACATCGGTTTCATCTCCATTTGTTGCATGATTTCTTGTTTTTGGAGAGCGTTTTTGCTGTCAGGAGAGGAAGAAAAGCCCACAGACTATGAAGTTTTGCAATCTCAGCTCTTTTCTGAGTGATTTGGAGTGAAAGAACTATAGAATCTTTAAGGAATCAAGAGAGGACAATATTGATTGCTTGTGGGATAGAGTTCGCCCATTTGCTTCACTTTGGATCTTCAGTTTCCAAGGAGTACTGTTTTTTCTCTTTCGTCTTTTTTTTTTTTTTTTGGGGGGGGGGGGGGGGTGTGTGGCTGGGGACCTTTTTACATAGATCTTCTCAATTCTGTACCAGTACGAGGATTAGTGGTTTTCTGGGATTCAAAACAGAATTTTGGTACTGTTGGTTGGTCTATAGCCTTGCTTCTTCTCCCTATAGTTTTTCCTTTTTGTAGACACCAGCTCCTTTATACACTTGTAATACTTTTCTGATACTTTAATATATTATTTGTAGTTTCTTATCTAAAGTATAAATAATAATAGTAAATAATGTAAAATTCCCGTTTTACTGCATTTGCTTGTTTCTGTTACAGTTTGGTTGATTTCCAATTTACCTTTTCTTCAAATTTCATATTTTTACTTAAAAAAGATTTTGCTTGGTTGCTCTTGCAGGGGCTTCTATAATGCTTGCAGAGTTAGCAATGGAGGCTGGTTTGCCTGATGGGGTTTTGAATATTGTTCATGGAACTCATGTATGCTCTTACTAAATCAATGTGTTCTCCGGTTCTGTGTTGTTTTCTTTCACCTTTTCTTTTGAAACTGCTGCAAACGGCTTTGTAAATTATTTAGTTGTTTCTTGAATTAATATGCTCAAACTTTTGCTGAAATTTGTCTTGAAGATATCTACAAGAATAAATTCCTACATCATATGTCCGATAGAAAGTAATTTTATTTCTATGATTGTTTTTTCAGACACAATGTTGTGATGCTTCTATGAATCAATGTTGCACATCCAATGATATTGATTTCCTTAACGTGGTTCACATTTGTGGCAGGATACCGTGAATGCTATTTGTGATGATGACAACATCAGAGCTATATCTTTTGTTGGTTCTAATGTTGTAAGTTACAAGCCAATTACCACATGATTCAGTTGAACAGCTGGTAGTGGGAACAATTATTATACCTCTCCCCTCCAACAGTTTAGATGGGATTGTTTACATTGTCTTTAATTAATTTAGAGTGTAGAAAGCATTTAAATCTAGCTTTTATGGATTCTGGTTTGTCTTTTGTTCTTCAAGATCATTTATTTAAAATATTATTATATTTAGTGTACTGTGTGAGGGAAATATATTGGAATGCACGACCTGCCCTTTTTTCTTTCTTTTTTTCAGTTTTTTGCATTTTTACATCTCCCCTCCTTTTCCAAAAGAGGAGAGAAAGGATTTACAAAATAATGTGGTTTTTGCTCTCATTTAATGTTCGTTGCAAGAAATTTGTATAGCATAAATTTGTTTTGGAAAACTGTTGTTGGTTTCAACTTCTCAGTGGTTATAATTTTGTATTATAATTTTTAGTTGGTGAATTCCCAGAATGGTTTTCCTCTCCTCAATTTGGTTTTTTTTTCCCTCTTTTTAAAAAAAAAGTGAAAGAAATTTCTAACTTGTTGCTTATCTGTAGCTTTTAAACATGAAAGAAATTTCTTACTTCTTAGCTTATTTGTAGTCACAATAAGTGACATGATACACCATTATTTTTCTTAACTGTTTTGCATCATCATGGGATTCATATGCTTTGATAGTTATGACATTTATGCCGGAACACATCTTTGCATATATTCTAAGTGAATCTAAAATATCCTGAACTTCGTCTTCGATTCTTTAGAAAGTGTAACGTCATCTATGTAGAACTTTATTTCATGTAATTCAAATATTTCATGGTTGTTTTTTGTAAATTATATATCTAAGTTCATCCTGATTATTTGCACAGTTTATGTTGATTTATCTATGACTTCTGAATTTATGCAACTAAGATCATTATCACATAGTTGATCGGTTTATCCGGATTTTCCTTTATTTTATTTTATTTTATTTTTTTGGTTTACAATGTTAACAACTGTTGCAATTTAGTTGTGTTCTTAAAAAAGTTTCTCAGTTTCATATAAAAAATTAAAATAAATATAAAATCCTGTTTGTAATTGATGTTTGAAACTCTCTGTAAAGGCTGGCATGCACATATATGCAAGAGCATCAGCTAAAGGGAAACGTGTTCAGGTAAGTGCATTTCTTTTACTAACTATACTGGTTCTCTTATGGGAAAGAGGGTTTGATTTTTAACTATGTTTTTAAGAAGAAATCTATTTGACTACTTGCTAACTATTGTGCTTAGTCTAATATGGGAGCAAAAAATCATGGAATTGTTCTACCTGATGCGAACATGGATGCTACTTTAAATGCTCTAGCTGCTGCTGGTTTTGGTGCTGCTGGACAAAGATGCATGGCACTTAGCACAGTAGTTTTTGTTGGAGACTCAAAATCATGGTATTGAACATTCTAACTTTTGTCTTATTTCATTGGTTTTTATGCCACTCATTTACTATTTATCTTCTTCATCTTGAGTGCAGAAAACATTGCTAAGATGTGAAAATGCCTAGAAGATTAGTAGGTACTCCTAGGTGCCAAGAGACCAGGCCTACTGCTGTTTTGTATGGTTATTGGTGCCAAACTAAAAATAGTTTATGACATCAAGGACATCTAATTAGGAATATTTTTATCATTACAACAGATTAGCTTTTTTTGCATTTTCTAATTATTGTCTGCCATTTTATAAAATGCCGAACCAATGCAACACATTATAGAATCTTTATAAGAGTTCATGGTGGGGGTACCCAAGGATAGAAAAGTGGATTCTACATCTCTGGAAACTTTAATTTATCAATAAATTCAAGGTAAATGAGCCACTGTCTCAAACAAGAGAATGATATAGGCTTTCCATTTAAATTCATCTGCATTGTGGAAACTAGAAGTTGCTGTGTGGGAAATCATTTTTAAGCTACTGAAGGCAGTTCCAGAAAGGCTTGTAGGTTTTGAAGTTCTTAGGGACTAGGAATGCATTTTACTGCCATTTTATTTGCTTGTTGAGCTAAGGAATATTTAGTTCTCAGATTTCAATTTCTTTTTATCCATGGAGATAGCTTTCTGTAAAAAAAATTATCAGTAATGATTTTCTCTTAAAACTGTAGTAACATAGCTCTCTGTTGAAAATTCAATGTGGAAATCAGAAATTCCACAATGAGAATCCTATCCAAAGGTAGTCTAAGTGAATGCTCTTTCAATTTCTTAGAAGCCATATGTTTACCTGATAAGTCCCAAGGAAAATCCCTTATTCAATCCCGAATTAATGGGTTAGTATGAGCTTTTCCCTGCAATTACGCAGTGTTTGAATGGGAATACTTTAAAACCCTCCAAGCTTTACCACTCTTACACAGGTGCGACTCGCTGAAGAGAATTGACCAGGTGGTAGAGTCGTGGAAATGATATGTTTCTTCTATATTTTGGACCTTTCCTCCATGGAACTGAAACAGTGATGAGCTAGCCAGCTAGGATAAACAGTTTATCAATCCAAGTTTAGAGGAAATAAGTAGAAAGATAGGTTTTAATTTAGGAAAGATAATATCTCCATGAATCCTTGCTACAAAAGTCATGCTTTTTAACCGTAGAAGTGAAATATTCCCCTCTTTATAAGGTAAGAAGGGTAGAGATCATACTTCAAGCCAAAGCTAGTACTAGGTTTTACGATGCTCTGACCTATGCTATACTCCCAGGTAAAACCACACAAATGACTTCCATCGAACACGCTTGTCCAGAGCTATATGTCTATGAGATTGAGTATGGAATTTTGTTTGTTCACTTTAAATTGAGTATCCACCCCCAACCCAACACCAGCTGCGCCGCCCCCCACCCAATCTCTTTTCCTTTTGGGATCAGAAATCTTGTATTTTACATATCATGCAATTGACTACTTGGGGTTTCTGAAATAGTTTATAAAAAAGTGCTTCAATCATTGCTATTTGACCGTGACTTGCTCTAAAGAGTTGAGGCATTTTGAATTATTGCTGACACAAAGTCAGGGAATACCTCTATTATTTTTTATATTGGATCTTAGACTAAGAAAGAGCAAATTAAACTTCATAAATTTCAAAAGTTCATTGTAAATGTGAAAGACTTGTAGAAATTAAAATGTTGGGGAGATAAAGAAAGTTGCATGGTCGTTTGTAGACAAGAGCTAGGTAGGCAAGTTAGAAGGAGAGGCTACAAGAGTTTGAGGCAGGGAGCTCTCTGAGGCAGCTCTTTCATTCTATGGGAATTTTGTGGGGGTGGGGGAGAGGTGGGGCACATAGCACCATTCTTCTTGGAGGGTTGGTTTGACAAAGTTATTTTATCGCGGGGGCATTTCACAGGCAGTGAGTTATGATTTTCCCTTCCGAAATTGTAGTGAACTACAAAGTTGTTTATTTCTTTCGCAGAGATTTATCTTTGGTACAGGATACTCCATGTGTTGACATGTTTGTTTAAAAACAAGAATTTTTGTGGAAATTGAATAAAATGAGACACCATGAGCTCTTAAAGTAGTTGGAACAGAATTTTTTATTGTACTCTTTTCCAGGGAGGACAAACTAGTTGAGCGTGCAAAAGCTCTTAAAGTAAATGCTGGAACAGAAGCTGATGCAGACCTTGGACCAGTTATTAGCAAACAGGTGCGGAATTCAGGAATTTTGCACCTCTTTCTGTACTTGCTACATTAATTTTGGCGGCATTACTTTCAACAATTTGCTACGCATTATTAATTGAAACTCTGATCATCTTGTTTTGTGGAGTTTAAGCCTCAATTTTTGGATCTAAAAAATTTAAATTCTGATAAGATCTTGTGCAGGATTCTAATCACTAAGTTTGCTTTGGAATATTTCTTCCATTAACAGGCCAAGGAGCGAATATGCCGGTTAATTCAAAGTGGTATTGAAAGTGGTGCCAGGCTACTACTTGATGGGAGGAATATAGTGGTAAGTTAAACTGGTTACAATCATTTTTCTTGCTTCTTCAAGGCACTTTATGGTAACATGATATTGATTATTTCTTATTTATTATTTTACAAGAAGATCATAATATGTACTGAAAATTGCAGCACAACTAAGAAATTCCAAGAATGAAAATTGATTAAAAATCTTAATGGTCACTCTATGAAAGTCCCATTATGATGGTTCTTTTAGAGTTTGAAACCAGTAATGTTCGGCAGCCTTCCAAAATCCAACCCTTTTCCTGATCTCTCTCCCTGTTCATCAAAGCATTTTCTTTTTTGGCATATGAGGTATGACTAAATCAGAACATGAATTATAAAATAGAAGCGAGCACCCTCCCTTACCCGCAATAGTAAATGGAACCAGCAAGCTGGGATGGCAGCATACAGTGAGCTTGTCCTTTAATTTTATTCTGTAATCGGTATTTTTGTCATTATTGGGTATTTGTTTTGCATTATTTGAACACCTTCATTTTCTAATGCTATAGTAATCTGCTTAGAAGACTTAATGGATGACAAACAGGTTCCAGGATATGAGCATGGCAATTTTATTGGCCCCACTATCTTAACTGATGTCACAGCTGACATGGAGTGTTACAAGGTGTGTTTATATTCACTCTGTAATTTCCTGCTATATGTTTCAAGATTGGGAAATTTTATCTTTCCCAGTGGAAAATGGATGAATTGGACGTTGAACTTGACCTAAACTTTATTATTTTATTTTGATTTGCAGGAGGAAATCTTTGGCCCAGTTCTTCTGTGCATGCAGGTTTGTTGATTACTCCTTTTCTGTTTCTTGGTTTGTTCAGCTTCTCCATACTTTGATCTGGTGATATGCTGACATATACTTGTTCCTATGGACATTTAGGCTGACAGCTTGGAAGAGGCCATAAAAATTGTCAACAAAAATCAGTAACTCCTTTGTCATACCTCGCTTATCCTAAATTATCAATATCCAATTTGAAATTACATTCAATATATATCCTCTTACAGATATGGCAATGGAGCTGCTATATTTACATCATCTGGCGCAGCTGCAAGAAAATTCCAGACTGAGATTGAAGCTGGGCAGGTAAAACTTATCCTCTATTAACATGTCCCGTTGATTCATTTGGAAAATACATATGAATAGGATGACAATAATTATGAGCTTGTAACTGTGTAGCTCGAGCTTGACATTGTGGGGTATTAAAATTATTGCCACATGTCTGCCTTTTTAGTCTTGTGGATGGCCGGATTAACACAAAACAAATAGTTTCATTGTCGAGTTAGATGTTAATTTTTTGCTGAATAGTTTTGGCTGTATTTGGGGTTGAATTTAAATTCATATAAAACCATTAACAATTTTTCTTTGACATAGGTTGGCATCAATGTCCCAATCCCTGTTCCCTTGCCCTTTTTCTCATTTACGGGCTCAAAGGCATCTTTTGCTGGTGATTTGAATTTCTATGGTAATATATATTTTCTATCAAAATTTTTGTTGTTGCTCTTCTTTTCCCTTTTCATTGTACCAGTTGCATTAAGCTTAGTCGTACAGGGCTGAATTTTTTGAGTTCTTGAATTTGTAATTTGCAGGCAAGGCTGGAGTTAATTTCTACACTCAGATCAAAACAGTGACTCAACAATGGAGGGATTTACCTGGTGGCAGTGGCGTTTCACTGGCAATGCCAACCTCTCAGAAGTAAGAGCTGTGGCAGCGAGTGTAACTAAATGTTGTTGTGCAACTTTTGTGAACCCTTCAATAAATTAGTGCAATCTCTTGCTGTCTTGCACAAATGTCCCTTACCTTTTGACTCTTTTTCCTTTCTTCTTTTTTTTTTCCTTTTGAAGTAATTCAAACTCTAATAGGAGTAGAAGAGTAATGAAAATAAATAACACAACACTTAACATGTTTTGCTTGCAAATTACTGGAGCATGTTAAGCGGTTGTAGCTGTAATTTGTAAATGACAATCGACTTCCATGATACTGTAGTAACTTTCATGTATAGTAAAAGGCAACGTGAAATTATTCTCCTTATACCATGCCTTGAAATCTTGTAGTCTACATGGGAACCTAGTCAACTAGACAGTAAGGACATTTGGTGAATTCGCAGGCAGAATTATAGAACTGTACCCAGTATCATAATGTAACAGCAGTAGGGATAAGCCGATAGTAACAGCTGATAGATAGATATTTATTTTACAGGAAACCGAACTGCATTTTCGCAAAACCAAGTTCTCTGTATCCAATTCATCTGAAAAAAAAAATTGATATTTAATCTACAAGTAGAAAAACTTCATAATATCATTAGATTAATAGAAACATTTTGTATCCGAGTTGATGTCTTGTTGCCTGTTTACTCCTTTGGTGATATCTTGATCTTGATGCTACATCAGTTTGGTGGAAGTAACTGTTTCTACTTTTTGAAAATTTGTCTAAATACTAGATATAAAATGTAATTACTATATTGCCAAAGGATAAAAAATATGCGTGCCAAATGTAATTTGATATAACGAAAGGGGGAATGATCGAGTTGAATCTTGGGGCAACAATATTTTCTCATGTTTGCTCCCAATTATTGCTGAACACTACGTGAAGGGCACTTTCGAGATATTTGAGATACTTTTCACCAAATTTTTGAAATCTCGAGTGGCACTGCCATTAGGGCTTAGGCCCTCCAGCTTCTATCACAATCTCTTTCAGGTGCCGGACATTTTCTCTCATTTTCTTACCTTCATGAGAAAACATGAGCTCCAAGCTTTGAAGCACTCCGCTCTTTGTTAATACTATACCTTCAACTTTCACACCAATCCCCCATACTTCCTCTACCAACCTTGCGTTCATCCGATGATCTCCGAAAAACGGCCTACAAATCATCAGCACTCCATTTGCAATACTTTCACACACTGAATTTGCTCCACAGTGAGTCACAAACACGCCTATGGAAAAATGCCCTAGAACTTGAGTCTGAGGTGCCTGTAGAACTATTTTGCCACGGCCACTCGTTCTCTGAAGAAATTATTTTGGCAACTGACAGATCTTATCATCCTGAAGGGACCAAAGAAATGGAACGTCACTCTCCCCTATTGCCTCTGCCAGAGCTATTAATTCGTCCTCAGGTGGAATTGCCACAGTACCAAAGCTAATGATACGCAACAGATTTTGCCTTTTGTCTGTCCAACCATTGCAGGCAGTTTCATCTGAATCGATGGTGGCAACGGAGGTGGCGACAATGGCTGAGTCAAAAAACCCACACTCAGCAAACTTGGAACCTTGGAATTGAGATCATTTGTGAGCTGAGAAGAACAATAGAGTTCTTGATAGAAGTTAATGACAGCAGTACTACCCTGTGGCAGGACACCTCCAAGTTTACTTAGCATGGAAGAAAAGAGAGATTCTCTAGAATCTCCCCATAGTATTTCATCCGATAAATCTGAAATTCGCATCATAGATAACCCTGGAATGATATCTAGAGTTTGATCTTCAAGCCTTAAGCTGCCGCTGCTGTTGATGAAAAACTGGTGAATGAGACCAGTATGAATATGTGCAGATACATTATAGGGCATGGCAACAAAAACCGGAAGCCAAGGAATGTGCATATCTCTGGCCATCTCTCCGGAAAATGTCAAGAATGCGTCCGTGAGCATGCAACTGATTTTTCGACCAGTCTCGAACACTGCCGCATTTAAACCTTTTTTAAAGTTCTCAGGTGTCGCCTTTTGTAACAGCTCCACAGCCTCCAGTCGATTACTTTCTGTAGAAGCATTCTTCATCGGCACTCCATCTTCTATATCATAGACTTTGATGTTGTCTGGAAGCCTAGACTTGGAAGCCGAAAGCAACGAGTCATTTGATTTCTTGGTGCTAAAGAAAGAAAATTTCAGATTTGGGGCAGCTGATGCTAGCTTGAGCATCAAGTTAAAGATTGTTAAGCCATGGCTACCAAATCGGAAAGCCAAAACGGCAACATGTTGCTCACTTGAGCTTTGAGTGGCTTCTTGCACGGAGGTTGCCGTCCGTACATGGAATTGAAGAAACCGACCAACAGTTCTGCTTATGTCTCCATAAAGATATCTGAAGCCAAAATTTAGCATGGAATTTTACGTTTTCTACTGGAAATTAACTCAATTGATATTTATTTATAGCCAGTAAAAGTTATTACTTAATCTCTGCTTGAATTTTGCGTTTTCTTTTATAAATTAAACGTTCAAACTTAAAAATCATGTCACTAATTAAAAGGAATGGAAACGTTTCCATGATGGTATGTTATATAATCTTTAATGCTCGGGAACACATTTATAGCGAATCACATAAAATGGTAATGGACCTCCATTGCTAATACTATCTCTCTATTTTTCCAGTGAAACCCCTTGTTGGTACAATTCCAAGCTTGATTTGGCATTGGCACTAATTTAAAATTATTTTACCTTATTTCACTTGACACATGTCAAGGAATAAGTTACCATAAAGAATTTAAACCTAGTGCTGACCTGAGCTTTGCTCAATTGTTCATAATTTTTTTGCCGCACTTACATATATAATAATATACGGTCAAAATTTAATTCATTTTATATTTTTATCCAAAAATTGCCAATTATATTTTTCTAAAAGTTAAACAAAAATTCTAACTCAATTTTGAATCCAAATCTTGCTATAAAATATGACACCTCCAGAACAATCTTATAAAAATGAAGGTTCACTAGTTTCTCCTAATTAATAAAAATATTGGATTAACTATATTATCTATTGAAAATGATATGTAAGAACAACTTAAAACACTTACACTTATTAATAAACAATTTTCTTCATTAAAAAATAAAAATGATAAACCTTAAATAATAATTTTTATGTGAATTAAGATTAATATTAATGATTTTCTTATCTATTATTAGAGTAATGTAGGAGATGCAAACTATTGTGTACAAATTGATGTGTCATTTGAGTCGAATATTGCTTAGATAAATATATGAAATTTAATACAATTAATGAAAATGAATCATGTGGCTTTGTATAAAAAATAATAATAATAATTGTTACTAATATTATTGTTACTTAAAAGTTAAAATTCAAATTAAGACCTCAATTTTTATCAAAAGCTTAAAACAGGTCATCCAGGTCATAAACTCATAATATAATTGGCTGTAGCCCTTGATTGATTATTACTAGAGAGCGTTTTCTAGGTTTCCTTCTTTCTCCCTCTCACTCTCTCTCTCTCTCTTTTTTTTTTTCAAAAATTTATTTTACCTTCTCTTAATATCAATGACATAAATGAAAATTGAAGTCTATCTTTACTCACGTGAATGAGATTCAATTTTTTTGTACCAATAGAATCATCATCATTGAAATTTACATGCCCCGAAGCTCAAGGAGAGAGCTTGGATAGAATACAAAACTTTCTTTCTAAGTCAAATAAATAGCAAATTCGATAGAATACAAAACTTTCTTTTTAAGTCAAACAAATAGCAATTGATATCAGACTTATGAAGCATAATCCTTTGTCTTTCTGTTCGTGGACATGACGTGTGATATTTATAATTTCTCATCTCTTCGATCATTGAATTTGAGATAGACCCATTACATTGGCACCTCCAACAATTTTCTGTGGTTTTGATTTGCTCATTTATTCACATTAGCATGTTTGAGTGCCTGAATATGACTTTTGTGGCATATTTACTTTTGGGGAAGGGAAGACGTTTGAATCTCGAAAGCGATCATCCTTCTTAAGTTTTTTTTTTTTAATTAAATCTAAAAATATATTAAACAGACAATAAGAGAAGGGATATTATCATTTTGCTACTAAAGTTTTACTGACATATCATATCAGTACCAAGGTTTGCCGAAAAGTACATTTTACCACCAAAGTTTTGCACCGTTATCAATTTACTACCATTCCATTAACAACGTTAAAAATTTACTGATGTCATAAGGGCATCAAAGACATTCTCAGCTGTAAGAGTAAAATTGTCTGTTAATTTAATAGATAAATTATCATTTTACTACTAAGTTTTTAGGGGAATTATCATTTTACTACCGAATTTTTAGGGGAATTATCATTTTACTATCAAACTCTTGGGGGTAAAATCGACTTTTAACTCAATTTCCGTTAAACATTAACTTTTTCTTAACGGAATGGTAATGAATTGATAACGGTGCAAAACTTTGGTAGTAAAATGCACTTTTCGGCAAACCTTGATACTGTCATGATATGTCAGTAAAATTTTGATAGTAAAATGATAATTTCCCATAAGAGAATTACAAAAGCATTATGTATAAGAGGTCAAGTTATAAATAATACTTAAAATAGTTTCAAACATCCTCAAATAATTTTTTTGGCGAATAACAATTGGTGGAACATCTCACCAAATGTACAGAAAACAAGATAATCTCTGATTAGTTAATGCTACAAAATTTCCTTCTTGAAAGATATAGAAACACCTAAAAATCATGTTTTTAGTCCATCTAAGTATATATACCTTTAAATAATAATAATAAAAATAATAATTATAAAGGATTTCATCTTGTCGGTAAAAATGTTCGAGTGTCTCTTTATAATAAAAATTAAACACGCCTCTTTCAATATGGAGGGTAAGGCGGTGTTTTTTTTTTAACTTAATAACTTAAAGTGGCTTAACTTAATTAATTAAGTTAATTATAGGTGTTTGTTTTTATAACTTAATGAGACTTTTTAGATAATTTTGACTTAATAAAATAAGCCAATTTTTTTGGCTTTTTACTTAATGGAGAAATTTGAATTAAGTTAATTACTTACTAATGTCAAAAATATCCATGTTTTATAATTTATTTTCATGTCTATCCCAAAACTCACCCATAGACATTTACCCCACATAAAAATATCCCTATTTTTTCTTTCTTATATTAAATACGATAAAATTTGAAATTTATGGTATTTTATATATTAAAATTCTAAAATAATTAGTATTCACTTGAATATAGTTTTACTTATAAATGTTAAAATATTGTGGTATTTAATATATTATTTATTTGACATTTAAATTTAATAAGGATACAAATGTAAAAGTACATATTTTCAACTTTTTTAGTTGAAAAAAATAAACAATTTAATACTTATTTTTCGAGATTCAGACAAAATAATAAACATATTATTCAGATTCAGACATTCAGATCTATTCAGAATTTAGACTAATTCAGGTCTATTCAGATTTCAGACAAAAAAACAAACGCCACCTAAGTCTCAAACCATGTATCTATCCGCGTTTAGGAAAAATAAAAATAAAATATTGAGGGGACACCCAAGTTCAGGTCAATATGGGACAATTCAGAGCCAGCAAAATCAAGGCAGACAGAAAAAAAAAAAAAAACATTTGACCAAGTTTACAAAATGGACTTTCTGAACCAATTAAATTCCTTTTTCATTTTTCTTTTCTTGGCTACTCGAAGGAAGTTTTCCTTCTCCAGCAAAACTATAAAATATTTGTTTGATGAGGAAGAGGAGAACATCGAATCCATCAATGGTGCCAACCGATTAATTCTGTAGATATTGTATTAAAAAGAGTGGAATTAATTAATTAGCATCCGGTTTCAATCATGTCCTGCGTAATTTTAGGGGATTGAATTTGAAGATTGAAATCCAGATGCATCACGATTTGTGTCTTGAATTGTCATCATGCATGGCATGCCTTGCATTATGCATGCATGCAAAGGGCAATGGGGGAAAAAACATTCTTATTTGAATAATATTGGCATGTGAAATTCCTTATCTTATAAACACGGCAAAGTGTATACAATTATCGTGAAATTAAATCACAGAGAAAGAACAATGATGGCATTATTTTATTTATATGTTGGCATACTCGACACACACTCATATCTCAATGTGTCCTGCTGACAAGGCCGACACATGATCAATGTTGCAGAAAGTTCTAGCAGATAAGAATAAATGCGCCAAAAATTTAACATAGGCTTTATTTCATGTGCCATGTTTAATTTGTGTATAATTAATAGTGTATTGATGAGTTGAAGTTTAGTTATTACATAATGCATTTTTATCTAGTGATAGTAGTTAAATTGCCGCAAACGTTATTTATATCCGTTCTTTACTGTGAATACATTTCGCGTCCGCAATCCCTTAAGTTTGAATAATAATAAAAGGAGGTGAGCGAAATTTCTCATCTCAATTTAAACTTTTTAATTTTAATTAAAAAAAAGGGATGATTTAGAATTTATATAAATATCAACTTAAAAATTATATTGGTGGGTCACAAGACCGATTTTACTTAAACTAAAATTTCTTTTCTACTCAAATTTTATATGTATGAAATCACGCAACCTCTTATTGGATTATCAAAGTGATTCCACAAATCATCAATAATAAAAGAAGAAATATTAATTTCATGATTGGTAGCCAAGAATAATTTCTCATTTTCATTTCATTTTCTAGCCATACGAACTAACCAAAATTTTGTAAATTCCATTTCTCTTCAGCACCTTTAGGTTAGATATGACGCCAATTTTGTTTTGGCATGCAAAAGGCTTCCACTACAATTTGCATATTGCCCACTAATGTCAAATCTATAGTAGCATTCTTTGAGAAAAAGCCACGTTATTATTGATAGTCATTGTGGGAACATTCAATCCATGTCAACGTTGCATCAACTTAACTTTGTTTTCTATAATTTTAGTGCAGGAATCAACTTTACATGATGCACCATGAACACCGCATTTATATTTGCTGAGTCAATGATCAATGCTTCAACAAAACGACCAGTCAACCACACCAAGGAACCTTTCATTGAGCATGCATTGGTTGACAATGGTCAATACGTGTGCTGCACTCACAAACAAAAGATTAGCTATTATGATAAGATTAGACTACCAAATAAAAACAACTTGGGAATCTCTCCAAATGGGGAAATCATTGAAGACAACTGGTCACTAAAGGAAGAAGAGTTTCGTAAGTTTTAAAATTTAAACATGTCCACATTTCCTCTGACCTGATAAGGCTAAGCAGGGGCTTCACTCTTTCTGTGCCAATTTGTTTTTTTTTTGAAGTATATGTATACTCTAAGGTCTTTTTAAAACAGTCAAATAAAAAAATTTGACCAAGTGTTTATAGTTTAATGGTAAGGAACTCTCTTTAGGTGTGCACACACATCTTCCTACTGATAGAAACTCGACATACGTCCAATTATGGTGCGCGATGGCGCACATAAAATTAGGCCTCTAGTGGTGAGAGTATTATTTAATAATTTTGGAAACTTAGTTCGAATCAAAATAGCTACATGATTTTCTTTTTTTAAGATATTCGTGTAGATTACCCAAAAAAAAGATTATATTTTACAAACTACATTAAAAAAAAAAAGGCCACAATGAGCCCAATATTTAAAATAAATAATTTATTATTTTTTCTAAAATTTTAAATAAAAGAATAGAGTTTGAGTTTTTCATACTTCAAATATGCTCAAGTAAACAGTAAAAAAGTTAAGCTACCCAAATTAAATAATTTTTTTTAAATTAAACCCCCCCTAATTTACGTGTATGTATCTGCCACTACCTTTCAATATATCATAAACCAAACCCAAAAAGAATAAGTTATTGATACACATGAGTAAAGACTATAGACAAAGATTAGTTTAATAACGATAAGTGATAAGACATTGTTGGGAAAATTAGCAGGTGTAATAAACACACAATTAAAGTAAAATTGAGAAATAATGATCACATAAGGACATTAAAATTTACATGGTTCGACTTTTAACCTATATCCACGGACAAAAACAGAAGGAAATATTTTACTAGTGAAAAGAAGTTACAAGTATTGTAGTGTTTTGTCTCACAACTCAAAACCCCAATACACTCAAACTCTAAAAAACACTAGAACTAGAGCTAAAAGCTCTCAACACTCTCAACTTACACCTCTTTACTCTCTCACTCGAATTGAAGAAAATGGGATGGATGAAGAGGGCAATTAAAACCTCTATTTATAGGCCAAGTAATGCCCAAAAATCAATAATGGTGAGCATTAAAATAATATATATTTTTACTCAACTTTCTACTTTGGTCCCAAAGTCAAACATTGTGTGTCTCCCACTTACTTATATCTCTCACTTATTCAACAAATTTATGCTAAGAGTCAAACACTTATTCAACAAATTTATGCCAAGAATCAAAAGTTGCATGCTAGCCACATGCATGCACATGTTCAACAAACATGCCATGATTGAGCTTATTTGAATATTTGGGTTTTAATATATATAAATAAAACATGCAGTAACCCAAAACTCAAACGACACATTTTTTTTTAGAAGTTTGAAAATGCTTTTTTTTTAGTTATCATTTTTGGAAGTTCCTAAAAATGTATAATTCAATTAGTGTTTCCCCATAATTTAGGGGTTCATTATTATTTTTAGGTTAGTATTTTTTAAAATAAACGATGTCTTGTATTTTCTATATTTTGAATAAAAGTATGTGCTTGGTATTATTTTCTATCTATTGTATTTTAAAATTGAAAACAGTAATATGTGTTCGGTACGGTAGACATAATTTAGAAGGACCAAAACAATAGATATGTGTTTGGTAGTACTATTTTTAAAAATAGCTTTTACTAAATATTGTCATACTTATTGTTACAAAATAGGGCACATTTCGATATTCTTTTCATTTGACATTTTTATTATACAAAAATGAGAATGAAAATAATATTTTAAAATTATTGTTTTCGGAAATTGAATATATATTTGGTATTATTTTTTATATTATGTATTTAAAATATAAAATTAGTAATATATATTCAATAGCCAATTGAAAAATTTGAAAATAACTAAATATGTGTTTAGGAATATTAATTTTAGAAACAATTTTTAAAAACATTCAAGTCATAATTGTAGTTAAAAAGTTGAAATAATGAAAAATAATATAAAATTAATTTGCTTAATCTCCACAGCTACAATTAAATTTTTAAATAAATATAGATTTACAATAAATAAGTTAGCAATAAAATTCTAAAAATGATGATATTACCATAATTACACCATGTCTTTTCCAATTGCTTTCTTGTTATGTCTTCTCCATAACAAGCAAATAAAAATATACATTAAAATTTCATTTGCTTGCAATTCATATGTTTTCCGTTATTTAAAGAATAAGTGCTGCAACACAATATGGCCACGCATACTCTCAAATGAAGCACCCCACAACTCTCACCCACATGCTTTTAAGGGGAAAAAGGATAAAAAAAAACTAAGAATATATAGGAAGGGAAATGAAGATCCAACTTGCCTACTTGTGAGAGAGTTTAAGAGAATAAAATATGATAAAATTAATATATATATATAGTGATTTCAAAAACTTTTTGTTCAAGAACTGAAAAAATAGAGATGGGGAATGAGAAAATGTTAGATGAATCCAAAAATTTAAGTAGAATTATGTATGAGAAAAAAAAAATAGGGTGAGAATTTACAAAAATACTTGAAATTTTGGTTTTGAAAGAAGAAGAGGATGAAATATGAGGATGAAAGATGATGAATAAAATAGCTACAAAAGAGGAAGAAAGTAGAGATAAATGTTAGAAAGATGAAGAAGAATCTGTGCTGATAAATGAGAAAGAAAACATAGACGAAGATGATAAAAGGGGATTTATAATGTGTTGGAAAAAAGTGTAGTTTATTCTATGGAATAGGTAAAACGTAATAAAGTTGTTTTCTTATTTATTATTATCGTGTGGCTTCAAGTTGGTCAATTATCCACCAACCACTTGTTTTTTTCTCACTTTTTTCAAAAATACATAATTCATAATTTTTTTTGGTTGAGTTTCTTTGAAGTTATATTTTTTTGTACATGTCCAATGCTGTCTTCAAACTGTTAAGAAAACTAACGAAATATTATCCAAATTACTTTTTTACCCCCCAAATGAAAAATTGCCTACTTACCTTAAATAAACACAAAAAAATTACATTTAACATTATAGTTGTTACCTCCCAACGGCTACAATTTTGGGTATATAAACCCATGAACCCAGTAACGAGCATGCATGAGACCTGTGCCATTCAAGCAATTATACAAGCTACTCACAACCAGCCATAACTGACAATCATCCATATAAATCTGCTCATACAATCTAAAATTTGTTCATACAGTACATACCTCATCTCTACACATTCAAGCAAACAATTGTGCCATTCATTGAAATTCATTATCTACACTTTTAAACATCATAACCAATCAAACATTTATTCATTCAAAGGCAGCATCTACTCAACCATTCATTCAAACACATCATCCACACATTCAATTCAAAAATGACATCAAGTTATAATTTAAGTTTTGCAGCCAGTGGACGGCCACATAGAAAAGTTAAATGCACTCCACTTTACTGCTGGTGTGGTGTGTAGGCATGTGTTATAGTTTCCACTATACCACAGAATCGTAAAGCAATGTTTTGGTCATACAAGTTCAATAAATGCAAGTTTTGGCAATGGTTTACAACTGAAGCTCTCATATACCCTAATAGTAGTGACCAGACACTACAAGAAAAATGACCTATTATGATAGGTAAAACCTGTCATCTTAGGGGGTAGATGACAATTATCCTTATTGTCATTATAGCCAGCGTCAAGAAAAGATGACAGATAAAATCGCGTCACAAGTTGTGATAGATTTTACCTATCATAATTATGTCATACTACTTAGAAGAGGGAAATTATTTTTTTATTTTATATTTTCATTTTTTTAGAAATTTTTGGATTGTATTTTTTTTTTTTGGGATATCAATTGTGTGTATGACTAGTATTTTCTATCACATTTTTTTTGAAAAAATTGATTATTTATTTTATTTATTAATTTAAAATAAAAGTTATGAAATTTAAAAATTTAAATTATTAAAATTATATGAAAGAAAATAAATTACTAAATGCAATTAAATCCAAAACCAATGAACTAAATTAGTAAACTTTATTAACCATAAAAATATCCAAAGTACACTACATTAGTTAATCCATATTCCAAAGTCAAGCCAATAGACAACAAAGGCCAATCCAAAACCAAGTAAAGTACTCTGCATTCAGCAACATCCAGCAACAAACCTACACAAAATGTAGTCTTCCAGCAACAAAATTGCAAAATCTAGTCTTCCAGCAGCCCTAAAGCCAAGACATGAAAATTCATCCAGCATCAGACCTATGCAAAATGTAGTACTCTGGCTATTCAATCCACTAACTAATTAATTAATTAATCAAGCAAACTAACTTATGTAATTACACTGAAAAGGACGTGGCACACCAGATTAGCAACAATTACAAGTGAGGCAGCAGTTAAAGCCCAAACAGCAAGAAAGCCACAAGCCACACCTTTAAGTTCTTTTGATCTTTTGTAGCTGCTGCTACTACTACTACTACTATTACTAATAATAATAATAATAAAACTATCATATTAATTTATACAAGTCCCAATATAAGTATATAACTAAACATAGGGTTCAGGAGTTCCACGTGTTAAAAGTTACAATCATAGAGACATTTCCATAATGGAAAAACGAAGATAAAGCTCATGAAAAGTAAATATACCTATTTAGTAATTTAACAACCTCATAAACCAATCATGGAGACATTTCCATCGGCCCGCAAGTAATCAATCATAGTCTTCAGATTATCTTTCTGACAAACAAGCCATCAACTTTGGATGGACCTTAATTACAAGAATAAAGTCCAACAAGATAGGTAATTGATCTCATGAGCAAGATTAAATACAACACCTCATCAAGCTTTGCCATGAATTGTATCAGCTTTGCTTTGTGAATGAATATAATAAGCTTCATATTCCTTCGCTCCTCATAGGTAAAAATGGCCTGCAATAATTAAATAGCCAAGATTCATTCATGCTTTTTATCAAACACTTGGAGGGAATACAAAAATAATGACTATATCCCCAATTCGAAGGTAGTGAGCATACGGCTACATGCAAGTATATATCAATATGTATATATCTTCTAGGAATTCTCTGCCTTGGAGTTGAAACAATTTGTGGTGCTAGCAAGCTATGTTGTTAATTGGTATAAATTTTTTAATGGTACAAAAGGCCTGAGATTCAAACCATGCTCATATGAGTGCGGAGAGTGGAAATTGAGTAGAAACCACAATACTATTGATATTCTTAGAGGATCTTTCCATGTGACATTCGTTCAAAATTGTAACTAAGAGCAAAATGTTTAACGATTTTTAATGTATTGTACACATATGTATCAATCAATATCTTGTAAGATCGAAAAATTGATAACATTCCCTCAAGACAAATGAAAATGGAAATAAACTAGTCAATACCTGCATTACCCAAAAGAGAAACTCTGATGTAATAATAAATTCTCTGCTCGGTGCAAAAATAGCCACTGGAAACACACATTGGTTGGATGATATTGACATTATTTCCAACACACACAATAGAAACAATACCAATTGCCCACCAAGTGCATGACGCAATATGCGCCCAGACCTGACACCACTTCCTGCACATGCGACTCGGCCCACAATCACCACTAATTTCAACGAATTAGTGAATTTAACCAATGAAATTGAAAAAAAAAAGACTTTGCATCACAGTGAACGAATTTGAGAACTATCTATATATATAGTTCCATGCATCCACAAAAAAGTGAAAAAAAATTAGTTATTAGAAAACCCCAATGATAAAGCAGCCTAGACAATATCCCAACACCCATCACGATTAAATTGGCAAGGATCTTTACAGTCTAAATCAAATTAATTTAACAATAAAACTATAATAATTAAATTCCAAAAAAATCAAATAAATGTTTAAAATTCCATAAATAAAGAAACATAGAAGACCAATCAAATAGATCCAAATTTAACAAGAGCACACCTAGGATTTTCAAGTTTTACACGTACAGGGTTCAAATTTGACAAGAAAACATCTAGGTTTTACAAGATTTAGGTGTGTAGGGTTCGAATTTGACAAGAACACATCTAGGGTTTTTAAATTTACATATATAGGGTTCGAGTTTGACAAGAACATTAAAATTGAAATGGAACACAACACTAGAAATATTATTTACCTGTATTGATCAAACGGTTACAATAGTGGGTGAGCGTGGGTTCTCAGTTAGCGTATTGAAATTCAATAGTAGTAGCACATGCGTTTGGTGGGTATTCCATATAGTTCTCGGTGAGAGCCAAAATTGATAGTGAAATACAAGAGAATGGCAGCAGTGGTTCAGTGCCCATGCAAGGATTTCGGGTGAAAAGGGCTTTGTGAGTGTGAGATTGACGAGAGTGACTGAGCGAGAGACGAGAGTGAGTGAGAGTGCCGACACTTAGGGAAAAAAAATGGATTAGTGAAAACTGAAGAGGGTTTTGTTTTTATTTAGTTTCAATCTAAACGGTGTCGTTTCTTGTCCGAAGAGAAACTTTTAATCCAAACGGTACCGTTTATTCTTTATTTATTTTTTTCATTTATTTTAAAATTTTCAGTCAACCTTGTGAAATAAAGTCAAAATAAAAAAGCTATTTGATGATCAAAATTATATCACAAACTTGTCATTACTTCTTGATAACCAAATAATTTATCATCAGTCTATCATAAGTGCTTGATAGATGAAATTTCTAGCACAAGTATGTCATAAATGAATGATAGAAAAAAAATTTATCATCCATCTATCGTAGTAGCTCTGCAGACCAAAACTGTCACACAGAGGACTGTCATGATAGGTCATTTTTCTTGTAGTGAGATGGCAGATAATCAAAATTTAGAGCTAAATGTAGTTAAGGTTCTAGTTGATGTTGTGCTGAAGATAAAGAAAAGGCTAAGGGTCACTAAAGGAAGGCTTAAATGTATAATAATTATGCTAGCATGTGTCTGTGCAATTGTGTTTACTAAAATGTAATATAACCTACAAAATATGTATGAATGAAATGAACTTAATTATGTCCTAATTTTCTAGACTTGATTGCGCTATAATACGTTGTACATAATATAACTTCAACCATAATAAATTGAAAATAACATATCTAATTATCTAAAAAAAATCTGAAATAACCATTAATAATATCATCAAAATATAACCCAAATAATAATTAGCAGCCATATAACCAGCAATATTTCAAAATAATTAGCAATATTCCAAAATAACAACCAAAATAGCAAGTTCAAACAAGTTTAGTTTGTTCTCATTCATCATTACAAAAAACCTATCACATTTGAACCTTGAGATGGATTTTGGGATTGTGTCAGTCCCAAACTTGATTGCCTTTTTCTTGTTCCAACATCTCCAGAACTAGCTTGAGCCTTTTTTTCCTTGTTCCAGCATTAGAACTCTAACTGGACCACTTGTTATCTAAATATATGTTATGTTAGTTTAAGAACTTAAACAAAAAGAACAAAAATATACAAACATGCAATGAAGATAGCACCTTTCTTGCTGTCTGTGATGCAGCAACTTCTAAATCAGTTGACTTTGCTTCTGATGCCTGTAAAACATGTTGATTTATAAATTAATCTTATGTTATGCAAAAAGCAAACTAGACAGCCACAAAAAATGAAATATATATGCAAGTTAGCACTTGTTTTTTTCTCTTTATTGCCTGTTGTGAAGCATTTAATGACTAACTTGAAGTAGTTGATGCCGACAAAATATGATATATGTTATTTAACGATAGTATACATATAATAAATAATAACAGTTGCATATAATGTATAATAATAAGCTACTAAAAAATAGTAGTATAATATTAAGTATACCTGAGAATTACTGTTTTTAACTCTATTTGTCCTTACAACAAATTACCTTAATGGACAAGACCTCACATTGTGGTTGGAGCCACCACATAATGAACAAATAACAAAGAATTTTTTTTCTCTTTTCGATGCTCATTTTCTGCTCTTTTCTTGGATTTTTTAGGCCTTCCAACCTTCTTCTACACAATTGGTGTATCAACTAATGGTCTTTCTCTACGCTTTTATGTACACTGATCCAGAAAAGGGCTAAACATCACTGAATTTGTGTTAAGGTAAGCCTATCTAGTAAACCATGTTAGAACATACTCCTCAATTGCATGTCTTGTATATCTAATAGCAGCCATCGCATGTTGACAAGGGAGGCTGGAAATTTCCCAATAACCGCAATCACATGTTCCGGTCTCTAACTTCACCACAAACCTCCTAGATGGATTATAGGCTATATCTATGACTTGAAAATTCAACTCACTAGAAGCTTATACAATCATTTTCTATGCAAGCTTTCTTTTTTTGTCCAACTCTCTCCAAACTTTAGATGTCAACTGTCTTTTCCAAGTGGCTGCCTTATTTCTTCTCTTTGTAAACCATTTCATAAGTCTACATCTGATTCTTCAAGCATTGTCAAGAAAGGTCTATCTCGGTAAGGTAATATCCATTTGTTGAAGCACTCCGATGCATTGTTTTCAGTTCGGTCTACCATGTATTTTCTGTCATAAGTGTGCATCAATCAATTATAACCATGTAGTTCTCTTTCCAACCACTCAAATTCAACCTCTTTTACAGTCTTTATCTCTACCATTGCCTCAGCAAAATCATGTTTGTTACAGCTCTTAGTAGCTTTCCAAAATAGTTATTTCAACTGTGCACCAGCAAATGACTTGGAAAAATTAGCATAAACATGCCTAGAACATGCCTTATGATAAGCAGTAGGCCATGTATTTGAAATCGTATTAATTAGCCCCTTTTGTCTATCACTGATAAAAGTCACATGCATTCTATCATCCAGATAGCTATGTAAGTGCTCCATTAACCATCCTCATGTCTCTGTATTCTCAATCTCACAAATACATACTGCCAAAGGGACAATCCTATCATTACCATCCATGTCAATAGCGGCTAACAAAACTCTACCATATTTACCTTTCAAGTGACATCTATCTACTCCAATAAAAGGTCTACAACCATTAAGAAATGCATTTCTTTGCGCTGGAAACAAAACAAAAAATCTTTTGAATAATACCTTATCGGGTATAGAAACAACATCACACAACACCTTGTATATTGCTCTCGGATTAGCTTTGTAAATGACTGCAGCATACTCAAACAATTTCTGATATCCCTTCGAATGATCCTCAAATACCTCCAGTCGTGCCTTTGCTCTAGCCCGATACAATGTTATCTTTTCAATCTTCAAACCATAAGTCTCTTGCATATAATTCTTCAAAAGATCAATCTTCACATTCGGGTTAAAAGCAACCTGACTTTTTATTTTAGTAGCTACCCAAGCATAAGTAACTTTCACTGTCTTGCTGGTAAGTCTACACTTATACTTCTTATTGTATTCTCGCAATATGAAACTAGTTCCATTATTTAATTTTTCACCAGCCACAAACCATGGACAGCCAGGCTCTTTACAAGTACCCATAAATCTTCTTGGCTCACTATATATTGTTGTAATGACAAACCCTTTCTTAATAATCTTTATTTCTCTAAAATGAGTAACATCTTTAAACACATGTCCTAATTTTAGCCTATTTTTCCTATGAACACCCACTTTATACTCATGATGTTGTACGTAATTAGTCAAATTGACAGTGCTGAGCTCAATATCATCATCAAAAGAATCAACAACCCTTTTTACCTCCTTTTTATCATTAGATAAACTACCATCTGAATCAGAATCAACTTCAGCTTCAGCAATGCCTTTATTATCCTCATCAACAAGAGTAGCTTCAACAGTTCTATCAACTTCGACTTACATCACTTCTGCATTAACATCATCATCGCTGCAATCATTTTTGTCTGAGTAGTCAATAGTAATGTATATTTATTAGATTCATGAGCCCCAACAGTAGCTTGTCCCTCAACAACAGCTTTCCTAACAAAAGCTTGTCTCCCAACAACAGTTTCTCCCACATAATCATTTAACTTATTAAACAGTTCATCAGGCAATACAACTCCTAGGTTAGTCAATAATGCTTGCAGTAAGGCAGAATCTTGAAACTAATGGTACAACACTGGTGTAACTTCAACTGTAAGAGTATTGACACCCAATGCTTGATGAATTCTAAGTAAACATTCTAACCCAAAATCTGAATCCAGTGCAATTTTAACCTTATTCCCTGGGTTCATAACATTTAATAGATTTTTTTAAGCAGAATCTAACCTATATGGACTCATAATATTTAAAACGGCATCCTTAATCTTTACAATAGTACAATCAGGTTCAAGCAACCTAAAATTCTTCTTCATGCCTCAAAAGGATATCACTAACTCTACTTGTCACATCCTGGATGTCCCAAAAAAAAAAACAAAGATTCAACACTTGTACAGTTCTTGAGTATTGAAACGAAGCCAAGTATTGATCATTTAAACTTCTTATATTTTATAGTACAATGTTAGTTACTAAACTATATAAACACAAACAGATACTTACAATGTCATTTCAAACATCTTTATTGTTTTCTTTATTTTTTTATTGTCTTCCTATTAATGTATTATTACTATTATAGGTAAGAAACTTAAAAAAAAAAAAAAAGGCATGGAAACAAACATCATGCTGGACTTTGTGAGATTCGAAATTGCAGCTAGTTTTTCATAGATTCTAATTTTGCATGCAACAAATAAATCTTCACCAGGAGACTGAGGGATATGGACACATATATAGTTAGGGGTTCAAATATTTCAAAAAACCACGGCCCATAGTTCAACAACTAAAAATTTTCAAAAGCCCCAAATTTTATACGTATACCACAGGCAGAGATACATTAGTAGGCAGGGGATAAACATGCATTTAGCTATAATAGCACAATCTTTCATCCATTTGCAAGCCCTCCTCAATTTATCATTACCCCCAAAAAAATTGTTACAAATCGACCTAATCTATATTCTAGGGTTTCAAGTAACAACGATTAACAACAATCAACAGAAAAATCGGAAACAACATTGTTTCATATGAAAAATTAAATGAAAATAAATAAATAAAACAAAACTTACTTGATTGTAGCTTCAAACCCCCTAAAAACTAAAACATTGCGACTTCTTAACAGCTCACTATTTTTCTCAATGTCTTTGAATCTTCGAAGTAACAAAAGATTTGAAACTTAAGTGTGGTTCATTGATAAAAAGGCATGGAAACTACAAGAAAAATGGTAGGATTTTGTTGCTTCTTCATGCATAGTGGTGGAGAATAAACTATGGTTGTTTTCGTTGCATGTTGTGCTGTGGACCACTACGCCTTCTTTTTTTTTTTCCTTATCTCAGATTCTAAACGATGTCGTCTTTAAAGCACAGAATTATCATTTTATCCATCTGACGTCAGCAAAGTCTTAACGGTTTGAAGATGGCAGTGGACAAGTGCAAAAATATATAACTTCAAGTGGAGCTCAGCAAAAAAAATTAAGAATTGTGTATTTTTGAAAAGGTGAGAAAAATAGGTGGTCAGTAGATAATTGTCCTTTCTTGTTTTGTGCATAGTTTTAATTTATCATATTTTTAGGAAGTATCCACTGGGCATGTATCACACTTGAATTAAGGGAACGAAAATGAAAATAACTATTATAAAATGATACCGAACAAGCCCTAATCTTTAGTAACGTAATATCTTTTTTTTTTTTTTTTTTGCAATTGGAAAGCATTTGATTAGCAATTTCAAGTAATTTTGATTATTTTTGAAAATTAGAAACCTAACATGGATTATACTATTATGGCAATTTATATTTTTACAACCCTACAAGTGATTTGTTATTATACTCATGATGGAGATTGTTAAAAGATTTTCCTCATAGTTTTTGATATATTTTATGCATGTTGAGTGGAGATATCTTTCAATAATATCATGATAAATTATTTTTCTCTTCGCTCGTCAGTTGAATAATTCAATTAATTCGTTTATTGTAAATTTGTAATATAAATATTTGTGTTACACCTCTCTTTGTGTTGTTATCTTATAAGATGAGGGTCCAATTAAGTATGACATCATAACATTATTGTCATAAGTGTCCCTTGTTGAAGAGTAAGTTTTTTGTTATTGGTACTAACATTGTCGTTATACATGTCGAATATTTTAACACACAATACATAAGTTGTGAATGGAAACAAATAAGTTATAAGGGAAAATTATAGTTTGTCCCCTCTAATTTGGCCAAGAAACACTTGCACTCAATAAGGCTGCTATATTTTTACCCCCACTAGTTTGGCCAAGAAACACTTGCGTCCAAATTCGATAAGGTTGTTACACTTTATCCCTCGTTCAAACTTTTGTAACAATTTTGTTAAAGTTAAAAGAGCAATTTTTTTTTTGTGTGTGTAAAGCCATAAATCAAGCCCCTTTTGAGTATAATTTTCAAAAAAGATCACTTTTTAATTTACATAATTTTAGTATTTTCTTCTAATAAAATTTGTTATCTATCCCCATAAACTTTGAATTAAATGTAGAATAAAATTTCTAAAATTACTTCTTTTTTTAACCTAAATCAACTTAAATTTGTACATTATATCTTAAATACTTACTTAAATTGTTTCAAGGTCAAGAAAGTTACTTAAATTGACCAACGATATTATGAACTTGTTTCTAAAATTTAACATATTATAGTAATAGAGATTTACAAGTTAACATGAGTGGGGAAAGTGTTGCGGCCTTATTGAATTTGATTGCAAGTGTCTCTTGGCCAAACTAGAAGGGAGAAAGTGTAGCAACCTTATTGAGTTTGAGTGCAAGTCTTTCTTGGCTAAACTTAGGGATGGCAATGGTATCCGCAAACTCGCAAATTTGCACAAATCCACCCACTGAAACCCGCTCGTTGTGGGTAATTTTATGAGTTACAGGCTGCTTTGGTACTATAAATGGAAACAAGCACTAGATTGTTGGTGGGTTTGGTATTAGCCAAATATCTGGTGGATACTCGTATGGATATCTGCCAACCTGCATCTTTTTTTTAAATACTTTTAATTTTATTTATTTTAAAAATATTTCAATTTAAAAATATATAAAGTAAATAATGTAAAGTGCAAAGTGTGTGCATGGATTATCATATACTTATTAAAAATTTGTATAGACTATTATTCTCTAACTTAATGCATGGATTATTTCATTATTATAAATTCATTCGTTGGATTAGTACTTATTCTTTAGAAAATATTAATCTTAATAATTATTTAGGAATTGTGTTAGATAGTGCTAATGGTAGTGAATGAAACGAAAATCTTCTCTTGGAGCTTATATTGAATGATAATATGAAATGATAATTGTTATTTTTAGAGACTAGTTTGTGATTTTTTTTTATGGATTTGTGTGTTTTATACTTAAATTTGAGAATTTGTGTTGAATTGATATTGAAATTTTAATTTTTCATTTATATTAGTTAAATTTAAAATCGAGTATGTTATTTTGGAATTTTAGGTTATTAGTATAAATTTACATATTGAACCTTTGTGATTTAAATATGTAAACTTGTAAAAAATATGTTGGTTACCATCGCAAGTTTTATAATTGCCAAAACCCACAACGAATGGGTTTGGTAATTTAAATTTTAAGCGGGATTGAGTTTGTTAATGATAAACCCACTGTGGGTGGTGCCCATTGCCATTCCTAGCTAAACTAGAGAAGAGAATCTATACTTTTCCTAAGATAAAGCTAATAAAAGAGGTTTTTAGCGGGAAATCTTGCATTTTAGTCTAATCTGATGGCCTATTAAATAACAGTAAAGTTGTTACCATTTATTTTTTTTTTTTTTTAGGTGAAGATATTTCCACTCCACTATTTGTGAAAACCCGTCATACTTCTAAAAATATTTACGACATGTTTTCATTATTTTTAATAATTATAAATCAACAAAAAAAATTGTACGATTAACCAGTTAAATCCTTCTTCTAGCTTTTTTCTTTTCTTTTTGACCGTTTTTTACCATTAAGGTTGCTTTAAAATACTTTTTATTTGACTGTATTATCCTTACGATATAAAATGATCGAATTACCCTAAGAAATATGTGTTATTTTATCTAATAATTTAGGTATTTAATTTTATGACCTATAATCTAACGTTTTTAAATATCCTACATATAAATGGTATAAATTTGGCAATCCATAATGTACATGAGTATTGTATTAAAAGGACATTATGCTAATTTAATTAAAGATTAATAATCATATTAATAAAGTAGTATTGACACATCATGTAGAAAAATAAATTTTATATAAAAATTTAAAATGTTAGAGTTAAAGTAAATTTCTTTTATATTTTTACCTTAACAAAGGTTAAATAGTTAATTTAAACTTAGGTTAAAGCAGTTTTAGTAGTAAAATATAATTAAAAAAGTATGAATCAAAAAAATAAATCAAGATAGATTTAATTTACTAATTCCTTACAATTCTTCTTTATTTAAAATTTTCAAAAAATTACTTGAAACTTATATAATTATTTTTTAAACAAAAGGTGATTTTTAAAAAGTGTGGGATGTAAAAATATCACCGATGTTTTTGCTTTAGAGCAGAAGTTGTTTCTTACCACTGATGATGAATCAACGGTCACGCGACTCACGCCCATAAAATAAATAATTACTTGAAAACCAAAAACAAAAAGTTAAAGCCAAGTATGATGTACGCATTGAAAGCGCGATGAGGATCACCTGGCGAGATTCCGTAACACACGTGTACGACAACCATTTGTCAGTACGTGCACGTGAGTACAAAACATGTGATGGAAAATCACGTGACAATCTCCGCAATCCTGATTCCTGACAAACTTGACGAAATGGACAAGAAGGAAAAATAGAGATAATTGTCAGGCTAAAATTCCGGTACATTTGTCCTATTAAAATTACATAGTTGCCCTTTTACGGACAAATATAATTCCAATATCTATATTTATTTTTTTTGGGGGGGGTTATTTTTTCTTAAGTCTATTCTCTTTTGATGAATGAATTTGTTGGTATGTCCTTATTTTCTAGTCATATTCTAATATGGACCAAAATGGATCAGCTTAAGTTCAGAGATGAGGCTCACAGCACTTAAAAGACTTCCGAAAAAGCAGAGGCGCAATTTTGCAACTTTGATTGGCTTTGGAGAATTAATCAACTCATCCAACAGTTAATGTTTTTGACCGTTTGAGCTTAATTTGTTGATAATCTGATCAGGGATCACTTAAAAGATTGGAGGTGGATCTATAGTTAGATATGGGTTAATTAAGTAGAATGTTTTTGACCGTTTGAGGTTTGACTTGGGAATTATGTGTGCTGTTGTCATATTTCATATTGCGAAACTGTGCCTAGTAAAGCTCTAACTGTAGTCACCAAACAAAAGTTGTAATTTGGGTTTGAAACTTTCTAGAAATTCAAAGGGTGAGTTAGAATATAGGGCTAGTACTAGTTCTTTTCTTTGTGCAAGGTTTGGATACATAAGAGCAAAAGGATAGGCCATAAGGGTTTCTTACCCCTAGAGAGAGTTTTAACGGTTATGGACTGATTTGATGTGCTAAAAATGGATATGAATCTAGAACTGAGTTGATCTATATTGAACTCTTTATAATCTTCTGCCACACGTGCATTTATAACAATGTACGATAAATATTTAACTAGTTTTATATTTCTATCTAATAACTACAAAATCTATATGTTTCTAAAAGATTAGTAAAAAATTTAGTTCAGTATTAAATTTAAATCCACTAAAAACACTTGATTTCATGAGTTTTTAGGCTTAAAGAACCGTGAATCACACACTAAAGTAGGTAATAAATAGAGTTAATCTAAACCTTAATAAAATCTAGCGTTTAATTTGGTAAGTGATTCCATCACATCAAATAGTTTAAGACCGGATTTTAGGTTTTTGATGTTTTGTTCTCTGTTCATGGCCTGGGGCGCCATAATAGCTTGGTGCATTCGAGCATACGTACCTTTAGACATTGGGTTTTTTAAGCCTAGTGATAATTTTTTGTATGTAGTAACAAACTGATGACGGATACTATGGATGCCAATTAAATTATATTTAAACTTTGGTCAAGACAATTAATAAGACGCATGAAGAATGAATAAAGACCTCATTATGAGCCAAATTCAGAAAATTGGTTGACCTAACTAGCCGGTCTTAAATATGCACCCTACTCGAGTCTTCATATCTAACTTCTCGTTGATTTTTTATTTTCTTTTACCTTGAATGACCTTTTATTGGACAATTGCCGATTGTATGTGATTCTTCAGCCACAACAGCAATTTCGGATTTGTCATATTTAAAGGATTGTAATTAGGCAAGTGACACGTCACACGTTAGCTACATTTGCGTTGGGTTGTTTTGAATTTTATTTTTTTTGTGTGTGTTGAGGATTTTTCTAAATATCTGGCTTATTCTCTTTGAGATTTTCTTATTTGAAAATGAAAGAAATTACCATATACATTCTAAAATAATAATAATAAATGAAAGAGCTACACTATGGAATAAAATAAATGATATTGTGTGTTCGTGTTAGTAGATTCAACTAGTAAAAATAATGGTGCAATTTTTATCGCATAAGAGATTCCAATATTTTTATTTACATTTTTATTTACATAATAGATTCACACATTACAAGATATTGTGATTCTGTTGATGCACAAAAGATTTTTAATTTCTTCGGATTAGAACATCAATTTGTAGTTGAAGCCTGAAGAAAATAAATGCAATTCGACAATTTAATTTCTGTAATATTTATTAAAAAAATATCATCAAAATTTTTTTATTACAATGCTTTGACATTTGCTCGAGGTTCTGTCTTCACTTTCGATTAAAACATGTTATGCATGACCTTTATGATATTGCTCACGTCTCTTTTTTATGATATTGTTCAGTCTCTTTCCGTATTGTCGGTTACTTTTTTTTTATTACTTTTTTCTGAAAACATTTATCTTACGGGTAATAAACTTGCGATTATTTAACTACAAAAATATCACATCCCAAATACCTCTCTTGTCAACCTAATATGATGTGTCTGTTAAAGGGATTCCCCTTAGGTGCCACTGTTGCACCGTAGCCTGATCCCTGTTAAAGAGTCATATTTAGCCCAGTTTAATCGTAAAATTATAATGTCAGAAATGCGATGATTAAAATTATGGAATTAGATGATGAACTAAACTATATATGTCATTTTCTCATATTAACTAGGATGAAGCTAGTTGCAGTCTCTAAACTACTCACTACACCGGCATCTGAAAATAATTTTTAATTATTAAAATGTACCTAAAATAAATTGCTATTTCAGAAACTAAATTGTACAATAAATATGAACTTTTCAATTATTAATTTTTAGGAGTTTAGGTTTTGTTTGTCCAAAAAAAGTCTAATAAAAGGTGATTTATTTGTATATAAAATACCGAACAAAATAATGATCAAATTCACACAATAACAGTTATAAATGGTCACTAAAATTTTTATCATTATTCAAATTCAATTAAGTTTAACAGGTATCACTATCTCTAGAAGAAAAAGGGAAAGAAATATTAAGGGTTAAAGTTAAGCCCAGAATTCGTTCAAAAAAATAATAAAAATTGACAGGAAAATAAAAAGAATCTCTTTGCTTTAAAATCCCGACTTATTAGAGATAAATGAGATAATAATGCTCTTACCTAAAAAGGTGATGTTTATATTAATAAGAAAATCCTAAAAACGTAAGCTAAAAAAGTAGCAAGTAATATATATGATAATCAAATATATAGCAAACATTATCATTCGTAAAAATTATTTGAATGCTTTATATGGAAGATTATACTTATTAATGGGTCATATCATCAAAAAAAAGGAAAGAAAATAAAAATATTACCTATTTATAACTTAGTTATTAGTGTTAAAAGTTTTATGTTTATTAAGGGGTAAAAATGTTATTTTGTGCTTATAATATAATTTACATTTGTAATTATGTAACATATTATGAATTTCTAATTATTTTTTAAATATTTGATTTTGTGTATTTTTGTGTGTTTATTAGGTAAAAATAATAATTTCTCACAATTTGAGGCTCCAAACAAATGTAAAGATGTTAAATTTGGATTCTGAAAGTCCGAGAAATTAGGTCATTACCGAGGAGGATTCGCGACTTTGTTGTAAAATTATAAGTTTTTATCACAATAAATGTGGTAATTGTGAAATTATAAGTTTTTATCATGTTAGGTGTAATAATTGTTAGTGGGGTTCCTCTATGATGCTGTAAAAAATTTACAACATCAATAATGTATTAATTTTGAACCATTAGATTTAATCAATGGTGTACAATATTTGTACTAAAAAAATAATTTAAAAATAATAGTAAACAGTTTGTTAACCGTTCAAGTGGGTGGAGAATTTTTGTAAAATAATTGTGACCACCCTTAGTGTTTGAAACAATTTCACTTAAATAACATATTTTATTTAAAATTACTTTTCAGCCCTCCTTTAAATTTGTAATATGATAATCTTTTTTAAATAAATCTTCCAAAATCAATTACCATTAAGTTAAAATATAATATCAAGTAGGTTATTTAACACAAAGTCTTATAATAATTTGTATTGTATGAATTTAATTACAAACTATTAATACCTAAATAATAATGATAATAGAAGGCATTTCAATAAACTATTTTATATGTGTTTTTATTAATAATACTATATGAGTCACAACAAATGAGAAATATTTTATTCACCAATTATTATTGAAAAATATATATGTCTATATAACTATAGAGTGGGAAATATTTTGATTTAAATTTTTAACAAAAAATTAAACTATTTATTTCATGCAATTCAATGGTGGAGGATATAACATTATGAAATGTTGCTTTGACTTTCAATATCAACTATTAGATTATGATATATTAGTGGCTCAAATATTGTGTCAAAATTTTAAGTTAAAGTATCCCAAACCATATCTTTATAATGGAAATATAAAAACATGCAATGATTTTTTTTCTTCATTTTGTCCATTAAATATTATTTGATGTGATATTTTATTTATTGTCACTATTAATTATCATAATAAAAGTAATGACTCTTCGTAACATAAAAATTTATAATTACTATCAAATAATAACAATAAAATAATCTTTCATGATTCATAAACTAAAGTTAATTAGGAATATGTGGTAGATTTAACTTTTATGAAATTAATAAAGTGACATTTGAAAATAAAATGAAAACAAACTTGTGAAAATTAAATTTTATAAGGCTCAGATAATTTTCTACCATGTCAATAAAAATCTAAAAATATAAATGATTTTCGTTCACTTTTTTTCCCACGTAAATATTATCGGAGGTAATATTTTATTTATTATCACTATTAACTATCATAACAAAAGTAATGACTCTTCATAATATAAAATTTTATAATTACAAGCCAAGGATATCAATAAAATAATCTTTCACAATTCATAAACTAAAACTTATTAGTAATATATATTCGATTTAACTTTTATGAAATTAACAAAGTGATATTTGAAAATAAAATGAAAATATATAAGCTTGCAAAACTTAAAACTCCCACCATATAAGGATATTAACTGTAAGATAAATATAAAGTACAGAAAATAAGTATGTTAAATGGGTGTTAAAAATGATACATATTTCATGATCAATTATACAACGGCCTTTAATATTATATAAAATAATGAGTATTTTAATATACAATATTAAATTTTATTAAAACATGTGTGATCAAGTAATTTTTATGTTACAAGCAATCTCAACAATGAGTTTATTGATGTAACTATGACATTTACTTAACTATATGTACTTAGTTGTGTTATTTATTAGTGTTATATCATATATAAATTTTGCAATTGCAACTTATTTATTTGATTTGTGTTAAATAACCTACCATTACATTTTATATTTAATGGTAATAGATTTTGGAAGATTTATTTAAAAAAAATTATCACATTTCAAATTCAAAGGGAGATTGAAAAATAATTTTAAATAAAATATGATATTTAAGTGAAATTGTTTCAAACTCTAAGGGTGGTCATAGTTATTTTACAAACTTCTCCACCCCTTACATATTTGTTAACCGTTTACCATCATTTTTTTTTTTTACCTACAAATATTGTGTACCATTGATTAAATCTAATGGTGCACAATTAAAAACATTATTGATGTTGTAAAAAAATTACAACATCATAGAGGAACCCTTGTTAGTGGGACAAATGTATAACTAAGATGTAATTAACTTTATTTATTTGTGTGGTGTAGATTAATCATAAATTAGTATAAATAGAGAGGGGGGAACACACCTCTCCACACATTCTCTTCTCTTCTTTCCCCTCAAATTCTTCTTCTCATCTTTCTTTGTAATATATTTTCAATAAATAAAATTAGTTTTATTTCCAATTTTCAAATACCTTTTTTTTAATTATTTATTTTTCAATTTTAATAATTCCCTTTATTTCAAATATGTTCAACTAAATACTAATAGTTAGGGTAAGGTGAAACTCTTAGTAGAAAAATATGATTTAATCAAATTCTATTTTTAATTATATAAATTAAATTATTTTCTATTTAATTTTATCCATATTTAATATTTTAAAATTTTGATTTATTGTAGACAAACATGGGAGTTTGACACAATGAATTATTAATATCTTAGTAAAAAGTATGGTATGGTAAAATGGTATTTTGACTTATTGTAGACAAGTTAAGTTTTGGCACATTAAGTACTTAATCCATAATAAAATTAATGGAAAAATAATTGTAATTTAGACAATTAATCTTTCGGGCAATAAATAAAATAAAAAGAATTTATTAAATTATATTTACTACTAAGAGTGGATCCCTAACCCTAACTAATTTAATTTCATAGTCTTTCTCAAATTAAATTGCATATATTTAAATTTTATTTTTATGTTTTTAGATAAACTAAAATAAACAAATTTAACCTTTTCTCTGTGGATTAACCTCGGACTCACCAAACTATAGTATAACTATGCACTCTTATACTTAGGAGTACATTAAACATTTTTAAGTCGTGTCACTTAGCTTGATGGAAGACCAAATTGAAAGACACCAGCCAATAAAGAATGCCATTGAAAATGAAAAAGAAACAAAAAAAATAAAAAATCTGACCTTTTTTAAGTTAATTGTTTATTTTTTATAACTTATGTCTGATTTTCAAAATACAAAAAAAAAAATTTGTGACTTTTATCTTAATGACAAAAGGTCTGAATGAAAAGTAAATATTATATTCCAAAAATATATTTATTAAATATACTTATTTTTTAAACCACAAAATCTAGTTTCTTTTTTAATTTTGATTTTTTATGACATAAATATCAAATAACCATGTTTAAGATTTTTTATTTATAAAAATAAATAAGATATCACTTATATTCAGATATTAAGAAAAGAAAAATAAACATATTATTTAGATAGTTGTATTCAGACTCGTTGAGACTTCAATCA
>NW_006262022.1:8755797-8761405 GCF_000493195.1 Citrus x clementina
ACATTGTTGAAGAGTAATTATTTGTGTGTTAAAGAATTTATTACTCATACATGTTATACAATAGCTAGAGTTATCCTACCTGTCAGTGCATGTAATGTCATTACCATTAGATTATCTTCTATCACGTAATTGTTAATCTTATCCAAGAAAACATTCCTTTAAAATATCACATTATCTATTAAAATAATCTGTTTAATTTGTGTCACGAATTACAGGAAGCGATATAAATATATTTTTTTTCTTTTTAAAAAAAAAAAAACTTTGTTGTGTAGCATTTGCTAAGAGGAAATGATTATACATATCCAATGGTAATGGTCCAAAACCTAGTCAGATCCACGGACAACAGCCAGCCAGCTCAAGAAATTAAAACAAAGGGCAAATATGGCAACCGAATAAACCCCAATATAGCATGGTAAAATCGTAAATACCGCTGCTATTCGCGGGCAATTTCATGACCCCATCACTTTAAATGCACCCCCCGCTTCTCTTACTGCGTCAACACAACTGTCACAGAGCACTCAGAAAACAAGAAGACGGACGGGAGGAATTTTTTTTTTGTTAAAAGAAAATTTCTCTCTCTAAAACCCTAATTTTTAGAGAGAGAAAATAAGACCTCTGCGTAGAGAAGTAAAACTATTATTCATATGGGTGGGAAAAAGTTTGCGGTGCTTCTCTGCGCAGAGGATTCGGAGTACGTGAAGAAGAAATACGGAGGGTATTTTGGGGTTTTCGTGAGAATGCTGGCGGAGGAAGGCGAGACGTGGGACGTGTTCCACGTGGCGCGCGGCGAGTTCCCCGACGACGACGACTTCGGATCGTACGACGGTTACGTGATCACGGGCAGCTGCAATGATGCTCACGGGAATGACGTTTGGATCTGTAAACTCATTGCTCTGCTGAAACAATTGGACTCCTTGAGGAAGAAAGTTCTCGGCATTTGCTTCGGACACCAGGTAAGGGCCATTACCGTCTTTTCGTCGCATATTAACGCAAGCAAAATTGCTGGCACTGCTTTTTGTCCGTAATTTGACCTGTTCATCTCAAGAACCGGCAGTGCAGAAGGGTATATTTGGAATCTCTTTGTTATTATTTTTCCTATTATTATTATTATTGTTTTAGATTTTTTAGCAAAGACAGGGAGTTATCGCTGTGGTTGAATTTTAGTTAAATGACACAAGAGGTGAAAAACGACATTAAAAAAAAAAAAAAAGAAACTTTTTGCTGTCGTCCATCACACGGAAACTTAAGTGGTCCCACAGCGGCAAACTTAAATCGGGTCCCATTTGAGTTACGTCGCTTACAGTTGGACGGCTTGTGATCTAGCCCTGGTTTAAGTAAATGGGGACCGACCAATATGTTCAATAATCCACGGGCCCGTGTAATTCATTCTCCAATAAGATTGGAATGGATATTTTTCTCCTAAAAATTCTATAAAAAGAAGGAATATACAAATTTTTTGAATTTTTTTCAATAAATTATTCATTTTTTAAGAGTATAATTGTTTATCTCAATCAAAAATATATATTTTCTAAATTTTGCAGAAATAGTTTTTGGTCATACGACGAAACTAGGTCATAGTGTTGTTGCGGTAAAGTAGTAGTTATGATTTAATAAATTGTATAGAATTTTGTGTACGTTAATAAATTGAAAAGTTTATGAAGGTGAAGATAATTACTAAGTTATATTTTTTTTTACTCACAATTGATTTAAAAGTAATTTTTTATAACTCTCAAGTTGTTTGACAAATAATAATTTCTAAAACTTATTTTTTTTAAGATCTTGTTAAATTACATATAATAAAAAAGAGTATCGATTGTTATTGATAGTAAATATTAATAGAATTTTATGGTAATATATAGTATTAAAAAAAAACTATTTGAGTGATGTTTGCAGTGAATAACGGGGGGTCTGAATCTGATGACTCAATTTTAACCTTTTTTTTTAAGCCTCTGATTTTGATGGGTAATAGTTTTACCCAATAGCGACATCGAGAGAGTGGGTTCGACACATGTACACTTTTGATGTGCCTTGTGACTCATTAAATTCTCATTGATAAATTTTGTTTCTTTTATATGCGTACACGTTGTTTCAAACCTTTTTGAGAACGTGTACTAAAAAACCACTTGCTTATTACTCATTTATTGCACATTGATGATACTTTGAAGTATTTGTTTTGAGATATTTTCTTGTTTCAAACGTTTTTCTAAATAAAAATGAAAAAAAAAAACACCTTTTCCAGTGTGTAATTTTTAATAGAAACGTTCACGTCGTCTCTCTCTCTCTTTGCTGTGGTAGATATGAAAAACAATAATTAAAGCATAGACGAGGATCCGAACTATATTACTTTTTTAGTCTGTACATTATTAAATAGTTAAAAAAATTAAATAAAATATAATCATTTGATGATAAGATTTTGAAATACACAAATAGTAACACAAGATATTATTGTTATGATCTTACTAAGTTGGAATTAACAAAATTTATAATCCACTTAAAACAATGTAAAAATTAAGTGAATCCCATTATTTATTGTATTACCCATTTTCATATGTTTTAGGTGGATTATAAATCACATTGAAAATTAGTTACCCTTATTATTGTATTGCGGAGATTTGTATAGCTAACAGTCAACTCTTTTTGCTGGTTTTTTTTTTTGGGGGGGGCTGGTTTTTATGCTATTTGTTTATACTGCTTTCTCTTTTTGACATCTTGCAATTTTTTTAAAGCAATCAACATGATAGGTGGCTAGCATTTATGTTAATTATTTTAATTCATAAAGTATGAGTTAGGTGACAACCCCATGAGCTCATGTTGTATTCGTGTATAAATTTAAACAAACAACCCACATCAATCTAGAAAAATCTATCAATCAACATTGCTATATTTTCATTACAAATCAAAATTAATAATTGTGTATATAGTATACACACATAGATATAGGTTCATCAATGCATATAATATATTTTATGCTTTGTCATGCGTGCGTGCATTTATGCATGCATTTTCCATAACAATTGTCGGCAAGACAAAGTCCCACATTAATGATTATATTTTATTTCTTTTTCTTGTTTTCATATATCATGATTAACGAAATGAACCAACAAGCAAATAATGAGATAATGTGAATTTTTTAAGATATTGGTGATTTTGATCAGGTACTTGGCCGTTCATTGGGAGCTAAGATTGGCCGGTCCCTCAAGGGGTGGGACATCGGGGTCACGACCGTCCATCTGTCATCATCATCATCATCGAAACTCTTCTCATCTCTCAAAATGCCGGCCGTGCTCCCCGTGATAGAATGCCACCGCGACGAGGTAGTGTACCCTTGCGTAAACCCGGCAACACCTGTATTCACACTATCATAGCCAGCGTAAATGCTTGTGTTCTGATGTGATGCGGGCTATTGTAATAATGTAGGTCTGGGAGCTCCCAGCCAAAGCAGAGGTGATAGCATGGTCTGATAGGACCGGGATCGAAATGTTCAAGTATGGGGACCACATGATGGGCATCCAAGGTCATCCTGAATACACCAAAGACATTCTCCTCCATCTGATTGACCGACTTCTTCAGCGCAATTTCATTGTGGTATGTTATGTCGTCTCACGTGCACCGTTTGATTTTCACTTTCTCATTTTGAATGGGCCTGATATGTTGATGTACGTTATAATTACAGGACTCAATTGCGGAGGAGGCAAGGGCAAGAGTGGAGGAACTTGAGCCGGATAGGGAGATGTGGAAGAAAGTGTGCATTAACTTTCTCAAGGGTAGATTATGATGATAAATTTTAAGGCTGTTTAAGGGGCCAAAAAAAAATATATATATATTCATCTAAGCTTTCAATGATCAATAAAAGTATGGATCCCTCTAAGTTACATGCATGTACCTTACAACCCTCTCACATGAATAGTGAGTGGACCCACATCATTCACTATTCATGTGAGAGGGTTGTAAGGTACATGCATGTAACTTAGCATTAGCCTAAAAGTATAGGTCAGTCTCTGAATTTTATTATTTATTTATTTATTTACTTTATAATTGATAGGGCACAATTGCACTATCTGATTGGCTAAGTTCTCTTCATAAGTCTGAGCTTGACATCGACAGGGTGAAATTTAGAACTTTAATTACACCAAGAAGGTTTGTAAAAATACATAGGGAAAAAAGAAATTCATGTGAAAGGCACAAACATATGTCAAAAGGCAGAATTTCTGAGAAAAATGTATACTCTCTAATTGTCAATATTCGAGAAAAGTACACTATGTTATCAAAGTTCACATAAATGAGTTCACAAAATCAAATGGAAGAAATGAATTTAGGAATATAATATGATGAGACATTGGGGGAGAGGATAAGTTTAAACCCTTTTTTTTTTTCTAAGGGTAAGTTGTATGCTTGTACTCGACAAGATAATTGTTCGAAGGTTTATTCCATTGGAAATGCTGCTGAGCCTGATTCATATGAGCAGTCAAAAACTGAGTGGTCAAATCATGTTATCTGCGAAAATAAAATGAAACTTGACGTACTACTGATCGAGTACTTGCTATTTCCTCTGATTTTCTTCATGACAGGCATCATTTGGTCAAAATTTCAAAAAAAAAAAAATATATCTTACCAGTAAAACTCCAATTGCAAAGCCAACGGCTATCATTTGTTGTTCTAATACGAAGCTTAGATTTTGGAAAAATTAAATTTCTAATTGTCAATAGAACTTGACAGCATGCATGGCGGTGGGGCCATGAGTTCATATTTGATTGGAGATGTATTCTACTGGAGGTGCTTCTGAATCTGATTCAAGAAATAAGTCAGTTCAACAATACAATATCAAATCACTTGCGGTATATCTTTCAAATTGAAATGAAAAAATCCATTCGAAATTAACACTGCAACAGAAGTGTATATTTTTAAAAAAGCAGTGACGGAACCAAGATTTTGATCTGATTATAATAGACAATTATAAACTTTAATAACACTATAATATAAAATCTATAAGATAAAAAAAGGCCAACAATGCGGATATATTAAATAAGAGTGTTGCTATTTAGACTAAGTGAAGACAAAAGGAAGATAGAAACGGCAGCACATGCTGCCGTTTCCTGTCCTGTCCTCTCTCTTCAGAAAATGAGCATGCGTGAATTCAGTCATGAGCCCACAATCAATTTAAAAAAATTAAATTTAACATAGTGCGTGAGCCAATATAGTATTTAACAATCAATTTTTTTTTCTTGTCCTCTCTCTCTCTGCATCTCTCATCTCTCTTTTACCTGTTCATTTAACGTGAGCCATATTCTGCATTTAACAAGGAAAAACCAGTTTCCTGTCCTCTCTATCTCTCTACATCTCACATCTCTTTTAGTTGTTTATCACACAACCAATTTCTGCATTTCCAACTTTGCATTTGCTCGATTTCAGCAACCAAAAAAAAAAAAAAAGGCAGCCATAAGGAAAAAGTTAGATCTGGATCTGCAAACAGAGGCAACTTGATAAAATTGGTACCGATTGATTGATAAGTTAGTGACTCTCAGTACATTCAAATAAAGTTTTTGTTGTGTTCTATATATTTACATGGTTAGAATTTTTAACTTAAATTGTAAAAATTCGTAGATTTGTG
>NW_006262022.1:8761505-8820615 GCF_000493195.1 Citrus x clementina
TAAGAGGGGTTTCATGTGAAGGCTCGAAGTACTAAGAAGGGGATTGATGGAATTGTAAAATATACAACATTTGCATGTGGGCGTAGCGGCAAGTCAGAAAGTAAATTTGCTAATGCATTGAAGCCGAAACCGAATGTGAAAAATGACTGTGATACAAAAATTGGAGATTGTCTAAATGAAGATGGAAAATGGTTCTTCGAACTTTAAATCTTCAACACAACCATGGATTGAGTCCAGACAAAGCTAGGTATTTCTCATGCAATCGCAGAATTAGTGCAAGTGCTAAAAAGAAAATTGAAATGAATGATTGTACGGGAATTAGAATTGCCTAAAATTTTAATTCTATTGTTGTTAGAGCTGATGGGTATGAAAATGTGTCATTCTTAGAAAAAGATTGTAGAAATTTTGTTGACAAAACAAGGTGATTACAGCTTGAGGAAGGAGATGTTATGGCGCTTTTAAAGTACTTCCAGAAAAAATAAGCAGAATGTAATGGGTTTTTTTTTAGCATTGATTTGGATGAAGAGATCGATTAAAGAATATGTTTTGGGCAGATCCGAGGAGTAGGGTAGCTTATAAATATTTTGGAGATGTCATCACATTTAACACTACATATCTGACCAACAAGTATGACATGCCATTCGTGCCCTTTGTTGGCGTTAATCACCATGGACAATCTATTTTGTTAGGGTGTTGATTGATTTCACGCGAGGATACGGAGGCATTTACGTGGTTATTTGAGGTGTGGCTATCATGTATGTCTGATTCTCCTCCCCTTGGTATCATTACAAATCAAGACAAGGCAATGCAAAAGACAATTGAAAATTTTTTTCCTACTACTAGGCATCGATGATGTTTATGGCACAAAATGAAAAAGTTGCCTGAGAAGTTAGGGGCTTTTAAAGAACGTGAATGTATTATATCTTCCATGCTTTCTGCTGTTTATGATTCACTGAGTTCTGATGTGTTTAAGGAAGCTTGGCATGGCATGATTACAGAATATGATCTATAGGATAATGATTGGTTAAATGGTTTATACGAGGAGAGGCATCATTGGGTCCTATGCTATTTAAAAGACTGATTTTGGGCAGGAATGTCAACAACTCAGTGAAGTAAAAGTATGAATGTATTTTTTGATGGGTTTGTTAACTCAAAAATAAATCTGAAACAGTTTGTGAAGCAATATGAAAATGCATTGAGGAGGAAAGCTGAATTAGAATGGCAAGCAGATGCCAAGTGTTTCAGTAAAAGGACATCGTGTGTATCAAGATATGAAATGGAGCGGCAAGTTAAAGAGGTGTACACCATTTTCAAGTTTAAAGAATTCCAAGAAGAATTGACTGCTCTGATGTATTGTGATGTATTGGATTCTGTGGGATCAATATATAAAATAATTGAGTCATTTGGGCAAGGTCAGAGAGGCATCTTTGAGGTTTTTTTCGAAGAAGATAAGTGTGAAGTTAATTGTATCTGTTCAAAATTCCACTTTAGGGGGATTCTTTGCAGGCATGCCCTTACAATGCTGATACATAACTTAATTGAATTACTTCCAGAAAGATACATTTTATCAATGTGGAGGAAAGATGTGAGGAGATGTTATAGTAAGGTGAAAGTTAGTTATGGTGTGTAGAATTTGTCCATCCAGCAAGAAAGAAATGAAAAAATGTGTAACGCTTTCAGTGAGGTTGCATACATAGCCTTTGATGATGAAAATAGTTATAAAACGGTGTTGGATTGGATTGAGAAAGTAATGAAGGATCTACCCAAGTAAATTCCTTGTGAAAGTGTGGGAAAAACTAATACTGGTGGAGCAAATTGTAGCAGCAACAAACAAATTCACAGTAAGAGTGTGGAAAGAACTGTTACTGGCGAAGTAAGTTGTAGCAGCAACAATGTTTAACTTGCACTGAATGATCCAGTAGTGACACGTTGTAAAGGCCGTCCACCTTGCCTAAAGAAAAAATCTTCGATTCGTAAGAAATCCGTTCAAAAGAACAAGGCCGCACAAAAAAATAAGGTATGATTAAAAACAAAGATCTCTTTTCTAATTAATTTGGTCTTAGTTTAATTGTCTTTAATAATCTTGTAGGATTTACAAGAAAATGTCTCATCATCTTATCATGTGCCTAATGAAATTTCCACACAATGGAGCAACATAGCCATGGTAAATTTTGTGAATTTTTCTTTTAAAATTTTCTTTTATTTCGAGAATATGTAACTAAGTATAAGATTGAGCAAATGTAGACGCTACAAAAAGGAAGTACTATTTACGGAAATCTCAATCAATGCAGCACTATTGGCTATTATAATGTAAGAATTAAATTTATTAAATTTTAGTTTTAAGATTTTATATGAATTTTACATATATTTTATTATTTGATTAGGTACCTATGTACCCATCCCAATTTGGTGGAAGCAACATTTATCAGTCATTTCCTTATAATTGGCACACAATAAGTTGTTGTTTACAAGTCATTAATGTATACTTATATTTTAATATTTTTGTAATGTAATATGATGTTTATTTTTATGTATTATAGCAACCAGTCCCACCGTATACTTCGCAGTTGCGTTATTCTTCTCCTTTAATGACCTATCAAGGATCTCAAGGTAAGAATTTCCAACAGTTACTACAGCAGCAGCAGCGTAATAAAGATAACAATCATGATGCTTGACTTGTATTTTGGCTTTAAATTGTAGTGATGGAATAATATTTTGTGTTAAATTGAACTTTAAAATTTTGAAATTATGTTAGATTTGACTTTAAATGTTTGAAATTGTAGTGATAGAATAATGTTTTGTGTTAAATTAAACTTTAAATTTTTGAAATTATTGTGATGGATTAATGATATATGTTAGATTTGACTTTAAATGTTTGAAATTGTAGTGATGGATCAATGATATAGTTAGATTTGGCGACTTGTGTATTATTGCATTATTGTTGTTTCTTTTGATACACATAATATCTCTAGTCATGCATAGGGTCTAGACGAAAATGTTATTCCTTCTTACAGTTAAACGTTACAATTCATACATAACAATCATTTTGTTTAAATTATTTAAATTTATACATAACACGGGGTACAATTTCATTTATACAAAATACATATAGCAACGATTATCTCTAAAATACAACATACAATGGATAATATAGGCAGAATAATACAATCATTTCTGCCTTTATCAGTTTGCACAGCTTTGTCGCATGTAGGCACTTCAGTTTGCACCCCCTTTTCGAGTGTTTCCACAATAAATTTTGTAGTTTTTAACATATTGGATGTCTCTAACAATTTTTCATGCCTTTTTCAGCATCCAACAAAAATTTATAAGATTAATAAGAATTCCCTTTGAATCCATTTACTTGCATTTGGCATTCGGGCCAAGAATTGTATATGCCCGGCTTTCGCCTTTTGAAAACAACATAACAGCTTTGAGTAGGCATTTGAATTCTACATTGGAAAAATTCAGATCAAATATTATATGCAAAATGCAAAAACATTAGTAAGACCTGTGTTACTTAAAATTAGTAATAGAACTGTTAGAGGGAAAAGTTAAAAAGTTCAGTGACCATCCTCTTAATATGTATAAACAAAACAAATCATCACTAATTATTTCTTAAATTAAATATTATGCAAAATGCAAAGCTAATATTCAAATAAAATATTATGCAAAAATTTGGTGCATTTCAAAGCCAAAAATTATCACAAATAAATATTATAAACAATAATGCTGGAGACATTTATGCTAAGAAACTTTCTAACTTTGTCGAGAAGCAATTGAAGTCTGAAAGAATTGCCTCTGTAACTTTCATTCATAAATATTCTAGACTAAATTTTGAATGTACATTATTATTTAATATCCTTTTGAATGCGCGGAGTTATTGTAACTTGACTTTTCTTAAAAGAGTTAAAAGGCATGTCTAGAATCTTATGTTCATTTACTGGTAAATGAAACTGCCTGTATTCTACATATGTTCCATTTAATGGACTCTTCAGCAGTGGGCATTTCAAAGCCAAAAATTATCACAAATACAATATTTTCCCAAATCAATTTATCACACAAAATTATCACAAATCACGTAATTAATTTTTTTTACATAATTATCATTATTCCTTTCACACAACTATCATACACAAATAAAATATATCATAGAATTCAAAACAAAATATTATTTTTTAAGGGAAATTATCATTACACCACCTTTATTTTGCCTTATGTTCATCCAACCACTACAAAATTCTAACATATACTTTGCACCACATTTCTTTTCACATTTGTATCAACTAGTCATTTTTGCATTAACACTATTAAATAATTTTAATAAAATAATAATTTTACCCCCAAATAAATTAAAAGACCATTTTATTTTATAAAAACTTAAAAAAATAAAAATATATATAATGATAAAAATATCCCTAAATTTAATAAAAATAAATCCTAAAATTAGAATTTTTAAAATTATTTTAATATAAAATTAAAATTATAAAAATAATTACAAAATTTTGGGATTTAATAAAAATCCCCTAAATTATTAAAATTTTAGGATTTATTCTTTTAAGAAATAAATTCAGTTATTTTAATAAAATTTTACAAAATTATAATTTTTAATAAATAAATTCATTTATTTTTATTACAATTTTGTAAAATTATAATTTTTAATAAAAATAATTATTAAAATTTTATAAAATCTAAATTTAGTAAAAATCAATTGAGCACCTCTATTTGTAATTTATTTTTTATTAAGTTTAGGGATATTTTTATGATTATAATTTTTAATTTTAAAAGTTTTTATAAGATAAAATAGTCTTTCAATTTATTTGGGGGTAAATTTTTCATTTTATTAAAATTATTTAATATTGTTAATACAAAAGTGGCTAGTTGATACAAATGTGAAAAGAAATGTGGTGCAAATAGGGATGGCAATGGGCACCGCCCACAGCGGGTTTGCCATTACCAAACCTAAACCCGCATAAAATTTAAATTACCAAACTCACCCGCAACCCGCAGCGGGTTTTAATTATTTTAAAAAAACCCACCCGCAGCGGGTTTTAACAATTACCAAACTCACAATGGTATCCGGCGGATTTTTTGCGGGTTTCCGTATTTAAAATCACAAATGTTTAATATATAAATTTATAATAATAACCTCAAATTCCATATAACATACTCAATTTTATATTTAAACAATGTAAATGAAAAATTAAAATTTTCACATCAATTCAACACAAATTCTCAAATTTAAGTATAAATGACACAAATCTATTTAAAAAACACAAACTAGTATCTAAAAATAATAATTACATTTCATATTATCATTTAAAATAAGCTCCAAGAGAAGATATTCATTTCATTCACCATCATAAGCACCCATCCAACACAATGCCTATAATAATAATTAAAATTAATATTTTCAAATATTAATTCGAAGGGAAATGCCTTTAGTTTTCTTTAGGTTATGACTTTAGAATAAGAGATGGGCCACATACACACATACACAACTTTGAGCCTTTGGCTATTTGGTAATTTGATTAATGACATTATTTTCTTTATACATTTTTAGATTTAAATTAAATTAAAAATATTTGGAAAAAATAATGCGGGTTTGGTGGATTGCGGGTATCCACCGGATATAAGGTTAATACCAAACCCACCCGCATCCATGTGCAGGTTTTCATTTATAATACTAAACCCACCCGCAACAGGTAAAATTACCCGCAATGGGCGGGTTTTGGCGGGTGGGTTTGGGCGGGTTTTCGGGTACAATTGCCATCCCTAGGTGCAAAGTACATGTTAAAAGTTTGTAGTTGTTGGATGAACATAAGGCAAAATAAAGGTGGTGCAATGATAATTTTCCTTTTTTTTAATTATTTGACAAAAATTAATACAAAATATTGATTATGTAAGAATGAGGAATATAGAGAGTTAAACGGGACCTTAATGATGATTGAAACGGAGGGGAAGTTTGTTCATTTCCGGTTGTTCTGCTGGTGGCAACTCCGTTATAGATCGATCGTCAGCAGGCGTTTGGGGACGAGTTCTGATACTGCCTACAGCGTTGGATGGTGATGGGAATGAAGTTAATGAAGGGAGTGATGGGGATGAAGTTAATGAAGGGAACGAAGGGAGGGACGAAGTTAAAGAAGTGCTACTGTTTCCAAATGAATTGAGGGGATTAAACAAATCTGGAGAACGAGTGGCTGAGGAGGGAGGAGATCTTGCTGGATAACGTATAAGGAAAAAGACCAAGGAAGATATTTGAGCTACTTTTCCATTTTTTATTCTTTATTTTATTATTTATTGTGGTCCCATGCATTTCCAAATTGGCCTAAGGGAACGCGTGAAACGGCAAGCCCACGCTACTGTTTCTGTCGTCCTTTAGTCTTCCTTTAGTTTGTTTATCATTTTCCATTAAATAAACTACAGGCTGCAAGAAAACAACCTTCAAAGCATACTTTAATTAGCTTTACTGGATACAGGAAGGATTCTCCTTCAAAATTTCTCTCTGTATGAGAGAGAGTTGAATGGTAGACTTACCCGGTCTTTAGGACTTTGAAAATCACTCTGTGTGAGTGTATTGGGAGGGTGTTAGATTTCGTTCTATCATTTGCATAAGCTCTTTAGAGTTTTATTTCTCTTGTTTACCAGTTGGTGGGAGCATTGATCGCTAAGTGTCAATAATTATTAAATAAGGGGGGGCCAAAACACAAGAAAAATTGGAGATGGTTAGGACTTTTAATGTTGAACTCAAACGAGTGAACGATCTAAAGTGGGTGCTCTTTTAGCAAGATATGGACATGGAAGAACTAATATGGAAGTGTAAGGCTATAACTCTGGATGAAGAAGAAGCTGACCAAATTATCTTTGGGGGCCAAATGAAAGAGAAAGGATCCAAAGCTATTGCTGGATGTTTAGTGGGAAAAATTCTTCTTGCAAGGGGGGTTAACCGTGAAGGACTTAAAGTGGCTCTACACCAAGCCTGGCGTACAGTAAGTGAGTTTAAGATTGAAAGTCTGAGGAGCAACATCTTCATGTTTAAATTCTCTCTGGAAGCTGATAAAAAGAGAGTTCTAAATGGTGGACCGTGGCATTTCGACAGAGCCTTAATCGTGCTCCAAGAACCAAGTGGTATTGGCAGTATCAAAAAATAATCTTTCTCTCATGCTTCTTTCAAGATCCAAATCCACAATGTATCATTGATGTGTATGGATGCAAGCATAATCAGAGAATTGGGGTCGAGAGTGGGAAAGGTGGAAGACATTGGAACGGATGCCCAAAGAGAATGCTTCGGGGAATATATGCATATCCGAGTTTCGGTGAATATTACAAAACCTCTGAAGAAGATCATTGTTCTGAAACAAGAAGGGGAAGAAGATATTCCAATGCTAGCAGTGTACGAAAGGCTACCAGATTTATGTTATTCTTGTGGGTGTATTGTCATCAATTCCGAGAATGAGTACAGAGATCAAAAGAAAGAAGAGTTGCCTTTTGGACCATGGCTAAAAGCAATTTCACTCACAGATAGAACTAAACTGAATAAAAGTAGAGGAAAAGGAAGTAAGGAACATGAGAGATCAAAGGAGGACGTAGCAGACTCAGAAAGTGCAAAGACCTCTAACCCAGTTCTACCCTCATTGAATCCGGGTCAACAAAATGGACCTACGCAAGAACCAAAACAGCAAGGAAGACAACAGAGCACTAATGGAAGTGGAACACGCGGGAGAGAGGGGTGAAAACGTCAATGTAATAAATTAAAGCAACCCAAGAATGCTGCAAACTGCTGACAAAACGCTGCACAAAGCAGTTGGCAAACCTGCTGTAGATATAGTGGTAGAATTTCAAGAAAACAAGGCAGGAAATTGGATAGGAAATGAAAAGATGAAGGGAACTAGAAAAGGGAAGGAGATTAAAGTGGGCCAAGCAATAGAACAACCAAATGACAATCCTACGGACTAACTAATCTCAGAAGAGGAAGAGGTGAACAACGAGCTCAATTCAAAGCAATCAAGGCCCAAATGGAAACGGTGGAAAAACCAAGCCCAAGAAACAAACAAAAAGCAAAGCAGTAAAGTGGGACACTCATCATCCAAGCGATCAAGTAGTGAGGCCAAATGGGAAAGTCTAAATAAGAAAAAGGCCAAGAAAACAAGCCTCTCAAAAGAAGACCAAACAGCTAGGCCAATTAAATCCCCCTCGGCAAAGTTCAAACTCAGCTGGGAAGTTACAGCAATGGAGGTTATGGATGTCTCAAAGTCAGCAAGGAAAGATTTATCGGTGGAGACTGGTGGCCAGCCCCGCCAGATGCAATGATAATCATTAGTTGGAATGTTTGGTGGTTGGGGAATATTCGAACATTCCGAGAATTAAAAGACATTCTCTAAAAACACAGGCCTCGAATTCTTTTCCTCTGTGAAATGAAGTTGATGTCTGGACAAATGATAAATATAGGAAAAATATTAGGTTTTGATAATTGTATGGCATAGTAGAAATGGCATGGGGGGCGGATTAGCTTTGTTGTAGAATGATGACTTGGAGCTGGAGATAGTCTCATATAGTAATCACCATATTGATGGCCTAGTTAAGGGTGTTGATGGGAAGTTATGGAGATGCACGGGAATTTACGGACACCCTGCAGTGAATCAGAAGCGGCATATATGGACTCTAATGAGGAGCCTGTCAGGTTTGTTTTCTTACCTGTGGATTTGTTGTGGTGACTTCAATGAAATCCTAAACTTAGTTGAGAAAACAGGGGGAAATGATAGAAACCTTAGCATGGTGGCATATTTTAAAGCAGCGGTAGAAGATTGTCACCTAACTGATGTGGAATGTAGGGGATATCCTTTTACATGGTCAAATAGAAGATTTGGGCCATATTTTGTAGAAGAAAAGTTAGATAGATTTCTGGAACCAAGGATTGGGAGAAAAGGCTAACTGAGTTAGTAGCTTATAATCTGGACACTTGTTGTTCTGATCACACTCTTATCATGCTGAAATTGCAAGCTAAAAATAGAGGAGTTAGCTTCAAACAAAGATCCAGGTCCCATATTGATTATGAGGATTTGTGGAGTACATACGATGAATGTAAGCGCATTGTGAACGAGGAGTGGGGAAGTGAGGAGGGATGGAATAGAGATGACTCTGTGCAGTATTTCAAGAAAACAGCGAATGGCTCAATGGCACAGTTGCAGACATGGAGTAAACAGCAATTCGAAGGAGAAGCTGAAATAGTAGAAGAGGAAACTTGGGGAGATGAAATTAAATAGGGAGCAGTACGAAGCAGAAAATGAAATAAGAAGCATGGAAAAAAGAATTGAAAACTTGCTGATGGATGAAGAGGTTTATTGGAGACAACATTTGAGAGTAGATTGGTTAAAAGAATGGGATCGAAGTACCAAATTCTTCCATACCAAAGCTTCATCTTGAAAAAAAAAAAAAACAGAATCTAGAGGGTCTTAAACTAGCATAATGTATGGACTGAAGATGAAGAGGAAGTGGATAGGCAATTCTGTGAGTACTTTGAAACCTTGTTCTCTACATCCAACCCTACCAATGAGAGCATCCTGGATGCTTTAGTTGGCCTAACTCCAACAGTTACCACATAGATGAACCAGCAACTTGATAGCCCTTTCACAGCAGAGGATATTTACACAGCTCTCTCGCAAATGAGCCCTACAAAAGCTCTTGGATTAGATGGCCTACCAACTGTTTTCTTCTAAAAACATTAGCATTCAGTCAGGTATGGCGTTATAAACACTTGTCTACACATCTTGAATGATAGAGGCTCTATTGATCCCTTAAACCACACACACATAGCTCTAATATCTAAGGTAGCAAAACCCTTGAAAGTGTTAGATTTTAGACCAATAAGTTTGTGCGATGTCATCTACAGAATTGTTGCAAAAACAATAGCCAATCAACTGAATCACATCGTCCACCATGTCATATCCCTAACTCAAAGTGCTTTCATCCCTAATAGATTGATCTCAGATAACACGATTATAGGGTATGAGTGTTTGCACAAGATTAGACACAGCAAAAAGAAAAAACATGGGCTGGTGGCACTTAAGCTTGATGTTAGTAAAGTTTATGATAGAGTGGAATGATCTTTCCTTGAACACATCATGCTGAGAATGTGTTTTTCATGTAGATGGATAGAGTTAATTATGAGTTGCATTACTACAGTCTCTTTTTCTATCATTGTGAATGAGGTAGCAAAAGGTCTGTTTTATCCTCAACGAGGGCTTAGACAGGGTTGTCCACTCTCACCTTACCTCTTCATCATGTGTGTTGAAGCGTTCTCAAACCACATCAGACAGGCATAACAGCAAAAGCTTATACATGGTCTCCAATTTGGTAGAGATCTATCTATTTCCCATTTGTTGTTTGCGGATGACAACTTAATATTCCTTAGAGCAACTGTCAAAGACTGCACATATCTCAAAAGGTTGTTCAAATGTTATGAAAATGCACTGGATAGATTTTCAACATGGTGAAATCATCAATGTTCCTCAGCAGCAACACAAAGTCGAAGCAAGCAGCAGCTATCAAGGATAAGCATGAAAAATACCTTGGCCTGCCTTTCATGATAGGCAGAAGGACAAAAGTTTTTTCAATGAAATAAAACTTAGGGTATTAAGTAAGATTTCCAGCTGGCAGCATTGATTTTTCTCAAGCAGGGGTAAAAAGATCCTCATCAAAGCAGTGGCGCAATCCGTTCCAACCTATGATATGAGTGTTTTCAAGATCCTGCTGGGGGTTTGTGATGATATGCAAAGGACTATAGTAAAGTTTTGGTGGGGCTCAACAAAGGAGAAGAGAAACATTCACTGGTCAAGATGGGAACTTATGAGTCAAGCAAAAATTAGAGGAGGATTGGGGTTTAAAGACCTTTCATGTTTCAACCAAGTTTTGGTCGCCAAGCAAGGTTGGAGAATTATGCAAGCCCCTGACTCTTTAGTGGCCAGAATTCTAAAAGCTAGGTATTTCAAGCACTCCACTTTTATGGAGGCTGGTTTGGGGTCTAAACCTTCATACATATGGCGAAGTATTTTGTGGGGAAGAGAAGTTTTGTCTAAAGGCTATAGATGGAGAATAGGTAATGGTTAGCAGTTAAATGTTTTCAACAGCAACTGGATACCTAGACCTACAACCTTCAAACCAATCATACCTCCAAGCTTGCCAAGTGAAACTCTTGTTGCGGATTTAATTGATGAAAACAATTATTGGAAAGAGAGTTCAATTTATGGTTCTTTTGAGAAAGAGGACGCTGATGCCATTTTGCAAATCCCGTTACCAAGAAAGCAGAATGAGGATAAATTGATATGGCATTATGATCGAAGAGGTCAATACCTGGTCAAGAGTGGTTATCAAGTAGCGCTAAAACAAAAGCATCAAGATGTCCCGGCAAGCTGAAATCACCATTCCAGCAAGTGGAACTCTATTTGGCAGCTGGTTGTCCCCAAAAAGGTGAAGATTTTCTTATGGAGAGCAGCAAAAGACCTTCTTCCTACTGCTGAAAATTTGTGGAAGAAAAGGGTGATGCACGAAGCAACATGCCTAGTATGCGGAAGCCAAATGGAGACCTTGGCCCATGCTCTTTTAGCCTACAAGATAGCAAAGAAAGTGTGGAAAAACTCCCCCTTAGAAAATCATGTTCAAGGGAAAAATTTTCCAGATGTTATCAGCATAATTCAATCGTTACCTCAACAGCAAAAGGAGCTAAATGGTGAGGTAGTTGCTTCACTCCTCTGGACTATTTGGAATGCAAGAAACAAATGGTTGTTTAAGGGGGTAAATGAGGATCCAGTAAGGTTGGTAGCTCGAGCAAGTTCTGTTGCTGATTCGATCAAAAGAATCAAAGTACCAGAAGAAGAATTTTGTGCAGAAATGGTCACTACAAAGCATCAGCAATGGTGCCCACCAGAAGAGGGATGGATTAAAATCAATGTAAATACTGCAATGGATGAGGAAAATAGGCTAGCTGGGCTGGGGGTTGTAATTAGAAATTTCAAAGGAGAAATCATTGCTGCTGCTGTCAAAACAAAGAAGAATTCTGAAAATGTAGAGATGGCTGAAGCAAAGGCTGTCTTGTGGGGATTGCAGGTAGCTATCATGGCTGAAGCAACTCAAGTGATTGTAGAGTCTGACTCGAAGGGAGTAATAGAGCTGATTACCAACAAAATGGGTACCTTGACAGAGATTTTTTGGGTGATCTTCGACATTTTGGAAACCAAGAAGAGTTTTCAAAATTTCAAAACTCAACATGTACCTAGAAGTTGTAATGTCTCAACACATTCTTTGGCAAAATTAGCCTCAAGGAAGTTAGACTCTTTTGTATGGCTGGATGAATTTCCAGCTGAAGTGTTACATTTATTCTCTTTATGAGTAATGAAAGGTCTACTTTCTTTTCAAAAATAATAAATAAATAAACTGCAGACTTATTATTTTAACTTGGTGGTACAGATACCATGCAAATAACTTTCTACCTCACAAAATAAATTTATCTTGACTATCTTTTACCAATTTGGAAGAAGTTTTGATCCCCCTTGAAAGTGAGAGTTAAAAACGTCAATGAATGGCAAATCGCTGTAGTTAGAGATGCTAACTACACGAGACATACAAAAATACATAATTTTTATGTAGTCATCCTCTTCAGAATATTTGACTCAACCATAAAGGATTGCATCTTGCTACTGTACCCTAATTATACTAACTTAAGAAACCTCGAGGATACATACGAAACTCCAGACTATTTCTAGATTAAAGCATAGTTGCATTGGTTTTATCTAATGGATTGTCGTGGCAGTCAATTTCTATATCTTTTACCCACACCCGTCGTTGCATTTTTTCAATTTATAAGGTTCATGTTTAGTTTTTCATTATAAAAAGATTTACTTTCATTAAAACAATTGAGTGAATGCAGGCATAATTTGAGAGAGAAATTAACTTTTCTAAACACAAGTATCAACCACCAGCTAAAGCTACCTTAACTGGAGCATGAGCAATTATATTATAATCTAATTTTCAACACATTGTTTATCCTCTGCATCTTGTCCTGAATATCAGCAATAGTCTAAAAGATTTCAGTTTTGCTGCTTTTCTTGTGGAAAACGATATCAACCACATTTTGGCAATCAATTTCTATAATTAGAGGAAGTACCTCTGCATATATTGCAATTTGCATGCCCAAATTAACAGCTGCTCTTCTACATGAGCGACATCTTCATTGAACTTCATTTGTTATTATTATAATTCCATCTCCATCTCTAATCACCACCCCAAGCCTTGCTTGATGTTTATCTTCACTAACTGCTGCATCTGCATTGATTTTGAAATAGCCCGGTGGAGGAATCTAACTTCATCTCCTTTCTAGTCTCTTGCTACCAATCTCATGTTTAATTGAGGATTGGTTTTTAGAATTTTTTGGGAAAATGTCTACTATTTGTAATTTTAAATCATCTCGCCAAAGTATTTTCACATTCAATTTCCTCCCACATCTTACTCGTTTTGAGTCATTCATTTTTAATATAATTAAAATTGATGTCCTTCAACTAAAAAAATTAGAAGACGAGAAAGAGATATTTAGAGTATAAATATTCACAAATAAAAGATTTTTTTGTTATTTTTTTTCACAATATTTGTGTTATAGACATTCAAATGTGATATCATGTGAGGAGAATTTTTCATCAAAACTTTGTGCTCGACAAGGGAAATTATCAAATCACTACATTTACGTTAAAAGTTCATATAACCATTATGAAATCTTAACAATTGCTTTGCTTCATCTAACCTTTCAAATGTTGTCATTTGATCACTTTTTAGTTAACTCTATAAAACGTGTTAATGATAGAAACTTTGATTAGAAACTTTGTCCCAACATCACGTATAATCAACTAAATCTCAATCTAATTATTCTTGATGAGCAGGGACATAACCAGGATTTGGAAATTTGTATTATGGGCCCCACAACTTTTAAAGTCTAAATCGAAACTTACCACCTACACAGTCAATAAACTTATAGAGTGCAACTGCGTACATATGATTAACACTTTATTTAAAACATAATACCCTTCTAAAAATTTAGATAGCAATATATAATATTACAACTATAATATTTAATGAAAATAAATTTACTATTATAATTATTCTCTTGAATATTTCTTGGCGGAATTTTATGTATTGAAAATAATATATGATAGTTTTATTGTCAATATAATACAATATATCTTTTCCAATATTAAAAACTAAATTATCAGTTAATTTGTTCTTAAAATCTTTTAATAATAATACAATTATTCATATAATGCAACATAGAGCGCAAACATGAATACATGATAAAATTAGGGATTTAAAAGCTAGATAAAAGATTAATAAGAAAATTGAAAATTAGAATTAGCTAGTCTTACAGCTTATGGATAAATGTGGATAGATTAAATAATTGGAGAAAGTACTTTTGATTTAGAAAACTAGAATGAAATCCGTGCAACGAAGCCATGACAAATAAAAAAGAATGTGTTTTTTATTCAAAGTATTGACAAGAAATCAAAAAAATAAACAGAGTAAAATGAGTTTCTTTTATTTTTAATTTATCTTAATGATCTTTTGTCTTTTGTCTTTATTTAAGTGTCGTAATATTCATGTAAAAAAAAGTTTCATAATTTTAACAGTTGATCAAATTATTTAGAATTATACATTTAATCTAGGGGCAACATGAATTTTTTTTAAATTACTTGAGGCACTTTCAAAAGTTTGTAATTCAAATGGGGTACTTTCTTAAATTATAAAATAAAATACTTTTTTTAATGGTTATTAAAAAAATTTCAAAAGCCAGCTGGGGCATATGCCCGAAATTTTAATGAGATGTTGTGATATGATTAATTAGGATAAGTACATTATGATATGACTAATCAAGATTATTATATTGAGTTGTGACTAATTTATATGATGTGTTATTTTACCATAATAGAACCTAGTTAGATGATCAGGATCACATATAATGTAACATATATAATGATATTAGGTAATTTAAGTCACTCATAATTTGATCCTTGATAATTGGTCCATAGATATTATAAATAAGGCAGCCTCTTCACCTATTATACAAACAAATGAAAAATGGTGGGGGGTATTTCCAGCCTGTCTGTTGTGTAATAGACCTCAATTATAAATACAGCCCATCAAAATCCTTAAATTATATTATTTTGAACAAACCCCACTTATTACCGATATTATCCTTGCAACAACTATTTTTCTTCATTCTGTTTGGTCTCCACAAGCATCTTTACAAGTTATAAGAGGAAGCCAAGGACACAAGAAAATTAAGAACAAGAGCAACCGACTGTCATTATCAATTCATCATGAAGATATATCCACCCGACATTCAGATTTTAGCACGCAAATAAACCTAAAATTTTGTTGGCTTTACAAGGTATTGTATTTTGAAATTTAATTTGATGCCATCACACTCTTTTTCAAGGTTTTTATTATTAAAATACCAGTACACGATGGTTAAGTCTGCTTTAATCTGTAGCTTATTTTTATTATGTTACGTAGTTCTTTTTTGCACTATTTTATTATTTAGTTTTACCATAAGCCATCAACATTTTTGTTTATTATGCTGTTGATTAGGAAAATAAAGAGTTTGCTTGGATTTGATTAGGAAATATCACTAACTAACAAAAATTTCAATATTTATCCAGATTATTTCTCTTCATAGTTAATCCCCTTATACTTTAGTTTCAATTATCTCTTGTATACTTCTTATGTAATGAAATTATAAGAGGGGAAATTCTCAATCATTGATCTTAAGTCAATGCTGTTATTAAAAATACTTTAAAAATTTGAATATTTTCAATTTTTTACCTTAGGTTTATAATATTATCAATCTTCTACCAAAATGTTAACCATCATTTATAATTGATGATGTCATATAGGTAATTTAGACATTTAACGACCTAAACAGTGAAAATTTTTCAGTCACCCACTTAAGTTTACCCTGTTGTCATAAGTGTTATAAAAGTTTGAATTTATTCAATTTTCTACCTTTTAGTTTGTAATTTGTATAAACTATTCACCAAAACATTAACGGGCTTTTATAGTTGATGACAAGGATAATATAGACGTTTAACATACTAAATAAAATATTATATTTATAACCAATATTCAATTAAATACACTTAACAATCTAATTTCTTTATTAATTAAAAAAAATACCTATCACAAATAAAATCTAATTTATTTTTCTCAATTTATCTCACAAATTTACATAATCAAACTTAATCAGCAAATTACACTAACCTTAATTCATAAACACTCAATCAAAAAATTACCATAAACCCCAATTCATAAACACCCAATTAGTCCAATCCTTAAATTCGATTTCATAAATGCAATGTCGTAGTCAATATTGCCGCTGATCTTTGTTGTCGCTTCGGGCATATTTTTGTCAATTATTGCCGATGGGTAAAGGATTTAGCGATGCAAGATGTTGTTGATAAAGGATTTGATACAAATTATGTGTTGACTTTGTCAACCCTAAGAATTTATAGAGAGAAAAAGAAGAACACTGCGAGATGTATTTTATTTTGTTTTTTATTTTATGTGATTGATGAAGGATTTAATACAAATTGTGTTGAAGTATTAGAATTGTCGGCAGATTTTGTTTTGAAACAAAGAGTTTGATGGGGTTCGATATTTTATTTTTGTTTTGTTTTCTTTAATCTTATTTTATTATTTATGGTGGAAAGTAAAAAATGCTTTTCAATTCAAGGATGAAATAGAATGATCATTTCAATTCTATTAAATATCCTCACCATATACAGTGCTAACGTTTTGATAGACGGACGGTACAAACTGTAAACTTAGGTTAAATGAATTGATCAAAATCAAATTTTTATAAAAATTTTTTATAATAAGTTAAGATAAATGATTGATAATAAAATAATAATTACGCCCAACCTAAACCAAAACAAAAAATTTCATTCCGCATACTATACCACATTAATTGGATTACCAAATTCTGGCCCAAACACGATGACTTCGACATGACCATATATAAAATTGATTCAGTTCCACCTTATGAAACACCAGCGTCAGATTTGATCACATTTTCAATGAGGGTCTAAAAGATGAAATTTTCAATTCAGTACCAAATATCAAGGTTCTGTGGTTTCCCATAAAAATTATTAATGTGAATCCTTGTAAGGGATTACAGCTTCATCATCATCACCAAAAGAAAAGGACAAAGTTCAAAGCTGAAAATCCATTAAATGGCAATCCAAAGGCAAAGCACTTATGCGCCCATCACGGATCCTGAGTTCTTCCTGCACTCAGCAAGCATATCCATGTAGAACTGACACTTGCTGATGTCATTTCCAAAGTTGTTGATGCACTACAAGAAAATTGAAGTAAATAAAAGTCAGTACACAGGAAAATTAATATTCCAATAGTTTCCACATAAAAATCAATTTATTTTATTTGACAAGCATCACAAATAAAACATCCAGTATGAAATATGAAAGTTTAGGTTGTAAATATGTGAAGAAAACAAAGAACAGGGAGTTGAAACATTGAAACTAAGCTCTTAAGCCGCAACTCCTTGAAAACAAAATCCAACTACAAGTCTGTAGCTACTTTAACCTAAAGACCAGCATCTAAGCATCTAGCAAACATCTGGAAGCATTGGATCAAATACAAAGACACAGCACATAAACACACAAGGTTTTCATAAAACGACGCAAGAGTTAACTCTTTTACACACCATCAAAAGGTAATTTCCTCTAAGGGGAAGAACCACACAAAAAAAAGAGTAATATAATAGATTATTTGCAAAAAATTAATCAGAAGGAAAAAAAAATCACGTACATCTTGGAATGCCTTGGAGTGGATGCCGCAGGCATCAGCACTGGCAAAACTGTTTGTGCCAGAAGCTGGGGCAGAAGCTGCAGCCTCAGAGACCACAGTTTCATGCTGAATAGTACGAGGACCCACGACAGCATCGACTGCTCTGTGTGCCACAGCACTTCCAGTACCAAATGCCATACCTGTAACGCGAAGACAACGGAAGTTAAGACTTGTTCCATGACTAAAAGCAGACGTTATCATGTAGCAAGCTTATGCATATTTTAATAGACTTGCGATCTTCACATACCCTGAGCTATGGTAGAGCCGATGCCTCCAAGCATACTACCACCACTCTGAGCAGGAGCTGGAGGAGGAGCATGATGAACTGCATTAACAAAGCAGCATCAGAACCAAAAAAGAAAAAAGAAAAAACAAACCCATTAAACCAACAGAAAATATACAAGCACAGAGATATTTAAAACCCAAAATAAATGTTGCAAGCTCCTTCGCAACAATCCTAACGTAAAAGTCTATACCTGGCTTTGGGGGTGGGCTGCGTGCAGCAGGACGAGGGGCAGATCTTCCTGCAAAAGAAGTGTTCACATTAGTAGAGTCATTGCTTCAACAACAATAAAGTGGCTGTATTAGACAGTTTATAAAGATAAATAACGACTCAAGAAAAAAAATAGCACAAAACAGAGAAGCCCAATTCAGCTAATAAAAGTGAAGACAAAATCCAGCTTCAAACATAGGCCGCAGTCATTTATGTACTCCGTGCTTCTCTTTTAGGCATATAAGAATACAAAATCATATTACACATAACAAATCTTTCATCATACCAAAGCAGTCATAACAATCTTCTGGTGTCTAACAAGAACACAGCACCAAATGCCCAATTAATTTGCAAAAGCAAATAGAAAGAAGTAATTAACAGCCAGGTTTGAAAAGAGCGAAATGCCTAAATGCATACAACAAACGCTACAGTGTTACAGATATAATATATAAATCAGTGCAATTTTTTTTTCCTAAAGAAAAGATATTTCAAAAGCCTACAAGCTAAGATCCGAAACTTCCATACTATACCCTAGAAATATAGAGCCTTTTACATTGTACAAAAAAAAAACCTAAACTTTCAATCATCTAGAAACAAATCAGCTACAAAAACTTTGACTTCGTCGACTATATTCATTTTCGAAACAAACCCAATTTTTTTTTTTTCCTTCAGCTATTTCTCATCTAACCAAAAAGTTGCCCAAATCAAAAAGGCAAGAAATGAATCTAAACGCCTGGAAATAAAACAATACAAACTAATGATAAATCCGACAGGGGAAACAAACCTCCGGAGCTACGGCGAGGCATGATTATATGATAGAGGCGGCGAACGGTAAAATATGGAAATTTCTAGAGAGGGGTTTGTTTCTGGTTTGTGGATATTTTCAATGCGAAAATTTGGGGGGGTTCACCAAAACCCTCGAGGGATCTTTTATGGAGTTGTAAATGGTGATTGGCTGTGGTTAAAATCATGTGGGACGTAACAGGTGTCAGGTTTTTATTGGATGTATTTTTGGGATAATTAGAATTTTGAGCTATCAATGTTGGATGTGTAAGAATACCGTGGGGATGACCGTGCGGGATTAGTACCTGTTGACGATATCATCACCGTTACCTGGATTTTTGGATATTGTATAATAAAAAAATTTGGGGGTCTTCGAGTTTTTTCTTTTTCGTTTTATTTTTTTATTTTTTACTTTTCAGGGAAAAAAAATGAAGAAAGGAATCAACAATATGAATATTCGGCTGGAAATGACACTACATTTTATTGGGCTTTTGTTGGGCCTCTATGGCTGCATATAACTCAATCTATTTACAATTTCTTAAAAAAGCAATTTTTTATTGACATGCAAAACTTTTTTTTAGAAAGAAAACAGTGGGTGTTAATTATAATAGAAAATATTTATTTCTGAAACAAACTCTTTTCTGAATTATATTACAGCCTTATTTCAAAATAATAATATTATGTATATGGAAATATCTGCAAGACAATAACAACAACAACAATAACAGCAATCATCATCATCATCAAAACAACAACAAAATAATCAAAATCATAAACCATCATCATCAAGAAAATAATTAGAATAAAAGATCATCATCAGCAACATAATAATAACAAAAATCACCATCACTAGTTTCTCAAATAATAATGAGAATAATAATTATCATCATTTTTTAAAAAATAAAAATATAAAAAAATCATCATCATCATTAAAAAAAAGAAAAGAAAATATCATCATCATCATGGACTGCAACTGTTGCCAACGGAGGCAACATGGTTGATGCTTCCATGTGAGATCGGCTGGCGAGTGTTGCTGCTACGATTTGGGGAGCTGCTACTTCAGTGCACTAACATGCAATTTGTGCTGATGTTTAACGCGATTTAGGGAGCTGCTACTTCGGTGTAGGTTAGAAATGTTTGGCTACAATGGAGGCTTGTTTGTGAGGGTTCAATAGAGGCTTTCTTAAGGGTTCAAAATGTTTGCCTTTTTCTTGCTATTTATTTTTTTTAATTTAGTGTAGGTATGTTTGGAAATTTAAAATTTTGTTGGGGCAAATGTGGTAATCCTAGGAGTGAGAGACTGCTTTCCAACCCCCTTGGAAATTAGTCTCTTAGTCCACATTCCTAAATTAGGATGGACTCCACGATTTTGATTTCGTTCTTATCTCTTCTTTGCAAAGTAAACGTTATTAATGATTCAGATTCTGAACTTCGATTCCTCAATTCGGGGAGTAAACATATCATTAAAGTAATACGGATAATTAAACTATTAGTTTACTTTGGTGATTAAAAAATACAAGAAAATCAAAAAGAGAATGTACTCTTTAGTCTGGAGAATGTCTATCTCTCTATTCATGATGAGACTAAACATTACATTCTCTCTTTGATTTTCTTGTATTTTCTTATCAACCAAACACTAAATTAAGTGTCAGAGTATCTTTTGCAGGTACATAATCGATCCTTGAAGTTGTGGAAGCTTTAAGGCAAGGAGATGATCGTCATTTCCTAGTATTCAAGGAAGTTTGCTCCTACAATAACATAACCAACAATTAGAGAGTCCTCTGTTAGAATAATAATTAAACCTTTAGTGAAAACTATCATTTATAATTCAGGAACATTTATATTGTATAATCAAGAATTAAGAACAGAATATACGAAAGCTTACTCGAATCCATAGTGGTTAATTACGCTCTAGAGTCATGTGGTTTGTCTTCTAGATCAATAAGTTCTCTTAGAGAATCCTTTAAATTTCTTTTTACTTTTTTTGATGATGGAATGTTAGAAATAAGAGAACGATATGTGTGATATGGGGACCATAACTACTTATATAGATAACTTTTTCTATTATCTTTAAGTATTTCTATTTCAATTTATCATACAAATTGAAATTACCCTTAAATATCTCCACATTAAAGGCCCACACCCATTTAGATACATTGACACCCATATTACTGTAAACTTTAACAAATCACTTTTAATTGGACTTAACCTTATATGACAATCTGCAATACATAATTATTCACATATAAGCCCAACGTTGGATTAAGGATCGAACATCCTTGTCAAGATTTTCCTAGATTCATATAGCACATTAAACAAAAGACTAAATAATATGATAATTCGTCAAAAGGTATCAAGAAACATTACAAATTGAAGAGGCCAAGACGGGCATGTATATATATAGTATTTTAGTACACAAGCACATGAAACATGAAAATTGCTAACGCATCAAAGGAAAAATGGATTTTGAATCTGTTGCTTGTTAGCGAATTTTAATTTCACCCAAGATCTAGCAAGCAAAAATATCAAACCAATAATAAACAGAGAATAGATGGAGAGTAAAACTAATCACACAACATAAGAATTTACGTGAATAACTTTTCTTGTATTGGAGAAAAACCACGGCTGCTAAGGACAACAAGAGAAAAATCCACTATGTGAAAAATTATTATAATCACTTTAAAATTTTTCCTCACATCCAAAACTCCAATGACATCCAATCTTTTAATAGACCTTTGATTTTCCTTGCACTAGAAATTGTCTACTTACAAAGAACTGATTGTTATATTATATAAACAAGTGAATTCAACCTCCCTATACATAGTGATTATTTCTTATTGGAAAAATATTTCTTTTCTTATATTAGTTGTATTTCTTTTTGAATAAGTCAAATCCCAAAGGAAAAATTACTTATTCCTTATATAAAAGTCTTACTAAATAAGAAAATATCTTAGGAAATTCTTATTGAAAAATAAGACATATATCCTCTATCCAGCAACCATAATTATCTATTCCAAGAATTATCATACTCCTCTATATCTAAAGTACATATATTCGGCACATGTCGATCACCTTGCTAAAAATACGCTCTCATGTTTGGCTTCCTTGAGAGTCTTCAGTCATCAACATAAAAATTCTACCACACATCTTGCGTAAATGCCAAATCATGTCTTATTTGCAATTCTTGTAGACTCGCTAACAATAATACATTCTCTTCCATGGCATGCCAAAAAGATAAAAAAGTCTCTCATGGAGAAAAGAGACACAACACTAGCTGACATTATCAGTATCTCTATCTACTGATTTAGAGCTATCTGCTAAACTTGCCCTATTACAACAATCTTCTTTTAGGTGCCTTGATTGTCTACACACCCTTAGGGGTTTCCGCTAGCGGAAATAGATTTTATATCGTCATTGTTTTTCTTATGTAATCAGATTGAATCAATATATCCTTAACTTGAACTTGGAATAAGGCAAAATTGATTATTCCATCAAACTTTCTTATTTATACCTTCATAGGTTTGAAAACCTCACTGCTTATGTGTTTGTTCTGTGTTGGAACTTGACTCTAATACCACTTGTTAGAGAATTTTAATCCCACCAAAAATCTTGCAAGCAAAAATATCAAACCAATAATGTACATAAAATAGATGAGAATAAAATTATCACACAACATAAGAATTTACGTGGAAAACTCTTATATTGGAGAAAAACCACAGCTGCCAAGGACGACAAGAGAAAAATTCACTATGTGAAAAATTATTACGATCACTTTAGAATTTCTCCTCATACCGGAAACTTCAATAACATCTATTCTCTCAATAGACCTTCGATTCCCTTACACTAAAAATTATCTACTTATGGATAACTAATTACATACAAATAAGTGAACTCAACCTCCCTATATATAGTGATTATTTCTTGTTGAAGGAGTATTCATTTTCTTATACTAGTTATATTCCTCTTTGAATAAGTCAAATTCTAAATGAAAAATTACTTATTCCTTAAATATGAGTCCTGCTAAATAGAAAATATCCTAAGAAATTGTTACTGAAAAATAAGATATATTTCCTAACATTGTTGAACATTCAACGCACCATAAGGCAACTCATTTGATAATAGATATATGAAGGTCCCAACCATGAAATTAGATGTAACCATGGACCCGAAACATCATTAGCTAGCCAATACTACCACACTTTTGAAGTTTTAACTTAATAAGATTGCACAAACCAATTGACATTATCATTAGAACATTCCAGCAGTGCAACACTTTTGAAGTTTTTAACTTAATAAAATTGCATACACTAGTTGACATTATCATTAGAACATTACAGCAGTGTGTGGAAGGAAAATTAAATAACTTTTGAATCTAGATTAATGGTCTATTTGGGATTGCGTTTGGCAAGCTCAACAAGTGATTTTGAAAAGTTGAAAGTTAATTTTAGTGTTTGGTAAATTTTTTTAAAAGTCAATTTTGGAAAAATGATTTTACTCTCTAGCAAATTTTTTGAAGAGCAAGAACATAGTAGCTTTTTAAAATCTAATTTTGAGAATTACTTTTATATTTAATACAATTCTATATATATCCTCATATATATTATAAAAATTTAAAACTATCCTTATTAATTAAGAAATAAAATCATTAATTTTAAAGAGATCAATATTATTACCAATTATATCAAGATAACAAAATAAAAAGTAAAAATAATAATATAACATATTTATTTAATTATCAATTATTATAAATACACAATAAAAAATGAGTAATGATACAGCCACAAACTCTTGTACAAACTGACGTGGAATTAATTCATTGGCTGAATGAAAATATAAATTAATAAAAAAAATCATGTGGGCCAAGTGATATTTAATTCAAGCAATCTTATTATGCCACATCAGTTTGTACAAAATAAATTTGTACAAGAGTTTGTGGCTGTATCATTACTCATAAAAAATACTTTATATTTAGGTTTATAAATGTTTAAATAAATTTTATTCAATATTTTGTTTAATTCAATCATTTACATTCTTACAATAGTTTAACAATAAAATTTATCAAACACATACGTTAACAATAAGATTTATCAAATATATATGATTGTTTTTAACTCGCTGAACTTTTAAAAATAAATTTTATCAATATTTAACTAATTCTCTTCACAACTAATTATTTATATAATAAAACTAACATCAATTATTTTATATCATTATAAATCGTCCCCAATAGGAATTGCCGAGTGAAGGGCAGCATATTCACTCTGCATTAATAACCAAAACCATCAAAAGGCACACATTTAGAGTCAAAAGCAGCATAAGTATTTAAAGTCTTCCCCAAAAGAAATCTTTCACGTCCAATTTGATCGGTGAATAATCTTTTCTTTTGTAAATGGCAGCTCCCAAAAAAAAAAGAAAAAAAGAAGAGTTTTATTACAAAAAATAAACTACTAATTAAACCCAAAAGCCCGTCAAACAATGCTTTTAGTTTTTTATCTATCTAATCTCCTTGTGTTACTGCTTTTAATTTTTTGAAGAAACAAATTGGAATGTATATCATGCATATCTATTACTGGAGCTTCATTTTGAAATTAAGGCTCTTAGGTTGCCTCACGAGTTTTATTTTTTTAATCTGAATTCTGAATTTTTGTGCATATCGTAATTATTTATATAAAATGGTATGATTTTAATTTATTTTTTAATACAGAATAGGCTATAATGTAGCACCAAACACATCTAAATGCATCTATCTTTTTTTTTTTTAAGAAGTAAACTTACATCTATAACTCTATAAATAGTAATTCTTGTTCACCAAGAAAGAGGAAAGAGTATTACACAATTTGATCCATGGCCAAGATAAACCCCTTATATTTTCATTCAAATTCTATGTTTATTATGAAATTTTAAATTTGTAATAAAGTAAAAACTTTCAACAGGTTGATACCGTGTGATAGAGATAGGCTACCTCTCCAATGATATTGCCAATTGCAAACTGAAACTGAAAACTGACAAGCAAAGCAAAAAGCTCCTGTCCCCCGATAATTTTGAATTCACAAAAAATATTTTTTTAATAAAATTAAAATAATCAAATCACAATTCACGCAGAACACACGGCGTCCTTCTCTTTTTTTTTTTTTTCAGTTCACCCACAACACAAACACAAAATCAAAAGGGGCGCACGTTAACCCCTCTAACACCCACCGCTCATTTTATCCTCCGCCTCCATTCTTTCGAAATTTCCCCTCACCACCACACACGCACACCACTTGCATCACACTGCTGCATATTCAATCGATCAAAAGATCCCTCTTCCATCTGTCTCTCTCTCCCCCGAAAACGGCATAGTTTCATTATTTCAAAACACTAATTTTTACAAAACCCTAGCTTTCTGATCTATGGCTGACGAACCAGCTACAAACACGACGGCTGCTCAATCGCAGCCGTCTGCGGTGCCGTTGGGAGGCTCCGTGATACCTTTGGTCAACAAGCTACAGGACATATTCGCGCAGCTGGGGAGTCAGTCGACGATCGAGCTGCCGCAGGTGGCGGTGGTTGGTAGCCAGAGCAGTGGCAAATCGAGCGTGCTCGAGGCACTCGTAGGTCGCGATTTCTTGCCACGTGGTAACGATATTTGCACGCGCCGCCCTCTCGTGCTTCAGCTCTTGCAGACCAAAACTGATGAGGAGTACGGCGAGTTCTTGCACTTGCCTGGGAAAAGGTTTTATGATTTTTCCGAGATCAGGAGAGAGATTCAGGTGGTTTTTTTTTTTTAATTTTTTTAACTAAGTTCATTAAGTTAATGTAAATTGTTTAGAGAGTGTGAAGGAACTAGCGAAAATAGAAAATTTCTTCATTAAATAATTGATCTTTTTTGAAGTTGAACACATGAGGATAGAGAGTTTTAAGTTAATTTGTTGAGTGTAATGTTCCTTAGGTTTATTGGTGTGTTATTGAAATTATGATGTGCCTGTTCTTAGTGAGGTTGAAAATGTGAAATTTAGCTTTGGTAACTTCAGAGACAAGAAAGGGATAGTTACTGTCTCTACGGATATAAATGTTGGTTAGTCAATTAAAAAGCATAGGCTGAAAGTGTTTTCAGTTTCTAGTGGTAGGGTTGTTTTCTTTAGTTACTTGACAGACCTGATGTAACTAGGTTTGAAACCTGAATGAATTGATAAACATGCAGATATTTAATTAAGAAAATCCAATGAAAGAATTATTTGGTGACATGAAATGATTAGAGGTGAGTGTTACATATGTAGGGAAGTCAATAAAGTTAAAAAGTTTTTTTTTTTTCCAAGTGTAGTGTTGTAAAAGAAGTGAGGGCACAGTAGCTATTGTAAACCCCTTTTACGAAGTTTATCTGCTTCTGTCTCAGCAATGCTTTCAAGGACTTACTTTTGAAGAGTGACTCATTTCTGGCAATACCATGGGGGAAAGTTGGGTAGACGTTTGAGATAATGATGTTTTCTGGGTATTTGGACATAGCAGGAGTGAGTGGGACTGCCATTTTTCCTGTGGTCTTCTAGCGTTAAGTGGAGTTCTCCCTGATGGACTTGCCCATCCATCGAATTTTCTGTGGAATTGCAATGATTGGCAACGTTGGTGCTGCAAAATTTTATTAAAGTAGGAATAGAGTTTAACTATGATAGATTTCAAACTACACTTAAACAACAATGAAGTAGATAAGGTTTCCCATCTTAGCTCTTAGGAGATAAAGTGATCCTAACACCCCTGTTCAACAATATTGAGTGATGGTTTTGGAGAATTTGATGCCATTTTAGATAGTTGCATATATGTTGGCAGGAGGATGAATGTATGTACTCTTATTAAATTTACCATGAATTTATGTACTCTTATTGAATTCACCAATTAACTTACGTTTTCTCAAGTTTTACTGAGAAAATTTGTATAATTTTAATGATAGTCTATTTCCTATAAGTCATTCTTTGCCTATAATTTTTATTATTTTTTTCATAATTCAATTTCCTCCAGGCTCAAACTGACAAGGAAGCTGGAGGAAACAAAGGTGTGTCAGACAAGCAAATCCGTTTGAAGATTTTTTCACCTCACGTTCTTGATATCACACTTGTGGATCTGCCTGGTATAACAAAGGTCCCAGTTGGTGAGCAGCCAGCTGATATTGAAGCACGAATTAGAACGATGATTATGTCATATATCAAGCAACCAAGTTGTCTAATTCTTGCAGTTACACCGGCAAATTCAGATTTGGCAAACTCAGATGCCCTTCAAATTGCTGGAATTGCTGATCCGGATGGTAACATCTGCGTTCATTATCCATTCTGGGTTTGTTGCATGCTTTTTTCTTTTTACACTTACCCGCTACATTTCTGTTGGCAGGTTATAGAACCATAGGCATAATCACAAAGGTGAATTTAGAATGATTTATCTATATATTGTTTGACCGACATTTGCTGGATGTTCCTTTTTCTAATGAGGTTAGATATATTTTCTTTGTGACTTCAGTTGGATATTATGGACAGAGGTACTGATGCCCGTAATTTGTTACTCGGAAAAGTGATTCCGCTTCGGCTTGGTTATGTTGGTGTTGTGAATAGGAGTCAGGAGGTAACTTTCTATTTTTGTTGGAATACTGTGTTCAGTAGTTGTGTCTCCTATTGATTTGTTTGCTTTATAGGACTTGAGGTTGACAGTTTTTGGACTACACAAATTATCTTGAACTTCATATGTGCGGTTCATGTCTATTGACAACTCGTTTTTGGATGTCTTACTGAATACCCAGCAAAATGCTCATGTAGACTATGGTAGATGGCGTAAAATCAGCCCTAATCTATACTCTTTATTAAGAATCTAAGTAGTTATAACAGTTTTGTTGTGGCTGGTAGTTATCACATTCATTAATGCTACCACTAATCTTTGATTTTTACTGTTCTGTCATGGTATTGTCATCGTTGCATCATCAATCACAGTATTGTTGTTTTGCTGTTGATCTAAATGTTGTTCAATAATTTACTTAAAAGTGTTCCATCAATCTCTTTCATTGACGGACTAAGATTTTGATGTCCCGTTAATTGTCATTCTCATAACAGGATATTATGTTCAACCGGAGTATCAAGGATGCACTAGTGGCTGAGGAAAAGTTCTTCCGTAGTCGCCCTGTATGACTGACTGCCTACTTTGCATTGGTTTTAATTTGTTGTAAATTCATCAATTTTTCCACGTTTTCTTTGTTTATGCTATTGATCAGGTATATAATGGTCTAGCAGATCGTTGTGGTGTTCCTCAGTTGGCAAAGAAGTTGAACCAGGTAGAGCATGTTAAATATTCTCTAGTGCCAATATTGTATAAGAATATGATTAGATATATGAAAGTAGATGTTGAGTGATCGGCATCTGCTCTTACATTTATGCATTCTACACTTCCTTCCCTGCTCTTTGTCCTGTCTTACATTGTGTATTTGGGGACATTTCCTCTTCCGCTTCTTTATTTCATGATTTTAATATCCTCCTCATGGTATTGGGTTGCTTCTTTAAATCTGAACCTAAATTCAACTCAAAGCTGGCTTTCAAACTAGATTGAGTTGGTTGTGTAGGGTAATAGATCTAGGCCCTAACACAGGGCAACATTTTGATGAATCTCTAAATTCGCTATTGTATTTTACACTCTTTTTTTTTTGCAGATTCTTGTACAACATATCAAGGCTATACTTCCTGGGTTGAAGTCACGCATTAGCTCTGCATTAGTTTCTGTTGCAAAGGAGCATGCAAGCTACGGGGAAATCACAGAATCAAAGGCATGTATGATTGTTTATTGATAGTGTCATAACAACTTGGTTGCCATCATTGGTCTTTTGATTGGCATATTATTCTCAGTTCAACATAATGAGTTTCCTCCTAGGCAGAAAAGACTTCAATGCTGCACCCCCCATTCATCTTATTAGAATTCTAAATTTTTTGTTTTCGGTGCTTGAGTTTCATAATGCTTTCTTTTTCATTTCCATCTATTGTCTGCCTTTGTTTGCTAATACTTACTAATGTCTCTTACTTAATTTGAGCATGAATTGACTGCTCTTTCTCATGGATGATGTTTACTAATGTTATGACTTATTACTTGTCAACGTTTGTGTTGCATAGGCTGGTCAGGGAGCTCTACTCCTGAATATTCTTTCTAAATACTCCGAAGGTAAATATTTTAATGCATAATTGTTGTAATTTGTTCTGTAGACAAATTATCTTAACACAGATCCACAATTTGTATCTTTTATGTTTTGCTAAGTTGCTTTTATCCTTTATCTCAATTGTGATGTTGTAAATTTCTTGTGGGAACAGCATTTTCTTCAATGGTGGAGGGAAAGAATGAAGAAATGTCAACATCTGAGCTTTCTGGCGGGGCACGAATTCACTATATTTTTCAGTCAATCTTTGTGAAGAGCTTAGAGGTAGGTATTATGACATCATGAGAAGGGGTAACTGAATTATTGAATATTGAGTCTGACACTTCATTTTGGAGTTGTATGATACAGGTTTTCATCTTTATGCATTTTGTTTTGACATCTTTTGTTGAAGCTTGCTCATTTTTTTTTTTTGCATAATTGTTTGTTTTCAGTTCTCCATCTCGTTTATAGGATCCATCTTCCTTTGATAGGCTAATGCCTCTTTTGGTTGGTGATAGGATAAGAGAATACTGTAATAGTAACAATCATTGAATTCTTTTAGATATGGTCTTAAGTTCTCCTCGTCAAACCTACAGAGAATCCTATAGCTCACATTCTTCTTGCATGGGTCCAAATAAGTTGAATAGTCTCTTGAGTTGGCAGCATTTGACATTAAAAATACTTGACACCCAAGCCTTGGATGGATTATGTTGTATAATGAAGATGGTAAACTATAAGGCTTATGTAAGACTTGCAACAGAGGAATTCACCTAAGCAAGTGTTGAGGGTAGAAACATTGTCCTTGAGAGTTATGGATTCATCACAGTCGAGAGGAAAAAGGAAAGGAAGTAAGAGCAGAGGCTCGAAAAAAAAAATTAAAGGAGGCAGATGCTGAAAGAAACTTGAAGCTTGCCTCTTGTAGGAGTATTAATTTGTAAATAATTTTTTGATTTTCCTGACTTTGAAGAGGGAAAGACTAGATCAATCCAATGCAATTGACTAGTACACTACAACTACTCAATAATCTCTTAATTACTGGTTTATTTACTGATTAAATGATGCCACATTGTTGTCTCTTGCTTAAATGTTCTACTTGATTTAGCAAAGGCTCAGAGGAAATGTTTGTGCTTCACATGGACCTATGGTATCTAAAATGGAAAATCCTATACAGAAAGTTGCGGTCCCGTTTAAAAGAGCACTGAGACATGGTAGAGTAGTAATATTTTGCTGAATCTAGTCAGTGGAACATATTTGTTTGTCTGTGTTTGCTTGTCAATGCATAGGAGTAATTAATGATGAAGTCAATTACTTTGAAATTACTCTGTCAACTATTGGTGATACAATTTTTTACCTCCCATCTCATTTTAGAATTTAATCTCATTTCTTTATGGTCCTTGTTTGTTGGATGTCCACATGAACATGGGGCGAGGGACATGGGTATCTCTTTTGTTTTTTGTTTAGTGTGGTAGTGTAAACCTTTGTCGGGAAAGAGTTGAAGATTAAGTCTGGTAGTTTGTTTCCTCTTGTGTAGTAAGATTCGGTTGAATGAAAATTGCTGCACTAACTAACACTTTTGTTTATGAGGGATGTAGTGTTATTTCTTGTCTGAAAAGATTCAGTTGGATAGATCTAGCTAGTGCGAACGGCTTCTTTCTTTGCACATGTGATGTTAAACTTCTTTTAAAAGTGCTATTAACTCTGGTTCTAATGGGGTTTACTTACTCATACAGGAGGTTGATCCCTGTGAGGACTTGACTGACGATGACATTCGAACTGCTATTCAGAATGCAACTGGTCCCAAATCTGCACTATTTGTACCAGACGTGGGTTCATTGGTTTCTTTTCTAGAGTGTTGTTAAATTGCTCCTTGTTTCAACATTGGCTGGTCAATTTTGTTTCCCCTTTAGTGGAAAGCATATTGTTTATTTCTTATTCCCTTGTGAATAGGTGCCGTTCGAAGTTCTTATTCGAAGGCAAATTGCTCGCTTGTTGGATCCTAGTCTTCAGTGTGCGAGGTTCATATATGATGAGTTAATAAAGGTAGAGGATTGTTTACATGCTATATGTGCAAGCTCATGTCACCATCTTATGCTGTTGTCGAATTTCTAACGAGATTTTCTGCTGCAGATTAGCCATCACTGTCTTGTGAATGAACTGCAGCGCTTTCCTGTTCTTAGAAAGCGTATGGATGAGGTCATCGGGAACTTTCTGCGAGAAGGCCTTGAGCCCTCCGAGACAATGATTGGACATATCATTGAAATGGAGGTATGTGAGACCCTGATCCCCTGAGATCTAATTGCTACATGCTGCTATAAGTTTTAGATGTGAATGGTTTGTTGTTCCCTTCTGATCAAGGACTTTGTAATTCTTGGTTCCGATCAGTAAAATCTGGCAAATACCAGTAAACCAGTATCAGTAAACTGTTCCAACTGTAATTGGAAACGTTACTTGTTTCCATGTTTCTGCTTGTTGGAATTTATTGTAGTTTCATTCAGAGGTGAGTCTATGTGTTGTTTTTTAATTGGCCGGTCCTTGACTTCTCTGTTCATGTCACAGCAACAATGGAAATTCAATTCTTAATTTAAGCGCCGGTTGCAGACTTATGGCCTTCTCCTAATCTGCAATGTTTACTTCATATTTTATTGCTCACAAAGACAACCATCATATCTGGTGCTTGAAATGGCAGAATTTCTTTATAATCTGATGCCTTATCACATTATGATTATCACTTTTCTACGAATCTTACTGTTGTAACTAATGCGACCCTTGAAACAATGATTAGTGCTGCATTGTGTTTACACATCTTCTGCCTTTTTTTTTCTTTTTTAAGTTCTAATTGTTCGTTTAATATATGGACAATTTATCGACTTGTCATTGCTGATACACTTCTTGAAATTCATCTGTGCTTTTAAGATGCTCACGAGATTTTCCCTGTATAACAAATAAATTCGCAGATGGACTATATAAACACTTCCCATCCAAATTTTATTGGTGGAAGTAAAGCTGTGGAAATTGCACTGCAGCAGATCAAGTCTTCTAAGGTTCCTTTGCCCATAACCAGGCATAAGGTAAATATGTTCTGCTTTAACACTTATGTCAATTTTTATCATTGTATAGTATGCAAAGTCTTGTTTGCTCCCATAATTTATATTTCATCTTTTGCTCCTGTTGTTTCCTTTGGTTAATTAGGATGGTGTGGAACCCGATAAGGCACCAAGCTCCGAGAGAAGCTTAAAGTCTCGAGCTATTCTTGCAAGACAAGTCAATGGAATCATGGCTGATCAGGCATGAAAACTATTTATTTACTTTTTCTAGGCAAACAAGCATCCCTTTCTCTTTGCTTCAAAATATTTCGCTCTTTCTTGTTGCCTGCATTGCTCTTAAGCTAGGGGAGCAAGTGAGGGACGTGGCCCAGTTGGTTTGGCCTCTAGCGGTGGAAACAAGAGGTCAAGGTTTTTTGAATCCTCCTCACAGCAACTGTGGAGGGACATTAGTTTAATTTGGGGTGGGATGGGGTGGGGTGCATGGTAACTATACAAAAAGGAAGCATTCTAAAATCTCAATGATTAGTCACCCTTGATTTGTCTAATTATATGTGTTTGGTTGCTTGCAGGGAGTTCGTCCTACAGTGGAAGTTGAAAAAGTAGCTCCCGCTGGTAATGTTGTTACTTGAAAGAAGCCATTAAATGTTTTTCTCTCCATTATTTTAAAACTATCAAGCAGTTTATAAGATACGCAATAATATTATGATTAATCAGGAAACACAAGTGGTTCAAGTTGGGGGATTTCATCAATTTTTGGGGGGAGTGATAACCGTGTGCCTGCTGGCAAGGAGAGCGTAACAAACAAGCCATTCAGTGAGCCTGTCCAGAACGTGGAGCATGCTTTTGTTATGATCCATTTGAGAGAGGTATCTGCTTGAGGTTATCTGTTGAGGATCTCAGCAGGCTTAGCTGATGTGTTTCCCTTTGATTTTTTCCTCGAAAAAAATTTGCACTAACATGCATATGGTGGATAAATTTTTAGCCTCCAACCATCTTGAGGCCCTCAGAAAGCCATTCAGAACAGGAGAATGTTGAAATTGCAGTGACAAAATTGCTGTTGAGATCATACTATGATATTGTTCGGAAGAATATTGAGGACTCAATACCTAAAGCAGTTATGCATTTCCTGGTAAATCCTGAACTTTATTATTTTTTGCTGATTTGCTCTACTAATTGACTGACACAAAATTTTTGGATTATGATGGTTCTTATTTAGTAGCGTTTGGTTTCTAGTGCTAGAACAAACTTCTTTTCTAGTGTACCAAGGTTTTGTATCTATATGACTGGATCTCCGTATGAGCAGTATATGTGGACTGCACACTAGTGAAACATGTTATCACAGTGCATGTTTTAAAGAAAACTTTATATCCAGTTTGAGAGAGTTCAACTGATTCTGTGTGGTCTCGTGATGTCCACTCATGCCTTCCAGCAGCTGTTGAAATTCAGGTGCTACATGTGAGAAGTAGGTGGTTCTTTTGGTAAGATGACTATAGCTTAATATCAAGCATGTGGGCCTCTGTAGCCTTTTCACCCACTTGTATTATCCTTTTGAATTCACACATTATGTAAAACAGATTGTTGCAAATTTTGCTGGGACATTGAGAGGATTTGTTAATAATCACCATATGTGCAAATCCCAAACGGTTGGATGGTGTGGTAAAGGACCCTTGGATTCAGCCAAGGGGTCAGGGGTTAAAATCCCCTTGGATCCACCTAAGGTTAATATTCCATGAGCTCCTGGCTACAAAGTTTGCACTACGTGGCAGTAGTCCCTACCCTAGCTTGGTGGCAGTAGTCCATACTCTAGTTTAGAATTCGGTGAGAATAGATAGGTCGAGGGATTTCTGGTATCAAAATTAAATATAAATTAAAAATAATCAATCACCACATAAATATTAAAACATCATTTCTTTGTGGAGAAAAGGCAAATGAAAATCAAAATTGTTATTAACCACTTTGCATTCTTGTTATTTAATACCTTTAAATTAATAATTTTATGGTCTGATGGCTCAGTGCTCTCGCTTAGCTACCTAAGCAAGCATTCAATCTCAGGTCTCTGGTACAATCAATGGAATTTTGTTGCTAAATAAGCCGTCGCCTTCCTTTATGCTCTGTAATTGTTTTCTGTATTATGAATCTATCTTTATGATGTATCTCTTTTCAACAGTATTTAGTTGTTTTTTAAGTAGTTTGTGTTATTGCCTTGTGGATCTGACCTGCCCAATTTCAAGGCATTATCTAAATAATGACATCTATTTCTTCATCATTGGTTTATGTGTCCAGGTGAATCATACCAAACGTGAGCTGCATAATGTCTTCATTAAAAAGCTTTACAGGTGATTTTGATTTTTATTAAATCTTCTCCTTCCCTCACAGCACAAACCCCAATGAACAATCCTGTTCTATCTTCAACTTGGAAATAACTAAGTTGTCAGTGAACTTCCCATTTGTTGACCATCGATTACATTGTTTCTTATGATCCATAACAGAGAAAACCTGTTTGAAGAGATGCTTCAGGAGCCTGAGGAGGTAGCAATGAAGAGAAAGCGTACACGAGACACACTCCGAGTTCTTCAGCAAGCTTTTCGGGTGGGTTTTCCCTGCTCCTTAATCTGTATTGTTGACAAAAATCGAGAGCATTGCCCTATTATTATTTTACAACTTTAGCCTAGCTTTTTTTATTTTTATATTTATTTATTTTTTCTTATCAAGCTTTGGTTGTTTGTCGACATTTATGCATCTATGTTTCCATTTTGGCTTTACATATGACGAGTGTTAAGATTGTTTTTTGGATCATGGACACAAGCCTATTAGTAAACTTAAGATCACAAACTTCCAGGTTATATAAGTTGATGCATGTTCATGGGTTTGACGTATCAAAGAAGCTCTATGGAGCTATTCTTTTTCTATAAAATTACAAAACTGAATGTATCGGGTGCTGTCATATTTATGATTTTTTAATTTTATTTATTTATTTATTTTTTGGTAGACATTGGATGAATTGCCATTAGAAGCTGATTCAGTTGAGAGGGGATACAATATGAGCGCTGATCCCACAGGACTGCCAAAGATCCATGGACTGCCGACGTCGTCTATGTATACTACCAGCAGTGGTTCAAATGATTCCTATACAGCTTCTCCAAAAAACCCAAAATCCAGGAAGTCGTCTCACTCAGGGGAGCTACAATCACATCTCTTTTCTAACGCCGATTCTAACGGAAGTGGTCGTATGTACATGCCGGGTCTCTATCCGACAGTTGATCACTAAACCACTTGAATGTTAGTATGAGTTAAACTCATTCTGACATTGCCTTCCCTTCGATTGTTCTATTAAGTTCATCACAATTCCACCATCCGAAGCTGGCTCAAAAGGAGTTGTGTTATTTTTCTAATCTAGATATGTACAAGTCAGATATCGTGCATTGTTTTCCCTTCCATATATTCTTTTCTTGTTTCTCTTATATAATATAGGGTTATAATTGCATTGTTTGCAAGGTTCCAGAAAGAATAACAAGGAGCAAAGCATCCCTACTTCTGTCAGAGGTAGCAGTAGTAGTACTTAATATATATATATATTTTTTATCTGTTGAGGGGCGCTCGTGATAGTTGTTGCATTCAATTTTTGTGGGCTGAGATCATTCGTTCCATCATTTGTTCCCAGCTTGATCATCAGCCTTATCCAATATTTACTTTAAACTGATAAACTCTGCTTGATGAATGCAGTTTTTGGCTCGAGGTTTGAGTTTCCTTTTTATTTGGTTCCTTTTACATTCCGATAAGAGTATCTTCAGTTGGCACGGTGATTTGGCTGGATTTCAAAGCACCACGATTCGTGGATGCAGAGTTTATGCATTTTATTGTTGCTGTAAAGTGTTAATCGGCAAATCATATTAAGGTTATATGGCAGTTGGCCAATTTCTGAGCACTACACTTCCTTCCCATTAGTTGGGCAAAATCAGGCCATTTTTTGTGAATTCAGTGCCATGCTGGCGAGTCGGGTGGCAAAGTTTGCCACCTTTAATCCTCTTATTTGACATGAGTGTGCTGGGTGGCAAAGTTTGCCATCAGTTTTTTGGTCTTAACCACGAGAAATCTTGGGAAGGGCCCCAACTGTGGGAGGCATCTCTGAGCTCGTACCACAATTCATATTAGAAGTCCCCGCTCGAATCGGGAGGTACATGTTCTCTCAACAAAGGCGACTTCCCTGCGACTCGAACTGGAGAGTAAATCCAGTTAAGCCACTTAAGGTGGACTGCATTGCCAGTTGAGCCAACACTTTGTTGGTTAAAGTTTGCCATCTTTAAACCTCTTATTTGACATGTTATGTTATTGTTTTAGGGGGATTGGAACAATCTTTTAAACCTAGGAATTAGTGGAAATATTGTAACACGTCTTTGGTGACTCATTTTCTAAAATTTTAGGATTCATTTTTACTATCTGCCACCTGATACTCCGCATCTTCGGTTTTCAGTAACATTTGTTGATCCATTTCTGTAAAGAATACAATCATTTCAACATGTTCGTACTTTTTCATAATTAACCCAATATTTTCATTGGTTTTTGGACTCGTACATTGAAGTTGGCAAATTTTCTCATTTGACAACAGATTAGTAAGGATTTCTAACAAAGTCAAAAACTTTTTATCTAATAACCTATAGTTTCCTTTCACATTATAAAGTTTGATTGATCCTAATAACTTTGAATGCTTTAAATCGGGATGTAAGGACTTTTCAGCATCTTCATACATATCCTTAAGAGAGATATCCTAAGGATATCTCTCTTAAGAGAAATCTTTGTAACAATTCTTGAAAGCATCATTAACCATGTCTCATTAATATTGTAGTCATAAGATCTAAACCGTTGACTTTGTAATGATCTCAGCACTTTACAAAGGTAGAATTAGGAACAACCTCAGCAAGCCAAGTTCAAATTGTATGTCTTTCGAGAAAATATTTTTTGAACAAATGTAGTTACATTTGAGGATCGTAGAACTCCATATTGCAACGTTAAGAATGGTATACTTTTTAATTCTCTTCAGATAATCCAGCACTGCATGTCTAGGTTCTGTCCGTAGCAAGTATTAATAATACCTATGCATTTATTTGAAGGTGTTAGCCAAAGTTTAATTAAATTGCATGAACTACTTCAAGCTTTCCAAATTCAACACAGAAGGATGTCAACAAGAATTCTGCGCTGACCGACTTTTAAATCTCTTTATGAATTCTATAATATAAAGTGTAAGATAACCAAACAATACGCACTAACAACCTTGCATGGTAAAAGCTGTAATTTATAACATCATATTAAAAGATAAAATCATCATATATGCTTAGCGAGAAAAGCAAAATCAACTACCAGCTTTCTTTGAAATGCAATATCAACATAGATAAATGAACCAGTACAAGCACAAAAATAAATAATGAACTAGAACAAGAAACAAACACGCATTTATTTATTATAGGCTTTGATCATCAACACAGACCATACCATAATTAACACGTTTCATTAAAATAAACCCAGAATTCTTGTTAATTACTCACTAAACTAGTACATTTCATTAAAATAAATCAAATTCAGATGAAGAATTGTTACTAAGGTTTCGGTGATGCTCAACGGAGTAGCGATGGCGTTTCAAGCTTCTTTCCATGGTCAGTGTTTTGATGGCTTCAATTCGTCTTCGTGGCAATCAACATGCAAGCACTCCAAAGTATTAGTACAACAAAAAAATAAAAGTATTTACAAAGTCCTTCGAGGATATCCTCATTTTGTTAAAGTAAGGATGTCGGTAAAATAAAAATAAATATAAATTTTAATATATTGGACACTGTATTTTTTTTGTTTAGTAGTGTATTAAAATATGCGTTTTCTTATCGGTTAGTTGCATCTACAAAATGAGGATGTCCTCACTAGAGAATAATTAGGTATGTACAAACTTTTTATCGACATAAAATTTTCAACAAAATAACAAAATCCATTAATCATTGAAAACATAATCCATGACTCAAGCTTGTTAACACATCTAATAAGACACTAAATCAACAATTATAATAGAACAAAACAAAACCCAAGATTTAAGAAATTGAAACCAGTAAAAGAACTTATAAGTTCAAATGCAGTGCATATAGAAGTGTAAAACCCAGAGTTTTTTAATAGAAGTTAGAGTGAAAATTTTTCTGTGTGGTGTACTGGTGTGTTGGATACAATTAGGCTTATGATATCAATAGAAACTATTTTAGTTTATATACATTACCTTATCTTCAAATGGATGTGTATTACCCAGTGGTGTGTTGTCAGATTTAAAGGTTAGTTTTATTTTGGATGGTCTTTCGAAACTTAAAAGCCATCTTTTTGGTACTAACTGCTTTTATATGATGATATTTAAACAGAAGAAATAAGTAAAAAAAGACGACAAAATTAACTATAAAACTATATAGTTTAAGAAAAAAAGATAAATAATCAATTAACACTATAAAATTATATGATTTAATAATATTTCTTCTGTTTCTTTATTTTCTTATATATACCAATTACGTCATACTAAATTAATAAATAAAACTTGTAGCCTGAACTTAAAGGTTTAATATATTTCATATTACCTTGTAGTGTGTTGCTTAAACTTCAAGTTAAAATTAAAATGATTTTTTTTATATTGGTTTCAATTGAAATAAAAAAAAATATTGATAATGATACCCCAGCGTCACTATATTCTGATGTTTAATCTATTGACACTAGAGTAATAAAATTTTATCTATCAATACCATGGTATCATTACTTTTAGTACCTAACTATTAAAAATATAAATTGGTCTAAAACTTTTACTCTTTTTAATATTTTCTTATAAAGTATCAGAAAGTAAGTATCAGTAAAGTTCATTTCTATAGTAGTGAAGTTTCAAGGGCGTAGTCAATGGCAAGAATTGATGCTCTTAAAAGGCTAATATAGGACCTCAGGTAAAAGCTCATTTAGTTCCTGTATTTTAAAATTAGTGTCCATTTAGTCCTTATAATTTTAAAAATACCTTGAAATATCTCTGCCGTTAACGTATTGATACCCATACCGTTACTTTTATTTCTTTTGTCTTACTTTTACAATATTACCCTTTTATAATATTTTTTTGTTTAGACATTAATAAAAACAAAATAATTTGCACGCACCATTTGCACACTTGGTAGTTTGCATACAATTTTTGACAATTAAAAATTAATATAATTTTTTTTATTTTTTAGAGTTAAATTGGTAATTTAATTATTTTGTTTTTATTAATGTCCAAATAAAAAAATTATTATAAAAGGGTAATGTTGTAAAAGTAAACTAAAAGAAATAAAAAATAACGGTAGGGGTATCAATACTTTAACGACAGTGATGTTTCGAGACATTTTTAAAAATATAAGAATTAAATGGATGCTAATATTAAATTATAGGGACTAAATGAACTTTTACCCATAGGACCTCTATACATAACAAACCTTAGCACCTAAATCATTTAGATAACAGCTGTAAATAATCTAGGACAACTAGAATAATGATGACTCTAAGCTGGTATTACAAATTTATGTGCTCATTCTCTCGTTGCATAATATTCTCAACCTAAAAATGAACAACAAAAGAAACTAAAGTTGAACGTAATATTAACAATACATGGTGTTAAAAACAAATAACCAAGCCACCTCGACAACTTCAAGGTCTTCAACTTGAAGTTTGAGATAACAGTTCAACATGACTTGTCGGCAGACATAAAAAATATCCTCAAAATCATTGCCAGACAAAATAAAATTGCTTGTTGATTAACAAATTGAAAATAGTACCCACAAAAATCATATCAAAATGAATATATAAGTTATTACCTAGTTCATGGCAATATTAATCGCTTTAACTAGTTTCATAGCAAGCCACTACATCCAGTATATTTAATTTGCTTTTATGTATGAAACTTTTCGTTAATCTAAGCTTTAGAGCACTTAATTGAATATATAAATTTCATCCATACTCGGGCTGTGTTCGATGATTTGCCCACCCCTATTCTAGTGTAAAAAAAAAAAAATAGCACTGTTGTCTATCAATTGACTCACAAGAGCTTTTAACACTGACCACGATTCTCCCATATTGCTTGATACATGAAGTTATTTTAAGATTTTAGGATTTTTTTCCTGTTTGAAGTCAATGATATTTTCTATTTTAATTAGAGTCAGTATTTTTATTTTTATTATAATTAAGATTTAATTTCCTTTTTAAAATTAAGTTAGGGAAGTAAATTTAGTAATTTACCCTATTATAAATAAATAGGTCTTATTATTATTCTCATAACTTCAACATTTGATTAATAAAAGAAAAAAAAGCTCTTTTAAAATTTTCTTTGGAATTATTTATAAAAAATCTCTCTTTTAGAGTTATTTAGATTAGAGCGTTATTTAATCTGACTTTATGCAATTAAAATCCCAATAAATTGTTTGAATCTATATTTAATCACACTTTAACGATTAGAGTGTAGTATAATCTCGTTAGCTTTATCTAGCATTAGAACGATATCTAATATTTATCTCTCCTATCAATTCACTTCCCCTACCCTTCCTCAGTCATTGCCACGATAGAATTGCTTTCATTAACTTTGGTAAACTAGTTCAGGACTTAAGGGGGGAAAAAGGGGAAGTTCCTAGCGCAAAATCAATTTTCAAAGACTTATCCTATTTTGGCACATTAATCTTATCGTCAAGTCATGATGATATACAAGGATTATATCCCAGCGCCATAATATTTGTAATCATAAAGCATCAACACGCATGAAATATGTAGAGATTTGGAAAGCACATAAAAAAGAGTGAGTGAATTTGATGCCTAAAACAAGAAGAGAAACTGACACTATTCCATTATCTACTTCTTCCCCGCAATTTTTTTTTTTTGGGATTTGTGATCGATTTTGGGTCTGTTTGGTATTTAAATTGGACAGCTGTAACTTTTAAGTTACATCACTAAATTATTTAGTAAACATTAGTTGTTGTGACTTAAAAGTTAAGTTGATTTGATTTTACAATTATATAATGAAAAACTTAAAATATATTTGTTATTTTTGTAAAAATTATTATTTAAAAGTCATGCTTACTATAAATTATAAACTTTGTTCTATAGTTATAATTTTTTTCCCCAATAGTAGTTGTGTTAGGGATGGCAATGGGGCATATATGGGTTGAATCTACTCTACTTCAAATCTAGATCCATAATAAAAATCAAGATCCGTATCTGCTCTAGATCTGTCATGAATCCATATTTTTCGCTCCATATTCAGATCCAAAATAGAAATAAATATTTATATTTGCTCTAAATCCGAAAAAAATTAAATTTCAAATCTGCTCTAGATCCGCCATGAATTCTAAAATTCAGTAATAAAAAAGTAATAATTTTTTAGAATGAAAATTGATGGCTAAAATGTATTGAAAACAAATAAATTATATAATTTTCTCAAAAATATAATAAAATATTGTAACTTATACTTTTACACCAAAACAACAAATAAGAAAGATAATAAAATATCATTCAAAAGTAATTGCAGGAGTAAGATTAATCTATTATTCTATTTTCTTCTTCATCATTTTAATATTCACGACACACTCACTCTCATTCCTACAACATTAGATAATGACATATAAATTAAATATTATTTATATTCAGTGCTTTATTATTTTTATTATGACCATATTTGACTAAATATATGAATAACTATATTCCTTAAAAATTATTTAGCCAATATAATAAAATAAATTGCTTGGTTGTATTAATTGACTTGCAATTTAAATATTGCATGTACATGCTTTGGGGCTGACTGACCTTTAAATTTACAAAACTAACCTTTAAGTTTTAAGAGTTTAAATGCATGGTAAATACCACTAATATGCTATGAATAAAATTTATTATCATTAGAATTTCACAATTGTTAAGAAACTAAATTAAATTAAAAGATGGGTGGATATGGATATGGATATGGATTTAAATATTAAGATAGATCCAAACCTGCTCCGATCCATCTTAGATCCGCACATCAATATCCAAATCCGATCCAAATTCATTTTAAACCGACCCAAAGCCGATTCGATTGGATTTGGGTCAGATCCAATCCATTGCTATCTCTAAGTTGTGGTTTAAAAGTTAATGCACATTAATACCAAATGGAGCCTTTATTTATCATCATCATTTAGCTTGCCTACATTAATCCATTTAGATCCTTTGGGTGCTATTAAAAAATAAGAATAACCGAATAAGATAAAATAATACTATAAACAAAACAGTTATATAAAATAACTACAGTAACTAATCAAAAATAAGAACTTGAAAATGACGAGACTTTCTCATAGCCCATTTAGGCCACTCATCGAGTACTATAGCGACAGATACAGTGTCTTTCAAACCACTTGGATTTGCGCATATTGTTCAGCCACCTGTCTTTTTCTTCCTTGGTCAGTCATGTTATCTTATTCTTAGCCTTACTTGAATGGTGTGTTCACTTGACCGTTTAGGGAATGAGAATGAAGGAATGAGAATAAAAATTATGTTTACTTGGTAAAATATAATTTGGGAATAAGAATAAAATGTATGGGTCCCACACAATTTGGGAATAAGGAATGTGAATTCCATTCCCATGGAGGGTTGGGAATGAAAATGAGGGAATCAGAATGAAATATATGTTTGCTTTTGTATCCCTCTAATTTTTTCATATTTCTCAAATTACCCTCGTTCAAATCACAATTAATTTTATTATTTTAAGTGTCATTAATAATAATAATAAATTATTGTTATTATTATTATTAATATTATCATTATTTAACAATAAAAATAATGATAAAAATAATAATTAAAAAAAATCAATTTATCATCATTAACAATATTATCATTAATAATAATAATAATAAAAATAAAAATAACAATAATTAATAATAACTAAAATAATAAAGTTAATAATAATAATAATAATAATGTAATTTTCATTATCTAGATACATGTATAAATATTATTATAAAAATGATATTAATTAAAAAATAAAAATAAAATTAATAATAATAATAAATGCTAATAATGATAATATTAATAAAAATAACAATAACTAATAGTAACTAAAATAATAAAGTTAATAAAATTTAATAATAATAATAATAAATGTTAATAATGATAATATTAATAAAAATAATATTAACAATAATTAACAATAGCTAAAATAATAAAGTTAATAAAATTTAATAATAATAATAATAATAAATGTTAATAATGATAATATTAATAAAAATAATATTAAAAATAATTAATAATAACTAAAATAATAAAGTTAATAAAATTTAATAATATTATTAGATCTTCTGAAAGATAGTTTGACTTTACCATTAGAATATTGAGTCACATTTTACAACTCTGTATTTGGCTCAAGTTGTTTTGGAATTGCTGGTGGAGCAGCTCCCTCGAGAATCCATTCTTCTGGAAGATTGACATCTTTCCATTGGATAGGTTTAGGAATTACAGTGTTGGCTCTAGACAAATCAGTCTACAAGAGAAGAGTCTCATCTCTTTTTGACTGAAATTTATGTTGTGTACTGAACGCAGAAACCATAGCCTTATAGGAAATTTTATTATTATTAATAAATTTTATTAATTTTATTATTTTAGTTATTATTAATTATTGTTATTATTATTTTTAATAAAAATAATAATAACAACAATAATGATAATATTGTTAATAATAATAAATTAATTATTTTTATTAATTATTAATATTATGGGTATTTTGGTAAATTGATTTTCATTTCCATTTATTTTGCCAAGTAAACACACTAATGACATTTTAGCACATTCTCATTCCCATTTATTTTTGCCAAATAACATTAGAATCTCATTCTCATTCCTCATTTTCATTTCAACACATTCTCATTCCCAGCTCATTCACATTTCATGAAGTGAACGCACCAGAACATTCCATAAGTTCATTGTGATAACAAAAACTAACATTTAAAAGCGCATCCTTCAGTTTACTAGTATTTTTGGAGACAACCAAATCATTTATAGGCTCCTTTCCAAGGTTGTGGGGTAATAAAGAAACCGCCACTACATTACGTGTCCTGTGGGCTCACGAGCCAGCAACTAAATTTTCTGGAGCTTTGACCCGATATCTGCAATGCTAAATGAGCCCAATCCCAAACTACTACATCCTTACTTTTTGGACCTTTCAGCTTGCATCTCGTGGTCTTAACTTGAAGCGAATCATTGCCAATTTATCAATCCGCTACACAGAAATTAAATGGACATTATTCGGGTTCAAGTTTCAACAAGTGTGTTCCCATTCATAACTAAAATATTTCCCCCACCATCTTGGTGGTTTTTTTTTTTTAAAAGGAATTTCATTAAGTAAAATCAATTACAAACTATTTAATAACCAAAAGGATGGAGCTAAGTTCCACACTCTATAATCTGACATAAAACTTCCTGCCCTCGCAACAGTGTGAGCAGCAAAATTCGCAGATCGATGAACAAATGAGAATTTCACTTCTCCTATACATATAGCTAATTCCCGACACTCCTCAATGATGAGACCAAAGCCATTAGGGCCTGAAAAACCCTCAGTCAAAGCTTGAAAAACTTGAAGGCAATCCATCTCAACAACAACACAGGGGAGTTGCAATTCCTTTAGCCAGCTAAGAGCCTCCTGAATACTAAGAGCTTTTGCCTCCATTGCTCCAAACATTCCAAGTTTGCCAACACACCTTGCTGCCAAGAAACAACCATCTGAGTTACGAAGAACACAACCTAACCCAAACCTTCTTTGTGATTCAAAAACAGCTGCATCTACATTGCACTTAACCTAGCCAAACTTAGGCCTTTCTCAGTTCATTGCCCCATTGAGCCAGCCTATGCACATCATCATCAACATAATACACTTGCTTCTTAGCTACTTTCCCAGCTCACTGCCCCATGAGCCAGCCTATGCAACCATCTTGGTGGTTTTAAAAGAAAGAAAATGGACACTATTCAAGAACCAAGAGATTATTGTTTTTCATAATCATAACAAAATGTCATGACTAGAATGTAACAAATAAAATATTAAAGAAGAGTAAGTTGAATTCAATATGAGCCGTTGTATTCAAATAATTAAGTTGAATCCAGTGGTCCATATTGATTAGTATTCAAAATCAAGATTACATTTTGTATTTTTATTTGTTTATATCTTTAAAGTATTAAGTATGTTTAATAATAGTATTCATTTGGTCAAGGTTCTTAGTCTTTATTAAATTCTTGAAAAGTTATTAAACCATATAATTTAAGGATCCCTTAAGTTACGTTTTCGGTAAGATACAGCCTGTGATTTAACTAGTCAACCAATAAAATTATGTAACGTGTTACGTAACACTGAATAAATTGTAACTGACTGAAATTGTTGGAGTCCGATCGCCAAAAGAGTCAACCAAAGAGCTACTTTCTATAGGTGGTTGCAAAACGAAAAACGATGTCGTTTCTCAATTAAATTCAAAATAATAAATTAAGAGGACGCCTCTCTCTCTCTCTCTCGTGTTCACGCGAGTCTCGACCAAATGCAAAATTTGAAAAGAGAGGCAGGCTCGCTGCTAAGCTCACTAGTGTTCCCTTCCAACAGTGCCAGCACTCCATCACCATTGTCGATTACTAGCCCTCTGGTCCCGCTGGCGGCATGCTCGTTTTGTCTCCTGAAATCTCCAACTAACCGATGAACAATGCCCTCTCAACTTCAGCCAAATATTCCATTTGATGACAACACCTTAAGGAAGCTTTTATGTGTTGAATGACATATTCAGGTTCAACTATGCGTGGAGAAAAGAATGATTGAAAAGGGATGCAATCCCTGAAGGAGTGATGTTTTATTATCTTTGTTGAATTTTAAACATTTAATTGAAAACTGGTTTTCCTGTGGTTGGTTATGTTCAATGTTCCCTTGTGCGGTTGTGCCTTTCCTGAACTTTAAATAGAGACATTTTACTGTGATTGGTTAAGTGAAAGATCTCCCTAAAGAAGTGGGTATTGGAGATCTGAGGATTTTGTAGTGGATCTTAGTGAAATGAATTACAAATATTTGCAATTGTCTTAAAAAAATAAAAAAGAAGACCCAAAACGGTAAGGAAGAGGAGTTTCGTCTCCTCCAAGACCATCCTCCGCAAAATCTGCCACCGACTTTTCTACAAACCAAGGGTCTTTTGATGCAGATGGACTATGTAATTGTGTGGTAGTGAATCAGTGTCTCATTGAGTTTCAACAAATCGATGCTGCTTGGGAGGTCACCACCTCTATTTCATCTCCGATGGCCGGTCCTTCCTCGTCGATTTCAAAGTTAAGTTCTTCGCTGGTTAGATTCTACTTAAATTCGTAAGAGAAAGACAATGACAGGTAGCCCATCGCTTGAAACAACCAGCTCAGCCAGTGTATCACTCATTACTACTTTCTGATAAATTTAATGTCGACCGTTAGATTAGATTTAGGCACATTGAATGCTCAAGATTTGCCAAGCTATATATTACACGCAAAACATAACTTAGGAGTTGCCATAATTTAATATTATAATGCCATTAAATGCTTAAATAACTTTCCTCGACTTTAACAAATTTCAAATCATAGATTGAAAAATGTCCGCGTTTAATATATAACTTAATACATTCTCATTCATTTCATATATAATAGTATAAAAATTTTGTTTGAAATGCTGTCCTATCAATTGTTTTAAAAATTATGCTTAATATTATTGATCTCTAGTACTGACACATATAATTTTAATTTTTTTTTACAAATTAATAGAGTCTAATATTAATAAAAATTTGGTACAATAATCCACCGAAATTATTATGTATCAGTTTGATTTTCGCAACGGTAAATATACTATTAAACCTATGAAATTGCAAAATTGTATACAAATTATGTTCTCCTGCTGATAGTTTCTGTTCATACATAACATAAAATACCCCAAGGTCGAAAATACATGCTTTCTTTGGATATATTACAGACAACAAATGAAAAGCATGTAAGTTTATTTGCCATTAGGCATACATAGGTAAAATTCCGTTGTCCCTATAATTTGGAGTTAATAATTGTTTAGCTCCTCCTATATTTTGAAAAATACTTCAAAATATCATTTTTGTTAAATTAATGAAATCCTTGTTGTTACTTTTTATTTCTTTTTTATTACTTTTATAATGATACATTTTTACATTTTTTTGGGACATTAATAGAAGGGAAAAAATTGCTAATCAATATCAACCTTTATGAATTATATTAGGAAAAAAGACATATACACTCTCAAAGTTTTGAGAAATGGTCCCCATTTTTTTTTTTTTTAAAAGACACTAAAACTCCTTTTTAACTATAATAGTCATTACCTCTGTTATCCCCTTCAGAAAAATAAAAATAAAAATTGACTCCAATGTTTTATAATAAATAAAAATATAATATTAAAATAAATGTAATAATATATATTTTAAAATAATTTTAATATTTTAAAATATTTTAATATTTTACAATATTTTAATATTTTACAATATTTTAATATTTTACAATATTTTAATATTTTACAATATGTTAGATATATTTTATAATAAATAGAAATATAATATTAAAATAAATATATTAAAATTTAAATTATTTTGAATATTACATAAAATAATAATTTTTAAAATAATAATTTTAACTTTCTTACTATGAGATTTTTTTTAATTGTATAACGTATTTAACACAAATATTTATTTAAAGTCTCTACAACAAATACAAACATATTATTAAAATAAAAATCATAATTCACATATTTAAATTTTAAAGTATTTTAATATTATTAGTCTACTAGATATATTACATTATTTATATAATATTTTTATTTATTAAAATTATAAAGTCAATTTTTTAGTTAACATATTTAAAGGGCATTAATTATGGTTAAAAAGGAATTTTAGTGCCACTTTTTTAAAACTTAACGGTCTCCGTTCATTTTTTCAAATTTTGAGAGTGTAGATGTTATTTTACATAATATTATTTTATAATAGTTACTCTGATAATCTTGAAAAAAAAATGAAATAACGTATCAACTGCATTAGATAAGCACGACAGATAAAAGCATTAACTTGTCAAGATTAATAACTAGGGAACAATTTGATGACTGCATTTCCATAAAATTGACAAAAGCATTTATCAGATTGTGCTGAGAAGACTGCATATGATGATCAACTTCATTCATGCAAAACATGATGATAACAAAAGGAAAACAAAATTTAATTACATAGAAAAGGAAAGTTGAATCTGAAAAGTGATAAGAAGACGGTTTAGAGTTTCGGTGGGTCTCGGATCGGATGGAGATTTGGAAGAGATGAGTGAGAAATGAGCTCATTGGTTAAGAAAGAATGAGAGTAATCATGATATATATATATATATCAGAAGGAAATATGATCGAAGGAAGGATGTTAATACAAAAGAAATTAATGGATCTGCTTTGGTACGCGGTTGGTTGCTTTTAACTATAATTAAATTGGTACGTGGCGTTGTTGAACCCTAATCAGTGCAGAGACTAGTCTGCCTTTGGAACCAGATCTGACTTAGAACAGATCAATATCTCGCATGTTCAGGTTTTCCAGTCGATATACCCTTTTAATTATTGCTTTACCAAATATTGATTAGATTCTTTAAGCAAGCCTAGCAACAAATCTATAGGCTCATAGATAGTACTAGATCTGGATCTCAGAAATAGCACTCTGATTGGATGGAGGGAGAAAAGAAAATACAACTGAGGATAGAGATCAGGTCTCGTTGCCTCAGAGGAACGTAGCAGTTATATGGCAGATCTGATAAAAATTAGTCTGCAAAGCATGCATAAAATTTAAATTACTGAAATTTAAATGCTTTAAAATAAATTACGGAAATTAAATTGTAGAAATTTAAACATACAGAACTTTAAAATTACAAACTTTAAAAGGAATTACAAATCTTACATTTGGTTTTTCTTTGCTTTATTTTTCTTTAAAGAAAAGTACAGAAGAAATGGGAAATTAATCTGAAGACAGAAAAATTCCTTGTCGTCTTCGGATTCTTGATTCCCAGAGAGAGAGAGGGGGAGAGAGAGAGAGAGAGAGAAGAGAAAGAAAGAAAGAAAATTGGAATTCTAAAAAATCTGAGGAGTCTAAGTCTTCCTCCTTCTTTAAATACATAGAATGGGTCTTTAAAACTGTAGCGAGTCTGTAGCTTTTCCACTGTAGCGAAATTGTAGCTTCTCTACTGTAGCGAAACTGTAGCTTCTCAAGTGTAGCGGAACTGTAGTCTTTGGAGATGTCTTTGAATATTCTTTAAAATACAAGGATAAATCGGGTGAAGAGACATGTGCGCTCTCACTTGTGTCCAGGGGACCACCCGAAGGTACAAACATACATATACATATATGGGAAAGAAAATACCGAAAATACAACTGGAAAAATAATTACAATGGTAGAGTAGAATAAAATGAAAATTTACTTTTTTTTTTTACTGAACTTTAAATAAGCTTTAATGCTTTATTAGAGAGAAAATCCCGAAGCAGTCATCTTCATTTTCATCCCCAAGGGAAATAAACGGCTCATCATCTCCAGATGTACTTGAAGAGGAACTTGCGACAGATGTCTCTGATCTGGTGGCAAAAAGTTGCTGCATTACTTTAAAGCATTCTTCTTCAGTTTTAGCACTGGCCAAAAGAGATTGAGCTTTGGATTTTTGAGTAAGAAATGTTTGTTGGGCTTTAGAATGTTTAATGGTTGGTTCAAGATATCCTTTGGAACAAAGCCAGTTTTGGATAATGGTGTCGGTCAATTTAGATTGTTCATCAAATTTTGACCACCATTTTACTTTAAAGGTTCTTTGTAGAATAAGTTGGGCTTCTTGGGTATGATCTCTGAGGTTCCACATCCATACCCATGGAAGAAAAAAGTTTGTACAGAAACAGAGAAAGGGAGGAAACCGTTTCTCGGATTCAGAAGGAACATAATGGGCTTTGAACAAATTTAAACAGTGGATGGCATTAGATGTAAGGATATCTGGAATGGGGCCAAAATAGTTCCACCATTGTTGAAACCAATTGGGGAGGCTTTGTACGGTTATTTTTGAATTGAAGAAAAATAACCATGAGTGGGTTTTCTTTGGGTTTTGTAAAAAGAATGTGTTAAACCAGGCTTGTTGATAATCCCAATAGGAATATGTCAAACAGTGTGGTAAACGCATTTGAAAGTTGGAGGGAAATCGCTTTTGGTTGTGGAGTAGATCACCCCATTGTTTTGGGCTCAAAACCTTTAATATTGTGGCCGTAGAGTAGGCCGGCTCAGAATGAGAATCACTGAGATAAAAATGTTTGAATTTAACGGATTCAGTGGATTCCAAAATGCTCTGGTAATAAGGCTGGGGTTTTGTTAAGTCCCATGCTTTAAAAAACCAGCCTTTAGGGAAAAACTTTGAAAGGGCTTGAAAAGGGTCAGTGTGATAAAAACCATCTTCCATAGATAAAATGTTTTGAAAATGAATTTTATCAAACCAATCCGAAGTTTTCTTTGAGAATGTTGGTTGGGAAAGAACAATTTGTGATGAACTTTCACCAGAAACAATAATATTTTGGGAGGTTTTTGAAATTTCTTTAGGGCTTTCTTTTTCAGAAATTTCTTTAGAAGATTTTTGACTTTGAGAAAAACTTTGTAAAGCGAGCATAAGCTCAGGAGAATTTGAAATGGATTTCATCCATTGATTTACCTGTTCTTGTTGTGGTAAGGGCTTTGGACTTTGTTTCTTCGTCTTCAATCATGTCAATCCAGGATTTTATTGGCATGGCTGAGGAGAGTAATTTTTCTTTAGGAGGAGAGGATTAAGAGTCTTTAGGAGGAGTCTGGGACACAGGGTCTTTGAGAACCCCTTTCCCTTTGTCTTTTTTCTTTGGCAGCATTATCTGTTTTGAAGAAATTCCCTGGTTAGAAAATCAGGGACAGAATTTGTATCTCCTTTAATAAATTCAATATCAAAATAAAAAACACTTAAAATAGCTTGCAATCTTGCAAAATTTTGTTTTGATGCAATGTTTTGAACATCTTTTTCTAAAACATGTTTTGCAGCTTTGCAATCAATTCTAAGTAAAAATTTTTGATTCAATAAATCGCTTTGAAATTTAGAAATGCATAAAACAATGGAAAGAATTTCTTTTTTAATAATAGAATAGTTTCTTTGACATTCATTCCAGTGAGCAGAAACATATTGTACTATTTGTTCTTTATTATCTTCCTTTTGCTTTAATATACCTCTATAACCTAAATCAGATGCATCTGTTTCAACAATTTTAGGTAATGCAGGATTTACAAGAAATAAGTAAGGAATGTTTTTTATAGAACTCTTTATTAATCTAACAGCTTTAGTATGTTCGTCTGTCCATGCAACATGATTCTTCTTTAACCTATCATGCAATGGTTTAGACATCCTATTGATGTTAGGGCAAAAATCAAGAACATAATTTAAACTACCAAGAAATCTCTGCAATTGAGTTTTATCAAGAATTTTATTAGGAAATTTATCTGCAAAAGCAAGGGATCGTTCAATAGGGGTAATTGTTCATTTGGAAATATAATGACCAAGGAATTGGACTTTTGTTTGAAACAATGAAACTTTAGAACTAGATATGGCTAGACCAGCCTTCCTAGTGGCAAGATAAAAAGTCTTTAAATATTTGAAATGTTGATCAATTGTTTGAGAAAAAATCAACACATCATCTATATAGACAATGCAAAATTCAGAAAAAGGATTATAAATATCATTCATGATTTTTTGAAATTCTGAGGGTGCATTTTTTAACCCAAATGGCATTACAGTCCATTCATACTGTCCAAAAGGAACAATAAAGACAGTTTTATAACGGTCTTTAGGGTGAATTTGAATCTGCCAAAAACCAGATTTCATGTCAAATTTTGAAAAAATAAAGGCAGAACACAATTTCTGGAGCAAATCTTTTTTATTAGGTATGAGATACCTAATCCATTTTAATGCTTTATTTAAGGGTTTGTAATTTATTACAAGTCTTGGTGTTCCTCTTTCAATTTCAGAATTTTTATTTACATAAAAAGCGGCACAAGACCATGGGGATCTAGATTTTACAATGAGTCCTTTAGTTTCTAAATCTTTTATCTCATTTTTACAGTGTTGTTCCAGTTCCATGTTCATTTGGATTGGATGGGCTTTAGTGGGTATTTTTTTTTCATCAAAAGAATTTTCATAGGGTAAATCTACCAAATGTTGTTTTCTGTTCCAAAAAGCAGATGGTAAATCAGCGCAAATTTCTTTTTCAATGAGCTTTTTAAAATCAAAGATTTTTCTTTGTACAAAATCATTTTGTAATTGGCTCTCAATTCTTTGTAAACTCAAATATTTTTTTAAGCAAAACAAGTTATTTTGTTTGGACTTAAGGATGGCGTTAATTTGGTTCTGGTAAACAGAACAAGCCTTAACAATGTTGAAATTTCTTGTTTTTGGTTTTTCAATAAAAGGGAAAATAAGTTTTTTGTTTTTTGCTTTAAAAGATATACTATCATAATTGACAGTATAAGAGTAATGAGATTTATAAAAAGAGTTCCTAAAATAATAGTATGCTGTATGTCATTAGTAAGAAGAAAGGAAGTTCTGAATTCAAAACCATTATTATGTACTGAGGCATCAACCTTTGATTTAATATTTAGTTTTGAATTATTGGCGGCTGACAGTCTTTCCTTAGTCTTCTCATGAAATTTTTTAGGAACAATATCTTCTTTAATATAGTTTAAGTCGGCACCAGTGTCGAAAAGGGGCAACGGTGTCTATTTCAAAATCGTTAGAAAAATTTAAAGTGATTTTAATCAAGTATTTTCTGGTGGTGATTTGTTTTAAAACAAACAGAAAATCATTGGGCACATATTCAATGTTTTCAAGGTTTTGTTCATTATCACCATCGGATTCAACTTCTTTATCAGAATTATCTTCTAATTTTTTTTGTAAGAGAAGTTGAATAGTTTCAGAATCATTCTTTTGTTTCTCTTTTAATTCTTTAATCTCTTTTTGAAGGTCTTGGATATTGGGGATTGTTTCCTTTATTTTCTTTTTACCCAAAATTTCAGTGAGATCATAAGAATTCTTTTTAACAATTGGAACTTTAGAGGTTTCTGCTTTATTAGAATCCAATGTTTTCAAAAGTTTATCAAGGTATTCTTTTTGAAGATTTGTATCAGAAATATGTTTAACAAGTTCAAGAAAAGTCTCTTGGTCTTTAGTCAAAACATTGATTTTCTTAAAATATGATTCCGAATCAGAGTCACTACTGCTAGATGCAGAGGTATCTGAGTCAATTAACTCGTCTACTTGGAGAGAGTCACTATCTCCCGTCATGGAAGACTCAGAGTCAGAAGACTCTACAAGTAAAGGGGCTACTTTAGAAAGAATTTCTTCATCAAGGCCAAGCTCATGGAGTTTTCTGTTCATTCTGCAGAATTTTGCAGTGTGGCCTTTCTTTCCACATTTGTAACATGTGGCTTCTTTGTAGTTAAAAGAGGTTTTTGGTTTGGCTCTAAACCCTTTCTTTTTAGAGAAGTTGGGTTTTTTATAAGGCCTCAATGGTTTCTTATAAGAAAGTTCTCTAAAATCTTGAAAATGTTTCCTATAGCTTTTTGATTTGTAATGTTTTTTGTAAGGTTTTGAAGAACACTTACCATTATAATCTTTGGAAATAGAAGTTTTAAAGGGGTCATAATTGAATTGTTTACAGAAACTACCTAATTCTTGCTTAGATTTTCTAAGCTCCCATTTTAGTCGTTTCTGTAACTTCAAATCTTGACAAATCTTTAAACCTTCTTTGTTGACAAAACTGACAAGTTCATCATAGGTAAGCTCGTCATAAGGAATACGGTTGTCATACAAGGCTTTAATGGAATTTCTAACCTTCTCTCCTAAAAGGGTAGGTAAACCTGCAATGAATTTTTCTTTCCAAGTCGTATGATTTGCATCATCCCTAAGGAAGAGTCTGGTGAAGAAAGTGGTTTTATAGCTTTGGAATTCACTAAGTTTCCTACACCTAAGATTGTGTAGTAACTCAGCGTTCTTATCTCTAAGGTGCGAAGGGTCACCTATGAAATGAAGGGATATAGTCAAAATCAGGGTAGCAACTGCATCCTGAATTGGACTATTAAACTCATCAAGAATGGGGGCTCTATTCTCATCAACTTGAATAGAATTTAGGACATCTAATTGTTGCTGTTGAGTGAGAAGATGATCCCACCAACCTTTAAGTTGACCCGTAAAACCAGCAACGAGAATTTCTGCTATGGCTCTATCAGAAGTTCCCGCCTGGGTTTTATAGGCATTGGCTGCCATGGTCATTTGTTGCAACAATCCTAAGATGTTATACTCAGACATGCCATCAATATTCCACTCATAGACAGAAGATGAGTTAAATCGCTATTGATTTAAAGCACTTGGCCTATTATCTATAGCTAGATCTGGTGGAGTCTTGACAGTGGGTAATGCTAATTCCCAATGGATTTTGTTGGCTTTAGGAGAAGATGGTCCATCTTTAAATGCTTCTATATCTGAAGAGGCTATAGAAACATTGTCATGTTCTAGTACTCCAATCTTGCTAGATTGGGCACGTTCTAGTACTCTAATCTTGCTAGATTGGGCACTATCTGGGGCTATCTGGACCTTAGAGGAAGAAGAAGAAGCTTCTATTTTATCTAATTGGTCTCTTATGGCTTTGGCAAAATCTGATTTTGACTCTTGAACAAGCTTTTAGCTAGTTTTCGAAACCTGAAAAGGTTTGAAAATAGGTTCCTTAAGCTTTTTGTCAGAATCCGATTTTGTGCTAATAGGAGAAACAACTATAGTTGACCTTTGGAATTGGCTTTCTATCCTAGTCAATTGTTTTCCTATCGTATTTAAGTTAGTATTACAGAAATTATTCTGTTGAATAATACTACTTAAATTCGCATCAGAATCATTTGGTTTAGGGATTTTATAAGGTAAGGCTCTAATTTGGACAGGAGGTTCACCATGATCAACAATTAAACTCCTAAGAGGTGGATGCTCAGATTCTACGGTTCTATCACTATCAGAAAGTTTCTACTCAGGAATTTTCTTCCTAATAGTAATAGGGTTTGACTCTTTAAAAGGATAAGAAATATTGTTATTTGAAGAATATATCTCAAACCAATCAAAAAACAATATATGAATTTTATGTGAGTTTATAAACTCATAATATGTCTCTTGAATTTCTTTTCTTTGATTTAGAAAATGTTTAAAAACCAAAGTCTTTTTTCTTTATTACTGTCTGAATATAAATCATTGTGGAGAAGTGTTTTATCCAGTTCAAAATTTTTTTCAATGACATTTATAACATTTTCTGTGACTGCAGAAAACGTAAGAGAAGTTGAAGGAGAATGTTCCTTCTCTTCCTGTCTTTGTTCATGTTGACTGCTAGTGTAGATTGGGTGAGGAACACTAGTGGTATAATCAACAGAATGTATAGAGGAACTAGGTATATCCGAAGTGGAAAACCTAGGTTGACTTTGTACTTGTTGAAAAGGGAGATTTATTACGGAATGAACTTTTGTAAATTTTCTTTTTAGTGAAGGAATGCTTGAGCAAGAATCTTTATCGGAAAATCTAGTTGAAGTAGATCTCTTGAAGGACAGTTTTGCTTTACCATCTGAATACTGAGTCACCTTTTGCAACTCTGTATTTGGCTCAAGTTGTTTCGGAATCACTGGTGCAGTGGCTCCTTCAAGAACCTATTCATCGGGAAGATTGACATCTTTCCATTGAATAGGTTTTGGAATAACAGTGTTGGCTTTAGACAAGTCAGTCTGCAAGAGGAGAGTCTCATCTCTTTTTGACTGGAATTTATGTTGTGTGCTAAACGCAAAAATCATGGCTTTGTAAGAAATTTTATAAATTAAGGCTACAGGAATAGATCCCTCAATCATATCATAATTGTGGGTCTTGATTTGTAAAATCATACTTTTTAAAATATTTTTGTCTTTTAAAGAGATTGTTATGTTTGGATAACAATTAAATGAAATTGGTCATTTACACAGACTTGATTCTATACTGCTTAGTAAGGAATCATCAAAAGAGATGAATCGACCATCTCTTAGTACGACAAGAATAGAAGTATTAAGGCCTTCTTTAGTGAGGGGTTTTATGCCAACTTGTATTAAGCCGATGTGAACATAATTAAAATTTTTTTCTCTTAATTTCTTTAAAGATTGTTCTGAAAACAAGTGAATCGTTTCAAAAGGGTTTGAAAGGGTTATGTCACGTTCTTCAGTCTTTATAACATAATCATTTTTTAAAAAATCAAGCTTTTTTGTTTTATAAATCATTTCTTTATTCACTTTTGATAATTCCCAATTATCAATTGCTTTATTGAAGTCTTCGATTACAAATTCTTCCGAATTAACAACATTCTTTGAATCACTAGTTCTTCCAGAAGAAGAGCTAGAGAAAGATGATGCTCTACAGAGTAGAGAATCCATGGTGTTAAAACTAAAATCTATATGAATGCCTACAGGTATGGTTTTACAGCCCTAAACGGAAAATCTTATCCTAAAGCGGGACTTACTACCAGTAAAAATTCAGCACACACACAGAAAACAATTTAAAACAACACAGATTCTTTACAACTATATCACATATACTTCCCCTTGGCTCTGATACCAGAAGGAAAAACGATAGGAAAACAGTTGACTAGGATAGAAAGCCAATTCCAAAGGAAAACAGTTAACCCAAATGGCATTACAGTCTATTCATACTGTCCAAAAGGAACAGTAAATGTAGTTTTATAACGGTCTTTAGGGTGAATTAGAATCTGCCAAAAACCAGATATCATGTCAAATTTTGAAAAAAATAAAGGCAGAACACAATTTATGGAGCAAATATATATATATATATATATATATATATATATATATATATATATATATATGTCTCTCTCTCTCTCTCTCTCTCTCTTTTGGTTAATGTCTTAAAAAAAATGTAACAGGATGTTATTGTCAGGGGCGAACCTAGAACTTTATATTACCCCGGCCTAAATTAAAAGTTTTATATTTTAAAGTGAACATAAACATTCATAAGTAAAAAAAAAGTATATCAAATAAGGGGGACACAAAAAACCTTATAAATATGTACTTTAAATAAAATAATTATACAAAAAGACTAGAAAACAAAAGATAATTCAAATATAAAAATACTATTTTCTAATTATGGCATATAACATTGCAACATATATTAATATCTAATTATATAAGAATTAATAAATCAATTAAGAATTTCAAGTTAGAATAAATCAATACATGTAATTATAATAAATTAAAAATTGTAAATAGAACTTTATGTTTGAAAAGTACTTAATTACCAAGCTTAAATAAATTAAAAAATTAAAATTTATTCATCTTTTTAAATTATAAAAATATTAGTCATCAAGAGTTTCAATAATAAACTAAACTCTAACATAGCAAAAACGTATTTACATACCGTTATTTTTTTGTCATGGCACTCTGACTCTCTTTAAAAAATTAGATCAAAATACTCAAATTTTATTTTTTAACTTATCCTCTTAGTTAATGTAATTAATAAATAAAATCCCAACATTCACATAAAACATTTATGAAATTGTTAATAATTTTTATTAGATATTTTTTTAGTATTTTTAATACTAGTGACAATGTTATATTACGATATACTTTTTTAAATTAATTTTTTTTAAAAATAAACTAGTAATAACATTTTAGACCCCCTAATGTTTTCAATCTATTCAATAAATATATAATTTAATCATTTTATAAAATAAGTCATTAATTTCAGTTGGGAAAAAAATATAAATGAATTAGGGACATATTTAAAAATAAAGTAAAAACTCTATTGTTTTATAAAATTTGATAAAAATATAAAGGCAACTGAATTAGGGACTTTTATAAAAATAAAGTAAAAATTCTTTCCTTATATAAAATTAATTAAAAGATAGGGGGTTTAAATGATTTTTTTTGGACTAGACCGGGCTACAGCCCGGACTAGCCCAGCTATAGGTCCGCTACTGGTTATTGTAAAAAAAAACCAAAAGTAACAAGAAGTAACGACTGCATTGGAATTAATTTTTTAAAAAGAATATTTTGAGGTATTTTTTAAAATGTAAAAATTAAACGAAGATTAATCTCAAATTATAGAGACCAAACTGAATTTTTCCCGCCAGCTTGTAATCTTGCTACATCTGGAAATCAAAGATAAAACGTTTCAATCGATTCAAAACAACAGTGTTTTAAAAGATTTATGAACGTAATCTCACATCATTTTTTTTGCCTTAAAACTTGAATATGATAAAATATTTGGAAACTATAAACTTAAGCATCACTCACTGATGAAATACATGAAGTTTGAAAACAACATCCGGATGCTTGACGAGCTCAAAGATACAAATATCACCTTCCGTCAAATGCACGTAATCAGACACGCCAGCCCATCCCTTGGCAAGAAAGAAACCACCAGTCGCCCTCCAATGGATTCCAAGAGACCATTTTCTTCCACTAGGAGCTTGTACTTCGACAGATTTAGAATCTTCATCTACATACTGATATGCAAACCTCGCTGGAGCATACTGCACAAACAAAAAGAACTTCTATAAGTGAACATAAGAAAATATCAAAATCAAAAAAGCAAACATCATAATCACATCTTGTCCGAAGGCTCGAGGACGAAATAACAAAGGCCGCCACACAG
>NW_006262022.1:8820715-8948742 GCF_000493195.1 Citrus x clementina
CCCCTTTGCAAATTTTGACTACAAGTCTACTTTGTTTCTATCATCATCATCATCATCATCATTTTTGCTTCATAATTCATGTAAAGTAATTAGCAATCCAGCAACCGAAATCAAGCACATAACAGTAAAATAATTACATAGAATAGATGAATAATCACTCTATGATTTAAGGAAACATGAAAAACTTGCGTGACAGAAATTTCTTCAATGGATTAGAGGGTATCTTTGGTACATTAGCTGACATGTATTTCAACTAAATGGTGGAGTACTAAACTTTTCATGGACATAGTGCGGCATCAACATCATTTGTTTTGTTTCCGTAGAAAATGTTCAGTGCATGCAAACCCTAAACCATGGTGCCAGTTTGGAAGATTTATTTGCTCATTGAGAAACAATAAAGCCTATTTATAAAATGTGGGTATCTTGCTCAGCAAACAAGTAAACATAATGAAAATCTATTCATTCTCAACAATAATCTTTGGAAAATAAGAATATAGAAGTCCGGAAAATTACTAGCATCTTGTTATGGATGGTGGAAGGAAGGATCATACTGTAGAACATTGAGGAAGTCTCCGCAGCTGAACTAGACATGATACCCCCTGTGCCCAATAGTTGTTCTGATTTTTTATCCAATTGAACACTTGAATAGTATGGTCAACAGCACCTGTTTGTTTTAGCTCCTATCACAAGAAAAAGACACAAAGACCATCAATCCCTGCCACTAATTCAATCAAAACAGTTCCGGAACTTTATTTTTATTTTTATTTTTATTTTTGATAATAAATTTATGAACATTTATATTAATAGATAATGGACATATTACACATATTATCAGACAAGGTGAAACCGATATCATTTTCAGTAATATTTTTGAAAAAACATAAAGTTGATTTTCCAAAAAAAAAAAAAAAAAATTTCCAAAATCAATATGGGCATTCTTCAAAACTAGGGATGCAAATTTCTATGAAGGGTAATTTTCAGGGACCTCTCCTGAGGTTTAGTGTATTGACAGGCGGATAGAAAGCATCCATGTAATTACAGGGACATCCCCTGATGTTAGTATTCTGTTAAGTGGACCGTCAGTTGACTGTTGAAATTCCAAAAATACCCTTACCACCAAAATATATTTTATTCATATGATAAATTGATGGGTAATAGAATTCCCACAAAAAAATCCAATGGATTAAAAAAAATTGCATACCTAAAAAAAATTAACATTGTGCTGCCAATATTACCGTTGTAAATAAACAGTAATATTTTCAGCAGTAGGGCCTATAAATGGAGCCTTTTGCGGGCTTAATAAATCACCATAGCACACTTTCTTCTTCTTCTACATCTTTTTAAAAATTCTTAAAAACTATGGTGCTGTAATTTTTCAAACTTATCACCCATTCACATCCTCCCACAACTTCTTCAATGTGTATTACTCTGGAATCACGGGTGCAACATTAACCATTTTACCACCCACAACAGCCTCTATGTCCATGTAAATTAAGCTGTAAGGTTAAAGCCATTGCATATGGTCAGTATAAAATAATAAATGAAACAGAAAACAATGTGAAATGATTTCATTTAAAATTCATTAATATACTTTAATGCTAATCATGAGGTTAAAACAATTTCTATGTCCTAAACCAATCTACTTTTTCACATTCAATAACCATTACATTATCGTTTCAGAGCATGAACTAGTGAAGACGTTGATGTATCTTCACTGTTGAAGCTTATTTTACTCGAATTATAATAGATACCCAACTAAAATGAAGCACTCAAGCAGACTCTATTGTTTAACTCACTGCTCCAGCAAGAAAGAATACAGCAAACCATGACAATTTTTTCAACCCAATACATATAAATATCATGATCAAAATAAAATATAAAATCAAGTATCCTCAATAGATCTAAAGGAAGAACAATCACATCAGTGCACAGTTGGTTTAGTATAGCATATGAAAAGACTAGGCTAGTGACTGGACACACCTTCTTATCTCAGTTCTATACACCTCTATATGCAGAAAAAGACAAGGCCAATGACCCAAACACCTTATCTCAGTTTCTACAGACCTCTTAAAACTAGCTTGTGTCCTCCAATCCATAAATGACCGATCTCAATATTTGGAAGCTACATTACTAGAAGATTTGACTAAAGTATTACTATTTTCAGGGAGTTTAATTGACGGATCACACTATTTGAGACCACAATCAAACTGCATCTATAACCAATTTTCCAAAATCCCACCGATCTCTACCCCAGTACATTGCCTAATCAATATTCTTGACTAATATAGGCAGCAATGACCATATAAGCAATTATCTCTAGCCAAGTAGGCATGCCAGAAGCCAAATCTATTGCGGAGAAGGTTTTGCACGTCTCCTTAAAAATAATCCCATCTTTAATTTAACAAAAATTAGCATGAATCAATGCTCAATAATCAGCAGCAGTACCTTAAACAAATAAAAAAAATTTCAAATTCATTTTCAATCAACGATACGGCAATATAAAAAATCACAAGTGAACATGCATTTGCAGGAATTATTCACCTATCACTAATCGATGGAAAAAAGTGGAAGCAACAGAAACATTGTCAAAAAATTTTCGAGACCCATTATTCTTTTTTTACCAAATCCCCTAATTTCAGCCAATAAAATTGACATGCAAGGAAATACTCTGATTCATACCTCATCGCAGCTCAAAAACACTGGGATTGTTTGTGGGTCGACGGCGAAAGTCACTGGTCGGTATTCTTCCACATCACCGTCGTGAATCAGTCATCTCTGGTATTGGCGTGTCCGGATTCAGTGTCATGGTCTCCCGTTCGTGGGCAAGTTTTTTAATCAAAGCATTGGAGAAGATGAAAGGGATGTTGTGGTTCATGCTTCGATTTGAATGGAGGAAAGAGATGGACCATTTTTCCTCTTTTTTTTTGTGGGTGTTTATGTTTGTAGGTGTTAATGTTTGTGGGGTAATGCTCGTTTTTGTTCTTTAGCCACTGGACATTTACAAAGTCGAGACCAATTACAGAACTCAACGTGAAAATTTCAAGTTTGCTTGAATTTTTTTTATCATTGAAGGGAGCTTTTACGATTTTATCCTCACCACCCTAATTAATACAAGATGGTATACTATCGTCAGGGGAAGTATTTGATAATACATCAATACAATATATCAGATTGAGAATACACCAAAACTCAGGAGAGGTTTATAATAATTACCCTTTCTATTAATGCCCTAGAGATGCTATTTTTTTTTTTTTATGACATGAGACTATTGCTCAAATTACAACTCATATTACATAAGAGTATAACTGATATGTACAATCATATATATATACTGAGACCTGTTGACATCAATGCTGATATAGCACCGCTCAGATTTTTTAACCCTTTCAAATATTAGAGGGACGTCAACTCCCAGCTTGGGAGAAAGACTGCCTTCACTCAAGCTCTGGAACTTCAAGGAAGGACATTTAAATTAAACTCCTGCAATGCGTCTGCGGAGGTTCGAACCCCTTCCCTCACATTTGTGTGAGGGAGTGGCTCTAGCCACTTGGGCTAAGCCCAAGTGGTTCCCTAGAGATGCTACTTGGCTTCAAGTAAAACTTCCTTTTTTACTAAAGGAAAATATCATAGAGCTCAAAAATTTAACAACCTGGAAGAGACAGAATGTAACCTCAACATAAAAAAAAACACAAAACGTGATTCAACAAAATGGTTGAATTCCACATAAAGAGATTCATACTGAAATTCTATAACCCTATGTGAGACTTGGACTCTTTTTCTGAGAACTCCCTATCTGCATATACGAGCATTCAGTACATATAGCATGCCACAAATCAAGGCAATTTAAAAGAAGCAGATGCATTGTGAAGCTACCAAATGGTTTTAAAACAAATGTTAAAGGCAGACAAATGAGATTGGCATCAGGAAGACAAAAGGAAATTCAGGTAAAAAGATTTAATATTAAAGAAAAAAGTAGAGAGCTAAAACCAGGCTTAGATCAATGTCAACAAACTATATATACACTCTATTGTTGACCCTTATTTGTGTCAAAAATAGGTTGAGAGGCCACTTATTTATTTAGTTTCAATAGAAATCTAACAATCACACGAATAGGCAACGCCATCTATCAGCATTACCAAGTTACTTTACTTGAAATACTTTTCCAGCCAGATACATTGAAGCCAAGAGTAGAAACAGTGACAAGCAATTCAATAAAGCAACAAAAGACAACCCAGAACAAGGAAACAAAGAAATCAACTAAATAATCATCATAGGAAAATGCTTGGTGTAGAGAAAGATGAGAGAACTAAAGAAGAAAAAGGAAGAGAGAGTCTCTCATCTTTCTCTACACCTAGCACTACTCGTCATCATAACCAAGAAAAAAGCAACCAGAAGCTTGCTATCAACAAACAATAGTGATCTAAACACATTTTAATGTAACGCCGAGTTTTGCCATCACACAAAGAACTGTAAACTCAAATCAAAGATATGGGCTGGTAACGAGACCAAGGTATTAAATTTACTAAGGATCCAACCAAAATTACAGAACTTGAGTCAAATGAACACAACCCAGATAGTAGATATCATAAACACACACTTTGAGAAAACAGCCTGTGCCACTCGTAAGTGTATACTATGTATTTCAAATTCTACACGTAAATATAAACAAAATTGAAACTTTAGGCAGTGAAGTAAAACTAAAGATTAAATGAGAGAGTAAAAACCTGTTCTTTCTTCAAAGACAGTGAGGGATAAAACTACTGTCTGTGAAGGGAAGAGAGTGAGAGCTTTAGCGTGAAAGATTATATAAATAAGAACTAAACTAGTAAATAATAAATGAATAAAAAAATACAAAACTTACAAAAATAAAAGGTAAAAGAAATTACCAGAGAGCGTGAGCTCAAGAAGGGCTCTGTGGGCGGTGGCTGGGTTTACAAATACTAGTAGTTTTCTCTCTTCCAAGGTGGGCTATGAGAAAAGCAAAATAAAACAGAGTTTCAAGATAAATTTGAGATTTTTTGGGAAAAATAAAATGAAATAAAAAAAAAAAAAAAAAGAGAAACCTAACCTTGTTCTCTTGGGATATGAAAAATACAGAAAGTTTCTGAATTCAGCAGCATGGTTGACGAGGTTAGGTGGTTCAAGCTGACACTGTTTAGTGTGTGCAGTCAAGCAGCAGAACAGCCAGTGGCAAACCTGAAAAGCTCTGATCTTTCTGGAAAAGCTGCTGAAAGTTTCTGAATTCTAATTGACTGACCAGGTCGGTCTGTTTGTGAAATAACTTAGAAAAAAACGGGAATGTAGTCAAACCGGTCTGGCCGTCCATGCCCCTATGATGTCTGTTCGGGAAATAAAAGTTTATGAATTCCAATGAGCCCAGGGATGGCAAATTGTTCTATTCAAATTGGATATTTATATATCTAATTCAATTGAAGTGGATAATATTTATCCAAAATCATCTTAGATATGGATATATATATTTTTAAAAATATCTAATTAGATATTGGATGGGTATGAATATTTAATGGATATCCAAAATCTAATTAGTTTATCCATTTAAAATTAAAAAAATTTATATTATTAAACTAAAATAAAAAAACAACAAAATCTAATTTTCTCTTATGTTAACTAGTGAAAAATTTAAATTCCTCTTATATTAAAAACTAAAGTTTCCAAAATTACTTTTTAATTTTTAAACTTATTTAATACCATTAATAATTATTATTTTATTTTATTGATTTAATATTATAAATATACTTCCACCGGAAAGTCACCGGACCACTACCGGAAAGTCGCCGGACCTCGCCGGATTACCGTCGGACATCAACGGAAGGTCGCCGGGATCACCGCCGGACTTCGCCGGAAGGTCGCCCGACCACCGTCGGCTTCGCCAGAAAGTCTTTCGAGTTCTAATGAAAGATCAGTTCTAAAGATTTGTTGTGTGCAAAGAGCATTTTTTGTTTGTTGAAGCAAAGTGATGTAAAATGACCGATTTCAATCAAGGAACCACATCCTTAGAGGGTTTGAGAATGTCAATAGTTCATGCCTAATGTTAAGAAATATAAATTCATGCTCTGTATTTGAAAACGTAATCTTCAGCAGATTGCATCAGTTCATAATTTTCAAGATAGTATAGAAGCTACATGCTTCTGGATAACTTCAGAAATGAAAATTCAAATTATCATATTATGAAGAAGAGTCCCTAACCTGTTCTTTCCTATTGACAAAAGGCATTCTAGAAGGTATCTTGAAAATCCAGGATCCTAACAATAAGTTGAAAATGTATAATCAAGCATGTAAAGAATAGTTTCTCAGTCAATTTAGATAATGAGTAACTACCATATCTGATTGACTCTGCATGTTGCCATTTCCAGCTGCCAGAAGAACAAATGGCAGCAGAACTTCGGTGGAATATACGGTATGTACCCAGAACTATTAGAACCATAATTCGGTGAACACACCGTTCAAATTGAATCCTTTGCGAGGATAGGAATTACTTCAATAGCATTCACACCAACAACATAACAAGTGAAAAAAAAAATGATCGGCACCTTGAGTTGATTATAGTAAAAGTACTTGCCTATGAGGCTCTGGACAGATATATTTCTTGACAGTGATATGGTCAGAAGCACTCTGCAAAAGCATTACAATCGTGCATCAGACGCAAGATAGAAAGATAGATGAAATATGCTAAAATTAAACTAAATGAGGCTAATAAAAGTGAACTTGAACAAGGTATTATAGACTAATTTGAATAAAGAAGAGATGTGCTTTGGTAGGATCGTTAGCCAAGGATCCCACTCTCTTTGATATTCTGATTTTGGGGGGTTGCTAGTACATAAATGGAGAAAAAATGCGGTTAAATCAGAAATCAGATTGTACTGCTATCATCCTCCACCCTCAGTGAGGCTCACAGAAAGCAAATTTGTATTATCTTAAACCACATTATACAAGCAGATACTATAACGAAAACATTTTAACTATGCTAGAAAGCCATTGTTAATATCTGACGAGATATATGAATGTTAAGAATAAATCCTGATGTCCATGTCAGCAGCCACGTCAGCTTTCAGTTGCTTATGCCTAAACAGTTTTCAGAGTTTGTTAATGTTTTCCCGCTAATAATTTGTTATAGGTTGTTAAGTTGATTCACATGCACCTGTGCTGTAGAATCTTCCAGACTTGTGTATATAAAGTTTTGTAAACCATCATTTCATTTACATATTAATAATAATGAATTCAGTCTAAAATATTTTCTCTCTGTAGTTTAAGAAAGTTTCCTGTCAACCAAACACTTTATAATCTTCAACTTGGTATCAGAGCCACGTGATGGCTTCTTCAAGCTTTAATTCTTCAACTCATGTCCCGTTTGGAGCATCATTTACCTTTACCACACCAATCAAACTTGATCGCACAAATTACACGATCTGGAAACAACAAGTACTCTCTTCAATTCATGGAAATGGTCTCGAGAGCTACATCGATGAATCAAAACTCTGTCTAGAGCGATTTCTTTCTAATAGATCTGGATCTGGTGAAGCAAATGGAGAAGATCGTGAAAATCCAAATTTTGTTGCATGGAAACGTCAAGATCAGCTTCTGCTCAGCTGGATCATGCCCTTAATGAGTCTTGAGATTCTAAGTCTCGTGGTAAGCTCACAAACTACTCTTGAGTTATGGAAGAATCTGGAAAAACAATTTGGATCAGAATCAATGGCTAAAAAGGTTCATCTTAAAATGCTTCTTAGTAACCTAAGAAAAAGATCCTTGTCTATGACTGAATATTTCACAAAACTTAGAACAATTTCTGATGGTCTTGCTTTGGCTGGAAGTCCTCTAAGTAACATTGATCTAATCATTGATCTTATCACTAGATTAGATCATTCCTACTATCCTGTAGTTGTTTACATTGAAGCAAATATGTTGACTATGGATCTGAGTGAAGCCTATGCTATGTTGCTGACACATGAGGCTAGACTTGAAAATAGTAAGATTGTTGACAATAAAGAAGCTAAAAGCAACTATATGGCTAATGTAGCTCAAACTGGAAATTTTCAAAAGAAAGGTAATGTAATAATCAGAATAATTGGAATAAAAATGGAGGTGGAAACTGGAATCAAAACTATGCTGGTAGAGGTGGAGGATATCAAGGTCAAGGAAGAGGTAACTGGAATGGAAATCCTAATGCTGGTAGAGGCTTTACTGGTGGTTTTAATAATGGTGGCAATTTTAACAGTGGAGGTTTCGCTGGTAACTTTAATAATAGAAACTCTAATGCTGGTGGCTTTGGCAGAGGTGGTTTTGGCGGTAATAGAAAGAACTTTGCTCAAGGAGGAGTTATGTGTCAGATTTGCTTCAGGTATAACCATACTGCTGCTGATTGTAGAGACAAGTTTAACAGAAACTTTGCTCCCAGCTTTCCAGTTCAGGGCTACCATCCAAATCAGGGACCAAAATCAGCTTACATGGCTACATCTGAGGGAGTTGCTGATCAAGGTTGGTATCTTGACAGTGGGGCTACTCACCATCTTACCAACTCAGCTCAGAACTTAACTGATGGTAAAATTTATTTTGGCACAAATGCTTTACTTGTAGGCAATGGACAAGGTCTTCAAATCACACATGTTGGTAATGCATGTTTACATACTTCTGTTGGTTCATGCATTTATCTTCATAATACCCTATGTGTTCAAAAAATTACCAAAAACCTTATAAGTGTTTCCAAGCTTCTTGTTGACAGTAACATTACAATTGAATTTACATCTGATGTCTGTTTTCTAAAGGACAAGGTGAAGGGAACACTACTGGCTCAGGGAATTGTTGAAGGAGGGCTGTATAAGCTGCTGTCATATGAAGAGTCATTTCTTCCTTTTGATTCAAAAGTCATACAACCAAGTTCTATGGTGTCAATCTTTTCTTCTCATCAAACTTGTGTTGATCCTTTGTCTGTGCAAATAAAGTTTGGTTTTCCAGTAAACTTTCATGCTTCAAGCAATGTTACAGTTAGTTGTTGTGCAAATTTTATTGAACTCGCAAGTGCACGAATCTATTGTAGTATAGATCAATGGTGACGAGTGTCGATCCCACGAAGAGGTGGATTTTAATTGTGTGTAGAATTAATTTTGTAAATGGGTAATTGGATTTGTGGTGGAAATGATTTGGAATATGCCAAAACTTAAATTGAAATGGCGAGAATAAATTCTAAAATTAAAATTGAAATGGCGAGAATAAATTGAAGAGAATTCTATTGAAATGACGTACTTGGGTATCTGGATCCGTATCAATATACATCATGGGCTAAATATTCCTTATTAATGCCAATTAAATCATGAGAGGGAAATCCACACCTCATGAACCACGCTCTAATCAATATGGTGCTAAGGGTTTATCGTGCCAAATAATAATAACCTTGTACTAGGGAGCTAGTGAAACCAGGGCGGTACTAGACAAGACTATTATTATTTGTCGACGAGAAGTCAAAACATCCACAAAAACTAGAGGGGAAAAGAAAATAAATTTACCAAATAAAGCCCATGACACATGTTGAGACTTTACCTTCAATCCAAGCTTCAAAGAAAACTAGCCACTCATAATTGAACTAGGGGCAAAATGAAAATTTATTAAAATATGTAGAAAATACAAGATGGAGAAGGAATTACAGAAAATAGAGTCCAAAAATGGATTTAGAGCTATCTAATTAGGGGGGGGGGGGAAGGCCCCCTTTTTATAGATACATGGAGTAAATCATGGCCATCGGATTAAAAACAGTTTGGACGCTCAGGATTGCGCCACGTCATCAGTCAACAGTACGCGGTTTGACCACGCGGATGAACTGTAACACGGTTTGACCCGGGTTGAACAGTAACGCGGTTTGGTTGAAAATAATCCTGTATGATGCATGTACCGTACGCGAGATTTTTCGTCCACTGATATGCTGCCACGTCACCATCAATAGTACATAAGAATTTTAGTCCAACAGGATCGTGACACCTCATCAGTCAATGCCACATCATCGGTCAATGCCACGTCATCGATCCGTCTATGTGAACAGTGTCGTGAATAGTAACATAGACAGTACCGTACATGTGAATAGTGCCATTTTTCCTTTTATGCTCCTCCTATGGTTTTCGACCGTCCTGAGTTCAAAAGTGATGTCCGTTTTGCCGTCTGATCTCTCCTTTATTGTGAATAACTATAATGCCCCTAAAATACATAAAATACTTAATTAAAATAAAACACATGTAATTAAATCACAAGAAAGTTAAATACATAAAAGTAAGGGTTGTTAGTAAGACTTGAAATGTAAAATGACGATTTTCTCTTTTATAAATATGCATTTTCTAACACTCAATATTAGTCTTTTACATAATAGACTTGGTCATCCAAGTAAGCATGTTGTTCAAACTCTTTTGAGAAACAGTTGTATCAACATTTCTTCTGATAATAAGCAAAAGCTTGAATTCTGTAATGCTTGTCAACTTGGTAAACTACATCAATTTCATTTTTCAGCAACTGAAATCAAATCGAAAAATCCTCTTGAGTTAATCCATACAGACCTCTGGGGACCAGCCTCTGTACTTTCTATGGAAGGTTATAAGTATTACATCTATTTTGTTGATGACTGTACTAGGTACTGCTGGATCTTTCCTCTTGTGCTAAAATCAGATGCCTTAGGTACCTTCAAAAACTTCAAAGCCCTGGTAGAAAAACAATTTAGTCTACCTATTAAAGCATTACAATCTGAAATTGGGGGAGAGTTTAAAGCCTTTACCTCTTTTCTTCACCAAGAAGGTATCCAACTTAGGCACAGCTGCACTCACACACATCATCAAAATGGTGTGGTTGAGAGGAAGCATAGATATATTGTTGAAATAGGGTTAACCCTTCTTGCTCAAGCTCATATGCCTGTCACTTTCTGGTGGGAAGCCTTTCACACAGCCTTTTATCTCATTAACCGAATGCCAACCATAGTTTTAAACAATCAATCACCTTATCAAAAGTTGTTTCAGCAGTTGCCAAATTATGATTTCCTTAGAGTGTTTGGCAGTGCTTGCTATCCTTTACTTAAACCATATAATCAACACAAACTTGATTTTCATTCTCAAAAGTGTTTGTTTATAGGTTATAGTCCCCTTCACAAGGGTTACAAATGTTTGGATAAAACAGGGAGAGTATTCATTGCTATTCATGTTAAATTCAATGAACATGAATTTCCTTATTTCAAATTGTTTCCTTCTTCTAGCTCTTTATCAGAGTCAGTCCAAATTCCTTCTCCTTCATTCTATATTCTTCATGACAGTAGCTCAATACAGCAATCTCCATCATCATCATCAGTTCCAGCAGTGCAACCATCTCCAAATTCTTTTTCCTTGCCCCAAATAAACACTTTTTCTTCACCTATCTCCTCAAATGGTCACTCTCATGCATCTATCCAAAATTCATCAGTAGCATCTCCTCAACCATCCTTATCAATAGTTCATACTCATCTAATGCTTACAAGAGCCAAAGCAAGAATTTTCAAACCCAAAACCTACCTTACAGCTACTCAAGACATTGAACCAACTAGTGTCAAAGTAGCCTTAGCAAATCCAAAATAGTCTATGGCCATGACAGAAGAGTTTCATGCCTTGAAGAATAATAAAACCTGGAGTCTTGTGCCAGCTGACTTAGCCACCAAAATTGTTGGAAATAAATGGGTGTTTAGAGTTAAGTATAACCCAGATGGAAGTATTTCTAAGTATAAGGCACGATTAGTTGCAAAAGGTTTTCATCAAACCTATGGTGTGGATTTCTTTGAGACTTTCAGCCCTGTTGTAAAGCCTTGTACCATTAGAATTATTCTGCGCCTTGCTGTGATGAATCATTGGACCATAAGGCAGCTGGATGTAAATAATGCATTTCTGAAAGGTGTACTAAATGAAGAAGTCTTCATGCATCAGCCTGAGGGGTTTCTTGATCCTCAACATCCAACTTATATTTGTAAGTTAAATAAGGCCTTGTATGGTCTTAAGCAAGCACCTCGTGCTTGGTATGATAGATTAAAGGGTTCTCTATTACAGTGGGGTTTTCGGACTTCTAGATCAGATACTTCTCTGTTTCTTAAGCACACTGGTTCAGATGTTTTAGTTATTCTCATCTATGTAGATGATATCCTAGTAACTGGCTCTAGCAGTGCACAAATAGAGGGAATTATTACACTGCTTGGTTCTGAGTTTGCTCTTAAAAACTTGGGTGACTTCAACTATTTCCTTGGGTTAGAGGTTACTCCATCGAGTGCTGGTTACATCTTTCACAAACTAAGTATATTGGAGACATCTTACAGAAGGCTCATATGCTTGATAGCAAAGGCTGTAATACTTCAATGAGTGTTGCTGATAAATTGTATAAAGATAAGGGTACTTTGTTTGAGAATCCTTCTCTTTACAGAAGTGTTATTGGATCTCTTCAGTATGTAACCCTGACAAGGCCTGATATAGCCTTTACTGTAAACAAGCTAAGTCAGTTCATAGCTGCTCCTACTGTGCTTCACTGGCAAGCTTGTAAAAGGGTTCTGAGGTATCTCCAGTGTACAGCTGATTATGGGATTCAATTTTATAATTCAAAATCTCTTTCTCTCACAGCCTTCTCAGATGCAGACTGGGGTTCTGACCCTAATGACAGAAGATCTGTTGGTGGCTACTGCATTTTTCTTAGGTCCAATCTTGTGTCCTGGTCATCCAAGAAACAAAATGTTGTTTCTCGGTCTTTAGCTAAGTCAGAATATAAGGCATTAGCCTTGACATCTTCAGAAGTGCTATGGATTCATATCTGTTGTAGGAACTCAAAGTGCAGCTCAACAACACACCTGTTTTGTACTGTGATAATGAAAGTGCAGAAGCTCTGGCAAGTAACCCCAAATACCATTCACGAACCAAACACATTGAGCTAGACTTACACTTTGTGAGAGAGCACATTGTCAAGAAGGAATTTGCTGTTGAACATGTATCAAGCTCAGATCAGTTGGCAGATGTCCTTACTAAACCACTTAGCTTTGATCATTTTGCTTATATGAGAGCTAAGCTCAATGTCTGTCCCAGACCTTGAGCTTAAAGGGGAATGTTAAGAATAAATCCTGATGTCCATGTCAGTAGCTGAGTCAGCAGCCACGTCAGCTTTCAGTTACTTATGCCAAAACAGTTTTCAGAGTTTGTTAATGTTTTCCCTTTAATAATTTGTTATAGGTTGTTAGGTTGATTCACATGCATCTGTGCTGTAGAATCTTCCAGACTTGTGTATATAAAGTTTTGTAATCCATCATTTCATTTACATATTAATAATAATGAATTCAGTCTGAAATATTTTCTCTCTGTAGTTTAAGAAAGTTTCCTGTCAACCAAACACTTTATAATCTTCAACTTGGTATCAGAACCAATTGGAAAACAAGAAATATACTAAGAACAAAACTTATATATATTAAAATGAACATCAACTTTACAAGAAAATTGCGTGTAACCTCATTCATTCTTAGCAAATTCTTCTGTTCCCTTCTGAAAATAAATAGCGCAAGAGTTGATATCGAGATCAAAATCTTGTCTTGTAAAATAGAGAATCCAAAAAGATAAAAATAATTTTATTCTTATTCCAAAATCCAAAATAGACAAAAACTAAAAGAAATTAAAATTTATTAATGACTTTATTTTATAATAGTGAATTTTCATAAACAACAAAACTAATTAAAAAAAAAACCTTTTACTTGCAGAGGAAGAAAATGGGTCGTTAACTTAGGGTTAGACAGAGAACTGTCTTGGTGCCAAAGTCTTTCGAGTTCTAATGACTACCGTATCTCCCCTTTATCAGTTTTAACCACGTTTTTTTCTCAATTCCCACTTCACGCAGGAAAAGAATTACATTTACCTAATCACTAACTCTCAACTCTCTTCCAACAAAATCTCTTTGAAATTCTACAACTGTACTGTCTTCTTCTTCATAATTCGTTCTGATTGAAACCCAATAAGAATAATTTCTAGCAGCATTCATTCAATTTAGGGCTTCTCATGTAAGAAAAACAATACACAGTGAGATAACAATTTAAATTGTAGCCAATTTAAACAACAATGTAAACCAGTAATCGGAAACAAGAAATGAATAACAGAAGAGAAAAGAAACCGAATGAGAAATATAAACCCGAGGCCTGCACAAGATAGTTTCCTTAAAACAGATTTACCACCTCTTGTAGTGCTTAAGGTCTGCTGGTATCTGTTTCCCAGGATACAACGGGCACGAATTTCCAGCTAAGCACAGGCTGGAAATTCTGGCGAACCACAACAGCGAACTCGATCAAAGAAAACAGACGACAAAGATGGAGGAAGGAAAACGAGTGTGCTGGTTTTGGGAAATTTACAGTAATAACCAAAAACGTTTTGATTTTTTTCATCTTAACCCCCCAAAAATATTTTTATCAACATTAGCCATAAAACAACCTTTGAGACCAAAATACCCTTCTCCTTCATCTCTCCCCCAACACTCCCTTTCACTCATCTCTCCCAAACCGATCCAACTCCCATCATCGGTGGCAACATCAACCCTCGTCGGCGGCGGCTCCATCTCTCACCGGCATCCGATCTACGATCTACAACCTTCAACAAAACCTAGGTTAGTCATTTTTCTTATTTTCATTAATTTAAAATGAAATTTTAAAATAATAATAGTTATAGTTTGAGAATAATGTTGATGGTGGTGGTGGTGTTTGTGGTGGTTGGTGGTGTTTGGGAGTATTGTTTTTCGATTTTGGAGTATTGTGCATTAATTCTGGTGTGACAGGCGAGCCTGTGGCACCAAAAATTAGAGTGGCCTTTTTTTTAAACGAGTCAATTTTTTTTTCCTGTAAATGTAATGTAATAATTTTATAAATATTACAGATACATAGCAAAATCAGAATCACTGGATATCGAAGTAGGCAAGATGTATTTTCGTTATGCCAATCACTTTCCTAGTCGAATTTCGAGCATGTGTAAGTTATCTTCGGTCGTAAAAGCCATCGAGGAAAAATTAACAAAGCGACAGTTGAGTATGTTCAAAAAGGATATATTTGGGCATTTCTTGGAGTGTCGAAGTTTTCCATTTAGTGGGGTAATTTTGCACAATCTTTTACTGAGGCAAGTGGCCCATGAAGAAGATAGCCGTGAGGATCAGTTATGGTTTCAAATTGGTGAGTATTTGATTCGCTTGTCAATTGTCGAATGGTTTTTGGTTACTGGACTTTCATTTGGTGTTGATACCAATAAAAAAATGATGAAATGGAGCAGAGGCTACGGAATACGTATTTTGGTGGTGTGCATCGTAAGATTAATGTGAACGAATTCGATGCAGTATTTAAGAAGTTAAAATTCAAGGAAATGGACGATATAGACGCATTAAAGATTGCGCTGTTTTATTTTGCGGACAAAGTACTAAATGCAAGAAAAAATCACTGTCAAATCAATTTCGATTGGCTTCACCAAGTTGATGATATACAGTACTTTCGAAAGCGTCCATGGGGTCTATTGTCATGGGAAATGATTTACGAGAGTCTTGACAATGCACTGTTCGAGAAAGACGAGAAATTTAAGAAGACTCGGTTGAAAAATCCAGATTATAATATTGAAAAATACAATCTTTACGGCTTTACGTTCGGGGTTCAGGTGCATTTTTTTGTTTATTAATAAGTTTTATAGTATTAAATATTTGATAGTTGTTTTATTTGATTTTTCACTTTGGTTGTTGTAGGCTTGGATTTACGAAGCAATCGGAGGGTTGCCATCAACATAGGTCGTCAAAACGAAGAAGAAGATTCCCCGCATTCTGCAATGGAAGCCCATGGCGTCTTCGAGATTTAACCAACGAATAACACACAAAATACCACTAACTTCCAGTCGACGCAATGAGATTCTTACATCGCTTACGATTATGGCCCAATTCATGACACCGCCCGCATCTTACAGTCCACCGGTTAATGTCCTCGCCAGCCAAGGTATTCTGAGCTCTTTACGACGGCCAGGTGGTGGTGCCTCAACTGGTGGGTATACTTGCATCTCCTGAATTTCATCTGGAACTTCCCAATCAGCCACATCACCAACTGGCTCCACTGGTTGTGCATAAGCCATCGCCAACGATTCTGTAGTGTAAAAGTCCGAGCAAAGGTTAATAAAATCCACCCGGTGTGTTAGACACGCTGCAATTGCATGAGCACACACAAGCTGATCAAGCTGAAACACTCTGCAGGAGCAAGTTCTCTTTTGCAAGTCAACCAAACCTTCCTTAAGCCCACCACCTATAACTTAAAATCGATGCGGAGACACCGGCCGAACTATCATTCTTTCAACTATAGTTCTCCTCTTAGTGACTATTTCATCCGCCCATGTTGTTAGCCGAGTAGTCATAGATTCAGCCACAATTTTTCTATCATAAAACCATTGCTGCAATGTTTTCCTAAAGTGATCAACAAGGTGAGTAACATGAAATTTTCGAGGTTCCCTCATGAAAGAATTAACACTCTCTGCGATGTTGGTGGTAAGTATGCTGTACCTCCTACCTTCAAACTGAGACCTTGCCCAATTACACGTACCGACATTATTTTCTAGGTAATCAGCCGCACCCGAGTGGATCATCCACAACCATTCAAATTGTCTCTTAAATTCCTTGTGGCCATATGCTTTTGCTGCATTAATAAAGCAGGCTCAAATTGATCCCAAAAAGCTTTTGACATTCTAAACTGTGACTTAATGTTACCTTTCACGTGGTAAAAACAAACGCCGTGAGTTGCATTGTGAAATACTTTAAGAACGGCTCTCCTTATGGTAGTGCATCGATCAGATATAATTACCAACTCAGGTCTATCTCCAATCACTCCATGTAACTTCATCATAAACCATTCCCAAGCATAATTGTTTTCTGAATCCATGATCCCAATGGCTAACGGATACAATTGATTGTTAACATCAAGACATGTTGCCACGAACATGCTTCCACGATATAGTCCCTTCAGATGAGTACCATCTACAGCAATGACAGGTCGAATGTACTGCATAAACCTCTTGATGGAAGATCCGAGTGCTACAAAATAATACAAGAAATTACCATCTCCATCCTGCTCGAGGTGAGTGATTGTACCCTCATTCGCTGTAGTTAGTATGTGAGAGTATTTAGGGAGCAAGTTGTATGACTCTGCAGGGTTGCCTCGAACTATTTTAAGACCAACTTCTCTCGCCTGATATGCCTGCTGGTATGTTAACTGAACATCGTATTCCTGTTGCATATCTGCTCTTATGTCATTGGGAGTATAAATTCTCTTATCTTGAATATATTTTTCTGCGATAATATGACCGACAACCCGGCTCCTTACTTGATGACGTCCATCAACCAATACCTCATTATGACAAGTGTGTACATTATCAATTCTCTTCACCATCTAAGGAACATTTTGCTCGTTCGAACATCTAGTTGCTCGAATACGCCATTTACATGATTCTGAACAACAGTGAGCCTCGAAATGTGTCGTAGTAGACCGTGCAATCTTGAAATCAAACTTATCTCTAAAGGCCACCTTGCGTAGTTGTAATATAAACTCATTCTTCTCAGCAAATAGCTTACCCACATTGATATCATCTGAGTCACAAGTGCTAACAAAGCTTGGAGCAACCATGTTTGAAGGCAAAGTTGGAGCAAGACTTGTAAGGGGGTCAATTCTCCTTCTCGATCGAACCATAGAAGGAATAGGTCTATTGCCTCTGTTATTCACAGGAGTATTGTCTTCACACTCATCCTCATGTTGAAACGACGGAACATTCGAAGGACCGGCTCCTCCATCATCACCATCATTATTGAAATGAGTGCCCCCCCTCGTATTATTAGAAGGTTCTGCACAAACATTATCCCCCTCTGTCTCATTATGAAAATCATCATTGTCTCAAAAATCATTGTTGTGATACGGAGAATACCGTTGCTCCAACGACATCGTTATTGGAAATACCGTTGCTCCAACATCCTGTAACGTAACGCCATTATCATCAATGTTGTCATAATTGTCATGGATTGGAGAGTAATATTGCTGCAGCGATATTGTACTTGGCAACACCTCTTCATCATTATCGGGGCCAGACATAGTTGCTCTAAACGAAGTTTCTGTATCGACATATGGCTCAATACCTTCGCTCAGAACTCGAGGTGATGTGGTCACGAATATAGGAATGCATCCAAAATTAGCTACTTCGGATGCCATATGCAACACAACCCTCACCATTTCATCATCACATATATCTATGGGCAGTGCACATATACGATATAATGTGTTACTAGACCTCAAAGTTGTCTTCATTGTTATACTATATTCATTAGGGTTTATTTGTAACACCTCGTATACTCTTGCCAATAACTGATCAAACAGATAATTTTTCCCAGCAAAAAAAGCTCGATTTTTACCATTCACATACTCCATACGACCATCTTCTAATGTCTCCCACCAACCATCGTAACACAATCCAAGTACAACTGAATCCATTAAGCCTGAAATTATAAAAAAAAAAATTATTTGAGCCCTATCAAAATAATACAGTTTTAATGAATCTACAAGGGTTGGTGCGACAGGGTGCCTGTCGCCCGAAGCTTGGTGCGATAGGGTGCCTGTCGCACCAAAACTTGGTGCGACAGGCACCCTGTCGCCAGATTCACCCCCCGACTCAGTTCAGCAAGTTCAGAAAATAACTCATACCACTAAGTTATGTCGATTAGTGTTGGATCCGGATAGATTATGATTAGATTTCACTTTTACCGTTGTCTTTTGCCGTCGCCGTTGGCTGATGATTCAAGAGTGGAAAGCTGTGTTTGGTTTGACGATATGGGTGAAACAATGTTGCTTTTGGTCTGTAAAGAAGGGTAATTTGGGGAGAAAAGCTCGTGTTTGGCTAATGTTGATAGAAAAAATTTGAGAGGGTTAATTGTGAAAATAACAAAATATTTATGGTTATTTTCGTAAATTTCCCACTGGTTTTTTGAGTGTGTCAAAAACAAAAGAGGAGGTGCCTTTTTATAGTCATATGAGGATGTAATAGCTGCTTTGTATTCAATATGTTTTATTTAATTGTTATAACAGCCAAATCAATTCAATGAATTGATTTCAAAATTGAATTAAAAAAAAACGTGCATTATAAGTCTCATTTCCTTTCAAATTTCTAACTTCAAGGGTGAACTTTGAGAGACAATTTCTCATTCACCCAAACACCATTTTGAAAAAATAAGATTATACTTTTGAAGTATCAACGGAGTAGAATCCGAACCTCACAATATTTTCCACTTTCATTAAGTGGAACCCACTCAAAATGTGCCCTCAAAATAGCATGTTATGCTATTTTTTCATCATCTTATTCTTTGTTCTTTGAATCTTTCAAAATCCTTTTTTGCAACTCTTCAAAACCCTCTCCAGGCAAACAATCAAAACGCACAAAATGGGTGCATACAGTTGCAAAGAGTGCGTTGGCAAGACAAAATTCGTTATCAAGAGAAAATGTGGTGGGTTTGTTGGTGGTGTGGGTTCTTGTTCTTTCAGAGCAGTCTTTGTCATGCGCACACACTACTGTTCGGGGCAGCAGATGCATTTTTTGCAGCCAAGCCATGAATGATTCATTTGGATTATCTTTTGATTATATGCTGCGAGGATTAAGATACAGCGAACAAGAAGTTTTGAGTCTGATGAAAAGAAACACAAAGGCTTTGTTGAGGAAAGGAAGCTCCAACTTGTACTAAATTTAGACCATACGCTGCTCCACTGTCGAAATATTAAAAGCCTGTCATCCGGTGAGAAATATTTGAAGAAGCAAATTCATTCTTTCATTGGCAGTTTATTCCAGATGGCCAATGATAAGTTGGTGAAGTTGAGGCCATTTGTCCGCACTTTTCTTGAACAAGCCAGTAGCTTGGTTGATATATATTTATGCACGATGAGTACCCGATGTTACGCTGAGGCAGCTGTCAAGCTACTGGACCTAGATTCCAAATACTTCAGTTCCCGGATCATTGCTCGAGAAGATTTCAACGGAAAAGATAGGAAGAATCCGGACTTAGTGCGTGGCCAAGAGAGGGGCATTGTTATTCTTGATGACACTGAGAGTGTGTGGAGTGATCACACTGAGAACTTGATAGTTCTGGGAAAATATGTCTACTTTAGGGATAAAGAATTGAACGGCGATCACAAATCTTATTCTGAGACATTGACTGATGAAAGTGAGAATGAAGAGGCATTGGCAAACGTTCTGAGAGTTCTGAAAACAATACATCGGTTGTTCTTTGACAGTGTCTGCGGAGATGTTCGGACTTACTTGCCGAAAGTTCGTAGTGAATTCTCAAGGGATGTTCTTTATTTTTCAGCGATTTTTAGGGTTTTATACGAAGCAGTTGAAGGGCAGAGGAGAGGGGAGCCACGTGCACAATAGTAATTTAACTCCTCAGTTACGCATTTGGTCTCTACGGAACCTGAGGATTGTTTATGGGCAGAGCAAGATGAGAAGTTCTTGGTAAAAGAGAAGAAGTTCTTGGTACATCTAAGGTGGATAGATGCTTATTATTTCCTCTGGCGTAGGCAACCTGAAGATGACTATCTCCCATGATCATTGAAAAATCTTCAGTTCCACAGTTTAAGCCATTCTTTGATTCATTTGTGTATAATGTAATACTTTTACTGAATTTACCACTCATGGCTCTTTATTGTACTTCTTTAAATTAATGTTATGCATTGAACTCAACGAGTTTCAGTATTGTTTAGTCCATTGTTATTCAGTGAATATACAATTTTCAAGTTCTTCTCCTGTTGTAACTCACCAATTAATTGGAAGCTGTGATAGTGTATCTGATGATTATAGTAGAAGTAGTTTATTGCGATCGCATAAATATTTGCAATAATTCTCTGTTTGGCCACCTTGATAGTGTTTCTGATGAGTTAAGTATCCTAATAGCATTGAAGCTTTTAGATGCCATCAGGCTCTGTAATCATTAGTTCTCAGACCCAGAACTTTTAAACCATATCTCACTCTCAAAATTTTGAAAGACTAAAGCTTAATTGTATCCTGCAATTTCTTTTTCCAATCAACTTATATAAAGCCTGATTTCAACTATTCTGTCTACATTTACCCTGTTCACATTTTATTTCACGGAGCTTGTTTTACAAATACGACAGCCATTGTCAAGAACAATGAGCAGAGCCTAATTTTGAAATCATCACGGGTGTGATCCTGGTAAAACGACAATCCGGTAGAGGCTGATTGTGTGCATAATAAAGAGAATGGACTGTCAAAAGGTGTGACTGTGCAGCTATGAAGCTTCAGGAACAAACTCTTCTAAGTTGTGCAAGGCATTGTTTAAATGTTGAAGGAGAAGAAGGTCCTTATGATATTAAGCAGAAATTTCAACAATATTCCATCATCTGTTGACTGTTATAACCGTTAGATGATATTGTGCAAGAATAAAGTTGTATATGTGATAGATGAACTCTGAAGAAGATGTAGCCTTTTAAGTACATTGAAATGCAATATTGTTTCTTTACAAGGTTCTATTGTTTTCTTGGTATTCTCTTACATGATTTTCTTTTATTTGGAGGCTCCATGTTCTTTATTGTCTAGGGTTTATTAGATTTTCAGCTAAATTATCACATGTTAGCCTCCTTGAAGTTTGATTTACATGCTCTTAATGAAAGTGTAATTCCCAAGCCAGATAGAGGATTCCAGACTCCAGGTTTTGGACAAATTTTAACAGCACATTGCAGCTGCACCGAGGCAAGCGCAACCACAGGTCACCACAGCAACATTGTTATACATAAGTCACCAAAGGTGCACCATAGCATTACAGATTATGGCTTAGAAAAATGATGCATGCAGGTTTCGATCAGAAAGTAAACTGCACTAACACAAACCCTCTTTGTTCAATCCCAAATTGAGAAAACTTATAATGCGGCATAATACATTAGAAGAACAGATGATCTTGTAACAGATTTTAAATGTCAAAAGGTCAGAATACAGGACAATGCATCCACTAGCGAAATAAGATTAAGAATGTAGCAATTGGAAAACAGAATTACTGAAAACAACAATTAGCTATACCTTCACAAAAATGAAGTTATGTGAGACTACAAATGGATCCCTAATCTTTAGTTCCTAATCTTTGGTTTGAAGTCACAATTAAGGATAAAATGTACACTTTTATGTAAAACATGTTGTAACTGCAAACTATAAAGTTGGATGAAAAACACTTCTGTTTGCGTTTCCAGTTAACGAATACTGGTAATCACTGGCAACTCATGCATATTAAATAACTTCAGATATTTATTGATTGATCTTATTAGCAGGATAATTAAAATTGGTATCATTAATGACAGTCATTGAAGGCTGAACTCCAAGCTGGCCAAGTGATTATAGGAGGTGAAGATATAATAAACCCTTTGATAATTAAGAACATGAAAATCTAAGTACTGCTAATAATTGGAGAACATAATAATACCATACCAAGAAAATTATAATACCTTCTAAAGATATATTGCAGTTCAAAATTTCAATGTAATCTTCATATCTCATCTATCCTATACACAATTTTTTTCTAGCTCAATGTCATCAACGTTTCTTGTATCTGAAGAGTGTTCACTATAATCTTTCTTCACCTCCTTGTTATCCTTCAAGCTTGACCAAAGCAAAACACAAATCAGAATTGTTCTTCCTGAAACTCCATAGCTGCACTTCCGAACCCAACTCAAGTCCATTATCTTTATCATCCACAACCAAAGCATGCCACGTATTCATGAGATTATAAGTGTAATTATCACCCATCCTCCACTTCTTCAACGTCAAAGGAACATTGTGTTTAAGAGAAGGAGGAATCATGAAGACCTCTATGCCTTCTTTTGCATTAAGAATGCCCTTCTCCTTTGGATTGAGAAAGTTATCATCTCTTACTTTGGTCGGTGGTATTGACAGGCGATTATTATTACTCCTTAAATCACATTCTGTGATTTTTTTCTGCATCACCAACACTAAATCGGTACCATTCTCCTCCCGGATACGATTCTCGAATGATTCAGGCATATCAGCAACTACGCTTTCTTCTTGATTCACGTTCTTGTTTCCCTTCTCCCTCTGCTTTCTGGGCTTTCTGATCTCTTTTTCATCATCTTTGTCGCCTCTGTCATTAGTCTGGTCAAAGCACCTCTTCAGAGCAATCTTCTTGTTGTTTATTTTAAGTATTAATGACGGCATTCTACTTCTAGTCAAGTTTTCAGAAACAGAACCTCTTCCTCTTTTGGGTATATATGTCAAACCCCAGATTGTCAAATTTCTTCTTTTGTGCCATTTGTTTCTCAACAAGCTGTTGAACAATGATCCTCGTAACTAAACTCATTTTTAAGGACTCATCACCATCGGCAGCTTCCTCTGCCGCCTTCAAAATTCTGTCGAAAGATCCACCATCATAATTCAATTCCCACTTCATCTTTTTCTCTTCCAAATAAATTCTTTCTTCAGAAATTCAAGGAATAAAAAGTACAGAGAAATAAAGCAGGAAAAAGAACAAAGAACAGCAACTTCAGAAAGCTCTCCAAGTGCTTGGACCAGAAGATGATTATGCGAATAAAATGATGCTTTTAATTCCTAAGTGAGGTGGGTTTCCCAAAATTCAAAAAACAGAGAAACAAAACAGGAAACTAGCGAATTGAAGAACACAGAGCAGAACAGAAGAGTGAGGATGTAAATATATAATAATCCTGAGAGAAGCCGGTTTCCTAATTAAAATCGGTTTAACACAGAAATTAGCTTCCTAAATTGATAGGAAAAAGATGATTAAAAATAAATAAATAAATAAACGCGGTTAAATCAATCAACCGCAATGCCAAACCGTTAAGCCCAAGATTTTGACGCGGCAAGACAGTTCTTTTTCCTAACACCTAACCCTAAGCCTAACGGTCAAAACTTCAAATTTTGATTTACCAATTTCGATTAATTTAACGTTTTTACTTTTTATACAAGGGGTTGTACTTTGTATTGATGTAAATTTATTTTTAAATAAAAGGACGTCAAAATTTCTAATTTATTACCCAAAAAAAATTAGAATAGAGAAAAGACGCGGTTAAATCATAAATGCCCAGGAGCCGTTGGGTTAAGATTTTGGCGCCCCAAACTGTTATCCTTCCCTTTCTTACCGCTTCTTACCCTAACGGTCTATTTTCTTTCTTTGCAAGTAAAAGCTTATTTTCTTTTTTTTGATTTCTTTAATAGTTTAAGATATCTTACTTTTATAAATAGGATGTTAATTATTAATTTTTTAATGTTTTATCGCCTTTTTTTATTTTTGAAAAATAAAAATTGTAGTTGAAATGTATCTACAAGTAAGTAAAGAATATTTTATCAGTTCTTTTTATGCCAATGAATATTTCCAATGGTTTGTTTGGCATTGAGGTTAGGCAGCTTATAGCTTTTAAACTATAATATTAAAGTGTTTGGTAAAACTAACTGTTGTAACTTGTAAGTTAAGTTGATTTGATTGGACATTATATGATTAAGAACTTATAATATATTTGTTATTTTTTGTAAAAGTATTAATTAAAGGCTAATGCTAAGTTACATGCATGTAACTTAGGGAGATCCTTAATTAAAAGTTATATTTATTATACATGATCAACTTTTGTTTCATAATTATAATTTTTTTCCACAGCAGTTGAGGTTTAAAAGGTACTACATCTTAATACCAAATAGAGCCTAGGTCAATTTAGATATTGAGTTAGTACCAAGTGTGAATCTTCTTCAAAGAACAAATAGCTGCAGAAATTGAGGGAGTGCTACATCCTTCTGCGGCATAGATCCAAACCAGAACAATAATGTGGTGAACACATGAAATCGAATTGAATTCTTTACGTGCAAAGGAATTACGGTTGTAGCACTCACACCAAAACCATGGCTAGTGAGAGAAGAAAGATCAGCACCTTGAGTTTGGTTCCAGTCAGGGTACTTACAAATTAGGCTCTGGACATTGTTCTTGACAGTGGCATGTTAATTTTTCTATCAGAAGCTCCCTGTAGAAGCATAACAATTAGACGTGCATCAGACAAACGACAGATGGATTGATGAAATATGCAAGAATTGAACTAAATGAGCCTATTATAAGTAAAATTCGAGAAACGCATTATCGAGTGATATGAAACTACCTTGATTCTGATTTTATGAATAAAGAAGGGATTTACTTTACTAGGATCATAAGTCAAGGATCAACTCTTGTTGATCAACAAAATTTCCAACAGCCTAGAAAACTGTGAACGTTAACTTTACACGAAAACTATAAGTGTTTACAGATTAGAATATCATCAACAAAATTTTTCCACAGCCTAGAAAACCCTAACACTATTTGCCCAAGTGCTATCACGGAAAACAATCGTAAATGATCTGACAGGACATGTACGAACGCCAATAAGCATCTCAAATTCCCGTGTAACATACAAAGCGTCGTTCCATTCAACAGTTCTTTGAATCTTGTCTATTTCAAGCCTAGCAATTTGCATTTCTTTCAGCCTTTGCATCTTCTTCAACTCCATCTTAGCAGCTCTGATTTCAACTTCAGTATTAGCTTTTTTCTTTCTCAATCTTTCCTTCTCAGTTTTGTTGCTTTCATTCAGGATCATATTTTGTTGGGATTTCAAGATAGTCTCAGCATACCTGGTTCCGATCATTGCAGTCCGGAATCTTGTTTCTGACTGAGCCGACATTTTCGAACCAGAATTTGAAGAAATTTCTCCCAATGTTTTCTGCTTCTTGAGATTTGGAGTATTTTGACTAGCAACTTCAAGGACACCTTGTTGAAAAGTCATGCATGTGGCAATTTTTCAAAGAGCTACCAAACATTTGAAGAAAAAATGGAAAGTTGGCAAATTTGACAAATTTGCCAAATGGACACCATTGACTATTTGCTTAGGTTAGGTGGAATAGTAAAAGAGTTGGTGCAATAGTGCCATTATTTTTCCTATAAATAAATGTCACTTCTTCCATTCTTTTGAATCACAAAATTGTTAAGCTTATGAGTTTCTAAGCTTTTGAGAGAAGTGAGAGAAGTGTGTATGGGGAATTTATCTTTCCTGTAGAGTGTAAGAGTATTGGGTATATTTGGGTTTCTGAGAAGTGAGATTCGTTACTCAAATATTTGTACTCTATTAATTGTTAAATAAACAATTATTCTTTCATGCCTCCGTGGATGTAGGTTTAATTACCGAACCACGTAATTCTTGTGTCCTTTATTTTTCTGTAATTATTTGGTGCGCTTGATTCCTCATTCCGCGCACAACAAGTGGTATCAGAGCCGACGGTTCGTACTTGGGGGATACGGTACTGTTCACGCATACGGTACTATTCCTGTATATGGTATTATTCACATATACGGTACTGTTCACATACGGTACTGTTCACGAATACGGTGGAGACGGCTATTTGTACTTGGGAGACAGTCTGTTGTAAGTAGTGATTATTTTTGCATGTCTAGGAAAGTTCTGTCAACAAAGGCAATAAGAGTCTAAGGTTTCTGGTTTTTAATTGGGACCGAGTTCCGTCCAATTTCCTGAAAACTTTCCTGGTGCATTTATTCACGCGAAATTAACATCATAGAGACTGTTTTTCAAGTGGAAATAGTTCATTGAGAAACTGGTAGAAGGTGAAACTTCCAGAATTGGGGAGAGATCTACCGAGACTATTTTAGGAGACACTTCAGGTGGGAGGCGAGATTTGTTAAATCGCTATTCAACACCTGTTATAGGAGGCCAGAAGATCGATGTTGAAAAGTTTGATAGGAAAATCAACTTCAGCATGTGGAGGCGCGAAGTTATGGATGCCCTTATTCAAATCGATCTTGATGTTGTTTTGAAAAATAAAAGACACTTGTATGATGAAGATATTTGGGATCGTATGAACGAGAAAGCTTGTGGTCATATCAGATCTTGTTTGACCAAGGAGGTGAAATACTTGGTGAAAGATGAGGAGTGTGCGGTGACTTTGTGGCGTACATTGGAGGAGAAGTACCTGGTGAAAAGTCCTGAAAATCGTCTTCATGCAATGAGCCAAGTATATGGTTTTCGAATGAAGCCTGGGATGTCAATGCACGATCATGTTTCAAGATTTGAAAAGTTACTTGCTGATTTGAAGAATCTTGATGAAGATATTAAGGATGAAGTCAAGGCTATGATTCTGTTACACTCACTACCAGAGGAATATAGCCATTTTGTGACTACTTTGATATATGGGAAGAGTGTGATCATCTTTAAAGATGTTTGCACAACATTGACTAGCTTAGAGATTCGAAATAATGATAAAAATTCTGAACGAGCATCGTCTGAAGCTTTGGTGAGCAGAGATTGGGCGATGGAGAAATAGAAGAAGCGTGGTGGAAAGAATTCTCGATTCAAATCGAGAAGCAGAAATATAGCTTGAGATGAGTGTGCCTTTTGTCATAAAAAAGGCCATTGGAGGAAAGATTGTCCAAAGGCTCAAAAAAGAGATGGGAAAAAATCAGCAGCAGCAAACATGGCACGGAAAGATGAGGGCTCTGATTATTCACTAAGTATTACTCCTGCAGCATACGTGGCTAGTTCGAGCGAGTGGATACTTGATACTGGAGCAACCTATCATTTGTGTCCTATTAAGGAATGGTTTATGGATTTTCGTAATCTGGAATCCGGTGCAGTTGTGATGGAGAATGATCAACCTTGTCGCACAATGGGGATAGGAGCAATTCGGTTCAAAGTGTTTGATGGAATGGTCAGAGAACTCAAAAAGGTTAGATTTGTTCCAGCTTTAAAGAAAAATCTAATTTCTGTGGGTGCTTTGGAAGCTAAAGGCTACAAGGTTACCATTGAAGATGGCACAATGAAGTTTACACATGGGGTTATGGTGATTCTGCAAGGGGTTCGGCGTCACAATCTGTACTATTTGAAGGGAGGTACAACTGATGAAACAAATGTTGTTGAGGCGCACAGTGACACCACCAAGCTATGACATGTACGATTGGGACATGCTGGAGAGAAGTCTTTGCAAACTCTGATGAGGCATGGACTCTTAAAAGGTACCAAAACCAGTAAATTAAATTTCTGTGAGCATTGTGTAGTAGGCAAGAAAATAAGGGTCAAGTTTGGTACAACTAATCACGATACTCGTGAGATCCTTGAATATGTTCATAGTGATGTATGTGGACCAACCAAGACTGCATCAATTGGTGGAAGCCATTATTTTATTATATTTGTTGATGATTTCTCTAGACGTGTGTGGGTGTACACCATGCGAGCAAATGATGAGGGTCTAGAGATTTTCGTGAAATGGAATAAATTGGTGGAGACTCAAACTGGCAGAAAGATCAAAGTATTACGATCTGATAATGGGGGTGAATATACTTCTGATCCATTCTTGCAAGTATGCCAGAACGAGGGTATTAAAAGACATTTTACGATGAGACATACTCCGCAACAGAACGGTGTGGCTGAGCGTATGAATCGTACTTTATTGGAGAAGGTACGGTGTATGTTATCTAATGCTGGTTTAGATAAAAAGTTTTGGGCTGAAGCTGTGAGCTACGCAAGTCACTTGGTAAACCGGTTGCCTTCTGCTGCAATTGGAGGTAAAACACCTATGGAAATGTGGTTTGGAAAGCATGCACAAAACTATGATTCCCTTCGTATATTTGGGTGTCCAGCTTATTATCATGTCAAAGATGGTAAACTGGATCCTCGTGCTAAAAAAACTATTTTTGTAGGATTCAAAGGTGGAGTAAATTGATTCAAGCTTTGGGATCTCGAAGATAAAAAGTTTGTGTGTAGCAGAAATGTCACATTTGATGAAGCTTCAATGATGAAAGCTTTAAGTTCTCAGCAGTTGGAGAACAAGACCAAAGAGGTATTGCAGCGGGTGGAGTTTGATGCAACTCCATATGTACCAGTTAGTTTTACATCAAAGAAGGGTTCAACTATGGAGGTGACACCTAGAGTTGAAGAAGAAGTTGTTTCTTCTGATGTCCTACAAAATGAAGAAACAATTGATGATGTAGATAATGATGATTTTATAGCAACAAGGAGGCCAAGAAGAGAGATAAAGAAACCCAGATGGCTTACTAAAGATATGGTGGTAGCCTATGCACTTCCAGTTATTAATGATGACATCCCCAACACTTTCGGTGAAGCATTACGCAGCAGTGAAAGTAATCAGTGGAAGCTAGCCATGGAGGAAGAGATGAAATCTCTCCATCAAAACGAGACTTGGGAACTTGTAAAGTTACCAAAGGGGAAAAGGACTATTGACAATAAATGGGTCTACACCAAAAAGCAAGGATCTCCGAATCAAACAACTCCTCAATACAAGGCAAGGCTCGTGGCAAAAGGTTTTGCTCAAAAGGAAGGTATTGACTACAATGAAGTTTTCTCTCCAGTTGTAAAACATACTTCCATTTGTATCCTACTTGCCTTAGTTGTAGAAAATGAGTTAGAGTTGGCTTAGTTGGATGTTAAGACGGCGTTCTTACATGGAGATTTGGAGGAGGAAATCTATATGATTCAGCCTTGTGGTTTCAGAGTTGCTGGAAAGGAGAATCATGTGTGTAGGTTGATTAAATCTTTGTACGGATTGAAGCAATCGCCAAGGCAGTGGTATAAAAGATTTGATCAATTTATATAAGGGCAGAAATTCACCAGAAGTGAACACGATCATTGTGTTTACTTTAGAAGACTACCAGATGGAGCTTTCATCTATTTGTTACTCTATGTCGATGATATGCTTATAGCTTCAAAGAATAGAGATGAGATCGAAAGATTAAAGAAGCAACTGGATTCTGAGTTTGAGATGAAAGACTTGGGTGATGCACAGAGAATACTTGGGATGGAGATTCGTATAGACAAGAAGAATGAGAGCGTATGGTTGACTCAAAAGTCTTATTTGAAGAAAGTGCTAGAAAGATTCGGTATGGATGACAAAACTAAACCGGTATGTACACCTCTAGCTCCTCATTTCAAATTAAGCCCTTCTTTATGTCCTAGATCTCAAGAGGAGCGCGATTACATGGCTCGTGTTCCATATGCTAGTGCTGTGGGTAGTCTTATATATGCTATGCTATGCACAAGGCCCAATATATCTCAAGCAGTGAGCATGGTTAGTAGATACATGCACAATCCGGGTAAAAATTAATGGCTTGAGGTAAAGTAGATTCTCCGATATTTGTATGGGACAGTTGATGTTGGGTTATTGTTCAAGAAGGATTGTGGTCAACAATGTGTTGGGTATTGTGATTCTGATTTCGCTGCAGACCTTGACAAGTGAAGATCAACAACGGGCTACATATTCACGTTGGGTGGAGGTCCGGTTAGCTGGAGGTCGATTCTACAATCGACAATTGCTCTGTCCACTATGGAAGCAGAGTATATGGCAGCAACTGAAGCTGTAAAAGAAGCTATCTAGTTGAAAGGCTTGTTAGGTGATTTGAGAGTAATCTAGGAGAACATTGCGGTCTTCTGTGATAATCAAAGTGCGATATTCTTTGCGAAGAATCAAACATATCACGCTCCGACGAAGCACATAGATGTGAAATATCATTATGTGAGGGAGATTATCGAGAGCGGTGTTGTGTTGTTGAGAAAGATCGATACCAAAGATAATCCATCAGATATATTGACGAAGGTAGTTTCTGGAGTTAAGTTTCTACATTTCTTGAAACTAATTCAAATCCTTTGATTGTGTTAAGTTATGCCCTTCGGGAATTTTGAACTACGGTTGGCTTGATCCAAAATTTTGGGTACGTAGGCAGTCACAGAGATGCAACCACTTTGGGGATGATGATTGGTTAGTAGTCGGCTCAGATTTGGATAAATTTTCGCCGAGGTGGAGAATTGTTGAAAAGTCATGCATGTGGCAATTTTTCAAAGAGCTACCAAACATTTGAAGGAAAAATGGAAAGTTGGCAAATTTGTCAAATTTGCCAAATGGACACCATTGACTATTTGCTTAGGTTAGGTGGAATGGTAAAGGGGTTGGTGCAATAGTGCCATTATTTTCCCTATAAATAGATGTCACTTCTTCCATTCTTTTGTATCCCAAAATTGTTAAGCTTATGAGTTTCTAAGCTTTTGAGAGAAGTGAGAGAAGTGTGTCTGGGGAATTTATCTTTCATGCAGAGTGTGAGAATATTGGGTATATTTGGGTTTTTGGGAAGTGAGATTCGTTACTCAAATATTTGTACTCTATTAATTGTTAAATAAACAATTATTCTTTCTTGCTTCCGTGAATGTAGGTTTAATTACCGAACCACGTAATTCTTGTGTCCTTTATTTTTCTGTAATTTTTTGGTGCGCTTGATTTCGTATTCCGCGCACAACACACCTTAGGTCCGTTTCATACCAATTGTTGGCATTTTGATTTTGAAAGTGGAAGGCAAGAAATATTTCAGAAAATGGGGTGAACAGTTTGTGAGTTTTGATTATATGAAAAGGGTTTCGAGAACTTGCAGAAAGATTAAGAACAGAGTAGGTAATTGAGATCCAAAGGCTACAGAATGGTAGGTTTTTTTTCTTTTTTTTTTTTCAATCAAAACCCTTTTCTCTTGAAGCCTTAAACGACTGGATGGATGTCGAAAGAAATCGTTTACTTGGATTTCAACCAGAAAGAATTGAAAGAGCTTTTGTTGAAGGAAAACTGAAAGATAAACAATTGAGAGCTGAGAGATAGATCTTGATAATTCTTTTTTCCTGAGTGAAGAGTGGGAATTGAGAGCAAAAGGAAGGCGGTTAAATCCTTAATGGAGAGATACGGGTAGCCGTTAGTGCCACGCGCGAAGACTGTTCTCTCTAAGTTAACGGTCTATTTCCTTCAATTTCAAAATTTTACCCTTCTATAATTAATATTTTTTTGCCTTCTCTTTCTCTGCAAGTTAAAGGTTTTTTTTAATAATTAATTTAATTCTTAAGAAAATTCACTATTATAAACTAACGCCTTATCAATTATTTATTTATTATTCTTTTTTGTCTATTTTGAATTCTCTAATTTATTTTTTAATATTTTCGTTCAATCCATTAAGTTTTTTTATTTATTTGTAATTTAATCACTTATTAGTCTTCCGAATGGGTATGATGGCTTTCATGTAACGTACCAACAAAATTTAAATGAAATTTTGCATCTGTGTTTCTAAATTCTTGGCTTAAGCTTACTTTTAATCAAATTTTTATCGTGGCATTTGTTTTTTTTATTTAAAATTTGAATGGATTTGAATTAGTATGACATCTGAATAGAGCTAAATATTTTAATCCAAATTATTTTTTTTTGAATGGTTAAAAATAAATATTAAGTTTTTCTTTTAACTTAAAAAATACGAAAAACTAGTATTTTTACATTTGTGCCCTTAGAAATTATAAATGTTAAACAAATAATAAATATCTCAAAGAACATAATAATATAATATATTATCATAACATAAATCATGTTCAATTGAATACAACTCTTTAATATTCTAAATTAGTTTATATTAATTAATTTTATAGTAGTTTATGATATGAAGTTAAATAATACTAATTTGAAAAAAATAGAAAGATAAAAATAATAATAGTCACCATTATATTATCACAAGTTATAGAGATGGATAATAATGCCAATTATTAAATTTCATTTAAGTAAGGATTACAATTAATTAATTAGATAATGATATTTTAGAAAATATCATTTAATGATATCATTCAGACTTTTTAAATTAAGTTAAAAGCTAAAAAAATTGGCGTAATAACTTAATGACAGAAAATTTTCATTAAGTTGAAAAAATAGACCGACTTAATAACTTAATTGATTAAAATTAATTCAATTAAGTCATTAAGTTAAAAAAACAAATAGCCTTGTAATTAATTCAACTTTTCTTAATTTAAAATGTTTTGGGAAGTAGTGAGTGTAATGAAGCTAAATGGGTTGCTAAATAAAGATACGATGGGTGTGATTTCTAGGAGATATGCCAGAGCTTAGAGCTGGGAAGGTTAATGAAGCAATAGATGCTTTCGAAAAATTGAAGTATTTTGGATTGAAGCCATAGAATTGATGGATTTTTAATAGAATGACTGATACTGGAGCATGTCAAGACATGCGGAGAGGACTCGATAAAAGGAAAAGGAGAAGACCTCACCTTGGTATCAAGTCGTACACGATTTTCTTATTTAAAGGTACACATGAATGAATTGAATGATATATAGGTGCTTCATTCACTATCTGGAGAATTATGAGATGTTAGTATAAAGTCAGATAAACTTAACAGATTTTCATGTTAATTTATTTCTATAACATTTCGTGATGACAGATCTGAAGAAGTGAACTTATGTTATCAATGCATTTTTCATATCGTAGAGTGGCCACAGGCCAAGAGTTGAGTGGCCTGCTCGGCTCAGCTTATAAGAAATAGAGGTGGTTTCTTGACAAAGAAAGTTGATGCCCATCTGACTTTTGTTGTACATAATTGACTAGACAACCAACTAAGGGTTCACTCAGGATCTAAAATTACTCTTGGGGTGAGATCTCTGGAACCTGATGCAGTTTAGTGCGAGCTTGGTCTACGGGCTAGTTCTTACTGAAAAATTTGATGTTTGAACTTTCTTTGTTATTGTTAGAACCGGCCAGGATATTAATTATGAACAATTAATTTTTGCTTTTAGTACCATGTGAGTTTGTCTACATTTCATTCAAAGAATCTGTGCCATCTGAGATGATGTCATCGGAACAAAGTTTTCTTCTAATTTTTGTTAGAACAATAAATCCTTTGGTGAAAACCATCACCTATAAGTTAGGAACATTTATGTTATATCACCAAGAATCAATAACAAAATGTGTGAAAGTGTATCTAAATTGCAATATTTAAAATTTCTCTCTAAAGTTGTGTGGTTGGCATTCCAAATCAATACGTTCTCCTAGAGAATTCTTCAACTTTCTCTATCCTTCTTTTCTGATGATGGGACGTTAGAAAGAATAAGATTATACATGTGATTTGGGATCATAACCACTTATATATACAACTTTTCCAGTTGTCTTACGTATTCCTATTTCAGCCCATCATAGAAACAGAAATTACCCTTAATCCTCTACACATTAAAGGCTCACATCCTATCAGATGCATTAAAACTCATATTATCGAAATCTTAATAGATCACTTGTAATTGAGCTTAACCTTATATGACAGTTTACAATATATAATTATTCACATATAAGCCCAACGTTGGGATCCAACAATACTGGAGTAAAGATTCAATAATTTTAAGATTCAAAGTAGCATAGAAATCTCTTTATTCAAAACATCAATAGTAGAATGGAATATTCCTAGCTCTATTTGAAGCATCTCTGTTTGTTTTCACTTACTTTCTATTCCACTTTGAGAACATAAATTTGATAGGATTTACGTAGAGCTAGGCCACGAAGGGTGCTCAACTTAATATACGGTTATCTTGGGAGATTACCACTTTTCATGCTTAAAGATGGAATCTGAAATTTTCATTTTTAGAAATCAGGAATTCGTCCTCCTTTGTTTTTTTGCTCTAAGCTCCACCCATTTATCTGTCATCTGCTTGAAAACACTGAGATGCTCAAATTAGTCTTTGGTTCATAAGAAAATCCAGGAAAGTATAATATTTTTGAAATGTTTTCGCTCAAAAAGTCTTGGACCTCCTTCTAGAAGGACATGAGTCAGAGTGTTTTGAAGGAGCTCGTGGAATTTCCCCAATGTTTTGTTTTTTTTTGTATAAGTGAGACTCTTTGATGTAGAAAAGTCTCAATAATATTAGGAAGTTTCCCACCCAAATTCTCTGCTAAATATGTCAAATAAGTGTCCCTCTACAATGCTGTAATTTTTTTACACCATCAATAATGTAAGAAATATGTACCATTAGATTGAATCAATAGAATATATTATATCTATTAATCAAAAAATTTATTTATTTTTAAAATAATATAGTTAGTTAACAAACCAATTAAAGAGTGATTTTGACTTTAAAAATAAAAATAATAAGAGATACGATAAAATACAATGTCTCAAGTTCTTTTATTTCAAACTGAATTCTTGAGACATTAAGCAAGTAAGCTTCATTGCATAATGCTTATGCATCATCTTCTTTCGGATAAAGATGTTATATTCATATATAATTGAAAAATAAACTAGTTTTTAAAAGTTAGAAGCTGTAATTAATCATGTGTCATACTAGCACATCAATAGAAGACCTATATCAAGGTTTGCACAATAAGAGGTCTATTCTAGCAATTGAAGAGGAGCAATGGATTTGATTCCACTAAGAAAAAAAATATTTTGTGTCAATATCATTGTCATAATACCTTAGTATTTGCTCTCTCAATTGTTGAAGTTTAAGTAATTTACTTGTGTATTACTCTGAATGCATTGCTAGATATTGATTGGATGTAATTAGTTAATTTTCTTTGGATTAATAATACTTATATTTGCAATTATTTGGTTACATATTTGCTAGTTGGTAAGGGATTTTTAAATTGATTAAATGTTACTAATAAAATGTGGACGTATACAGATTAGTTAAATAAAGGGAAATTATTTCTACACCACCTTTGTTTGTGATATGTACATCTAAACATCACAAAATTTTGACATGTTCTTTCCACCACTTTTGTTTCTAACTTGTATCAATCAATCATTTTGACACTAAAAATAACTATTTTATCCCTAAATAAATTAAAAGACTATTTTATTCTACAAAAGTTAAAAAAAATATAATTTGATGCAGAGCAAGAAATTGAAGAAATCCTAATTAAATTGAAATTTATAATGTTTAGGAATGATTTAATTAATTTATATTCTAGTTTAATTAGATTTCCTATAGAGTTTCATTAATTAGGCATAGCTTATTTGAGTTATATTCCTAATTTAGGTACAAGTCTTATTAAAATAGGTTTTCCTAGTCAAATTAGGATAAACCATAACTAGTATAAATATGTGTCTTTTGTAACTTCTACAAACAGGCCTTGATTATTTGTTATTGATTATTTCTTGAAATAAACTCGAGATTCGAGTTCAATAATATTTTTAGATGTTCAAATCTCTTTGCAAGTATTTGAGTTGAACTAATTTTCGGTATTCTATAGAATCAATGAGTCTTGAGCCCCTAAATTCGCTGTATCCTTTTGAATCAACAAGAATTTAGTTTGTTCTTTTATTTCGGTATTCTCTATAATCAACAGAATATTTTGAACATTAAACTTCCACTGCATCAATTTGATATCAGAGGTAAAAACCCAGTATTACCAATCTAACCCCATCTACCATCAACCTTTTTTTTTCCTTTGTGATTTTTTCGTTTAGCTTTATAAAAAAGAAACTTAAACAAAAATGTCAGCCTTGTGTCGGCCACCGTCCAAGGCTGCCGACTTTTATTTTCCATCACCTATCCGGTCTCAACCACCACCATTTGAACTAGAAAGAACTGGCCATCAAACCCTAAGCAAAGGCTATCGCTAATCGACCACATATCATCAGAAAGTAGCCAAAACAACCACGAAAGCTGCTACTATTGTTCACCTTTTTCTACAACGATTTAGCCAGCACGACCACCATCAATCAACTCCCCTCCATGAGTTCAACCTTTCTCACCATTCCCCACTGCCGATTGACGAACCGATCACCAAAATCAAAGCAAGACTAAATCGTCGCCTTTCTTTCCAAGTTCTGGCCAAAACACCACCTTTTCGGACAAACTACCACCACAATCATACTCACCAACCCTAAATCTTTCAGATCCGTCTATCCTTATCCAATTTTTTGACCACTGTCACAGAAAACCCCATCTTTTACTTATTTATACTTTTGGCCTATTACTTTCTTCTATTTTAGTATTGCCTTTTGATTTTATGATTTTATCAAAACACCCAAACACCAAAAAAAAGATAAAAAAAACAGAGTGAGAGGGAGACAAAGAGAAAATAGATAAAAGAAAGAAAAATTTGAATCATGAAACTACAACGTTGTCATGACGTTTTCATCTTGAAAGAAGATGTTTTAACTAGAATGTTGAAGATTTTGCATTCAATTATTCAAGATTTAGAGAAATTTTGAAATAGAAAATCTTTACACATAACGCACATATATGGATTTGACGAAATTGTTCGTGATGATGCATGCTGTGAGGAAAATGAGGAAGACTGTGAACTTGTTTGTTTCACTTGACAATATTATTCCTTCCAAGAAGAGTATTAATTGGTCATTCATGTCTACAACAAATTCTCCACACACAAACATTGATTTGGATCATCTACCGAAATTCAATGACTATTTTGGTATTATGGAACAATAACATGTAATTGTTCATACATCTTTTGATCTTGTGGAGCAAAAAGAGGTAGTTGCTGATACAATCTCTTTTTGTTCTCTAGATTTGCCAAAAGATGACAAAACAAAATTTGATATTTCTCAACAGTTAGTGGATTATGAGAAAAAAATCATTTTTCCTCAACTATGTTGAAGTTTGACGTGAACAATACGACAAGGTATTATTGAGAAATTGTTGATAGAAGATTTTATTTTACGCTATTGGATTGATTGGATGGACATCATTACAAAAGTTGGAAAATTTAAAGTTCGCTATCTACATTGAAGCTTTGTTTTGAAATTTAATCCTTATACACATGAAGATGTTCTTAGAGACTACAACATGCAAAATTTGAGGATGAATTTTCTCCATCCTGGTGGGAATGATTCAGAGCAAGAAATTAAAAAAAAATCCTAATTAGATTGAAATTTATAATATTTAGGAATGATTTAATTAATTTGTATTCTAGTTTAATTAGGTTTCCTATAGAGTTTCATTAATTAGGCATAACTTATTTGAGTTATATTCCTAATCTAGGTATGAGTCTTACTAAAATAGATTTTTCTAGTCAAATTAGGATAAATCATAACTAGTATAAATACGTGTCTTTTGTAGCTTCTACAAACAGGTCTTGATTACTTGCTATTGATTATTTCTTGAAATAAACTCGAGATTCGAGTTTAATAATATTTTTAGATTTTCAAATCTTTGTGTGAGTATTTGAGTTTAGCTAATTATCAATAATCTACGGAATCAATAAGTCTTAAGCCCCTAAATTCGTGGCATTCTTTTAAATCAACTTGAATTTAATTTGTTATTTTATTCTGGTATTCTAAACATTAAACTTCCACTGCATCATAATTACAAGAATACCCCTAATTCAATAAAAAATTAAATCTCAAAATCTAAGCTGATAATTTTTAAATGAAATTAGAATTATAAAACATTAACATCTTGTAATTATAATTTTATTTAATTTTGGTAATTAAATTAAGTATTAAGAAGTTTACAAATATTAACATGGAGAGAAAATCTCCCTATAATTATTGTAAACTTCCATATAATAAATATTAAGAAACTTCCCTATATAAATTAAACGAAATTAAAATTAAAAAAATTAACATGATAATTTTAAATGAAATTATAATCATAAAAAAATAACATATTGATTTGAGATTTACTTATTTTATTAAATTTAGGAGTATTCTTGTAATTATAATTTTTTGTTTTCCTAAATTTTGTAGAATTAAATAGTCGTTCAATTAATTTCGGGGTAAAATGGTTATTGTTTTTAGTGTCAAAGTAGTTTATTAATACAAACTTAAAAATAAAAGTAGTGCAAAGAACCTGTCAAAATTTTGAGGTGGTTAGATGTACATATGACAAAAGAATGGTTGTGCATCGATAATTTTGCTTAAATAAATTAAAACTTTTTAATCAATTAATTATTTTTTTTTCATATATTAAATTACATTAAATGAATGGCACAATTGAAACACTTATATTCAAGAGTCTACAACAGTCCCACCATCAATACTATAAAAATACATATAATATCATAGAGAAATCCTTCACATAATTATATAAATAAAATAAAGGTGGAGAATAACACTATTCAAACCAAATAAATTTACCTAAAAAACTTCTCTATCAGAGAAAAAATACAATCATCAAGAACAACTAGATAAAATTTACTGTGTGAAAATTTATCTCAATCAAATCACATTCTTCCAAAATATTTATCTTAGATCAAATTCCAATTTCATGCACAAAAATATCTTACTTAGATTCTGAAAGGAATAATGCTAAGAAGTTTTGGGTCCCATCCATATTCTCTAAAAAATATGTCAAACAATTCTATAAACAAAATAAAGGTGGAGAATAACATAATTCATACGAAATAAATTTGTAGGGTAAAACTTTTCCATCATAAAAAAGCACGGCTATAAAAAATGACCAAATAAAATTTACTGTGCCAAAAATTATTTCAACCAAGTGACATTCTTCCATAATTTTTATCTTAGATCCAAATCCCAACTAAAAGCACAAAATAAAATATCTCACTCATAAAAAGTCTTAAAGGAATAATGTTGGGAACCTTTGGTTCCCACAAAGTTCTCCGCAAAATATGTCAAACTAGTATATAAATAAAATAAACGTAGAAAATAACATTAGTTATACAACACAAATTTTACATGAAAACTTCTCTATTAAAGAAAAAATATGACCATCATGAGCAACTAGATATAGAATTCATGTAAAAAACTATGACAACCAAACCATATTCTCCCAAAATTTTTATCGTACATCCATATCCCAATTACATACACAAAATATGTCACTCATGAAACTCCGCAAGAAATAATGTTGGAAAGTTTTCATTTCCCACCTAAATTCTCTGCAAAATATGTCAAACAAGCATATAAACAAAATAAAGGTGGAGAAGCGTACTAGTCATAAAAATAAATTTTACATGAAAAATTTCTCCATCAGAGAAAAAATACAGCCGTAAAAAATGACTAGATATATTCATCATGTGAAAAATTGTTACAACTATATTCTCTCAATATTGTTTTCTTAGATCATCCCAATTACATACACAAAATTTCTCACTCATAAAACAATATTACACAATCTCACAAATACTTTTGCATACTCTTAACTAGATTGAACAACTTCATGTTTTGTGCATGTTAAGAATTGTCTTAATATTATGATTGAATACTTATCTCTCAGCTTACGGATCACTGGGATTTGTCTAACATCATTTGAGGGCCAAAGTCTCAGGTTGGAATCCCTTAATGTTCTGGTCAGAATATATTATTATTAGACTCATACTTTAAACTATTGGGCTCTTGCTTTAATACTTTTATACTTTGAGAAATTTCTGGTCAGACAATACAATGCCATTATTAGACTTTTACTTTTAGGCTTTTGTGGTAAACAATTCCTCTATCCGTACGCAACTTCATTTGCTAATTTCATCTAACCAATAACATTTTAACAATTACATTTGTGCCATATATGTTTGCTTCCGATGCTATCAATTTATTATTCATCGATGTCGTTGGTGCGGACCAAATCATGCAACTGCCAGATTAGCTTGATGACTTGGACCGATATTTTCTGCAAGTTTATCGTGCCTTCCGCCCCATAAACAATGCATACTCAAGATGCCATTCGTGCAAACTTTTACCCAAGAAAGACAAAAACATCGAGCAAAGCTAGTTGTTCATGCAAGATTTATTAAAAGATATATACAACGATCCTTTCTTATATTCAAAGTTTTACTTATTTTTTGCTTACAATATAATCCACTCAAAAGTGATTAATTAAGCTGAATAATTAGATAGATGCTAATAAATTAAAAGGAGATAAACAACAGTGATGAATGTGTGTGTATGCATGTGTGTGTGTGTGTGTGTGACAAAATGCTTAATATATTGGCTACAAACTATAATATGGGACTAAATGGGAACAGGTACAACATGAAGAGGTTGAGCCTTCTGTATGGTGAGGCCAAATTTCTCTTCCATGTCCATGTTCTCGCCTTCAAGCTTCCAATCAAAAGAGTTAATGAGTGAACCTAACATTAGATGTAACATTCTGATTGCCAATGGTAAACCAGGACAAATACGCCGCCCAGCTCCAAAGGGGATCAACTCAAAATTCTGGCCTTTGAAATCAACCTTTGACCCCAAGAACCTTTCGGGCATAAAAGAGTGAGGGTTGTCCCACGTGCTTTCATCTCTGCCAATAGCCCATATATTGACAAAAACTTGTGCACCTTTTGGTACTGTGAAGCCCACAATATTAACATCTTTTGAGGCTTTGCGGGGGATTAATAAGGGAGCTGCTGGGTGCAACCTGAAAGTTTCTTTAATAACTGCTTGTAGATAGGGTAACCGGGTGATGTCAGATTCCTCAATTAGGTTGCCTTTGCCAACTGTTTGTTCTAGCTCCAATTTTGCTTTCAATAAAGCCTCAGGGTTGTGGAGTAGCTCTGCCATTGCCCATTCCACCGTAATTGAAATTGTGTCATTCCCCGCAATAAACAAATCCTGTTATATGAACTCTATTAATTAACTTTTAATTTGTACTATAAATTAAGAAAAAGAAAAAGAAAAAGAAAAATTACCGCAAACAAGTGCTTGATATTTTTTGTGTCGATCTCTACACTTTTATCTTGGATAATATTGAGGAGAGTATCTAATATATCTTTACATTCGGTAATAATACGGCAACCATGTTCTTGTCTTTGCTCCAATCGTTGATCAACCAAGCGATCAAGCACCTTGAGCATCTTGCCAGCATAAAGTGTGCTGCGGCGCCTTATCCCCTGCATGTCAAGCACTTTTAGTAGAGGAAAATGGTCGGACAAGTTAGGCTTTCCTGCTTGTTCCATGATACGACAAACTATATTCTTAAACTCTCTCTCTTTCGGATTAACCAAATCAATAGAAAAAATTGTGTTGGATAACAAGTTAAGTGAAGTATTGAAAGCAGCTTGGCCAACATCGATTGCTTTACCCGCACGGCAATTTTCTTCAACATAAGCAAGAAGGTCTTTGATTTTGTTGCGCCGGAGGTCTTGATTGGCATCGAGTTTCTGATTAGTGAAAATATGCGTGTTGCATATTTTTCGAAGATTTTTCCACAGTGCCGAGACAGGCATCCAGACCAAACTGAATTCGTTGCGCCGGTAGGTCTTTGACATGATTGCTTCAGGGACCTTCCGATCACAGAATGATAAATCATGATTTTGAAGGATGGCTTTAGCCATGCTTGGAGAAGAAACCACTATTGTGGTCACCTGGCCAAGTCTTAGACTCATTATGGGGCCATAAATCTGGGCAAGCTTGGCCAGTGACTCGTGAGGTTTACCACCTAGTTCCAGGAGGTTTCCGATCACCGGATAAGGCCTCGGTCCCGGTGGAAGCCGTTTGCGTCGTCCTCTGGAAATGAAACTTAAAGCCATCACCCAAACCAATGTGAATACAAGCCAGAATATGCAGCTAATTAACAGATCCATCTTTGAATTGAATTAATATTTTTATTTCTCTTTATTAGAAGCTCTCATCCGGATCGTCCCTTCACTTTCTTTTATAGTAGCAGCTGGATTCTGGAAGTGGCTTTCGCTACTATTTCAAACACATAATTAAATAAAAATTTTCGTGTCAGGTCCCTTTCATATGCTGGCTTCTTGAGTTATTTGGCCTTCCTAAAACATTCGCGTTTATTTTGAGTAGAAAGTCTATAGTGCTTGATCGCATGAGCTTTCAATTGGAGTTGTTACCAATTCCCCTGGGATGTAAAAAATACCCCTCGTGTCTGGACTCGGATCGGATTCGGAAAATGCGGGCTGAGTAATACCCGGCCTCGGGATGAGGTCGGGCTCCACTTGATAAGTCCAGGTTCTAGCCTGGAAAATAATTTCATAAAAGAAATTATAAAATATATATTATTTAAAATAAATATATTTATTTGGTCAATTTATTACATGTATTTAAAATTTTAGACATTGAATGTTCATATTTTGAAGCTCAATTTCATTAAAACAAAATGTAAAAATTATAAAATACATCATAAATAATTACAATATTTTGAATTGGAGTTATTCCCCGTTCCCACTTTCCCTACAAATAATTACATGACGTCCACAAGACTGCCAACAACTGTGGAAAAATCAAATAAGGGCAATATTGAAATTTTACGAGTCAATTATCAGAAACGAAATGAAATATTACTTTTTCATAGTTAAAATTAACAAAGTACTAATTTTTCATTGTTATCACTAGAAAAATGTTAGAAGTCAATAATTGTTGTAGTCGTTTGCTAATTTGAAATATGTGAAGTAATAAAAGGATTATAACCATTAATCTTTAATTAGCATGAGATATGAATTTAGAATAGTAAGTTTATTTATTTATTTATTATTATCTCAGATTTTAAATAGATTAAATAATTTTAACACTTATCCATACAATTTCAGTGGTGCAACTGGGGTAACATAGTTTTATCCTATAGTAAGGTTAAAAACTTATCTTGATGGAAATAAATTTTACATGGACTCAAATGACTGTTTGTTTTTTGACTTATATAAAACTTAAAAATTATTTTAGTTTCAGTCATTTAGTTGTTTTAGGGCCAGTTTGATAATGTTTTAATTTTTTAAAAATTACTGTTAGCTGTATTATAGAAATAATTAGCTGTAAAGAGAATTAGTTGAACACCTTGTAAAATTTATTTTTAAAAGTTATGTAATTTTTCAAAACAGTCGTATATGTTTAGTTAATCTTACTATTAAACTGCTGTAAAAATGTAAAATGATTTAATTGGACATAATTTTGAATAAAATTTATTTACACATTTATATACATGTATATAAAATATTTTTATATACAATCATTTTTTTAACCGTTGCTCTATTTGTTTTAATATTTAAATTTCAAATATTAAAATAGAATAATATATTGATTAACAATTTTTGAAAAAATAGTATTAATAGTAACGAAAAAAGATAAATGCATAAAAAATGAAAGAAATATATTATTTTATCAAAATAAAGAGAAAAAAACAAAAGGTTTGTATAATAAAGGACACAATTTTGTTTCTTATTTTATTTGTGATGTTCATATTTGACATTAAAATTTTCATATATATTGTCACTTATCTCAACTTTATTACTTTGAAAACTCCCAAAATATTATTTTCTCCCCCAATTTTATGTTTGACATTCTTCTTCCATTCAAGTATTTTATTGTATGTTTACATTGTATTCATGTTAATGTCTCATAACCAGTCGATATATGCTTTTAGAACAACTATTGAACCCAAAGCAGACCCAATTAAAACCACTTCGCCTATCTTCTCCAAAATTTAGAAATTGAACTCTATCTTTAAACCCATAATTCCATAATCCAAGGGAGAGAGGGAGAGTGGAACTCTATCCTCAAAGCCCACAAAATCGTAATCCATAGAAAAGGAGTTTGATCCCTATAAAACGCTCAAGGGTGCCAATGATAAGGAACTTTGAAAAAACTCTATCCTATCTCAATCTAGACATTATCTCAGGGGTTGAACTTTGAAAAAACCTTCCTCCTACTCCATCTCTATCATTTCTTATTTTTGTTTTTCCTTACTTAAGGGGAGAGTTTGCTCTTACATTTTTTGTTCATTTTTTACACAAAGATCATATACCCTATTTTTCCTATGGAAACCTGTGATATCGACTTGAGCGACAGACTGTTAATACTGGACAAACTTTTGACGCCTTTGACCATTTCTGTGTTTGCAGGTGCTAGCCAGGGTTGGATTCATGGTCGCCATTTAGCACAGGGTTGGATTCATGGTCGCCATTTCCTGTTTAGGCTGCCAGGTAAGGGAAAAAACCCGTCTCTCCATATAAATAAATTCAAATACTGGTGTTTGGATCTGATTAGTAGCCCACACACTGCACGACTAGATTTTGGCGTCGACATCACTATATGCTCTTCTATCTATCCTGAATAAAATCCTTTCAATCTATTGTTTTCTTACATCCTTACCATGCGACTGATGATGCCAAACGAAGAAGGAGGCAACAATGACAGTAGCGAGATTGGAAGTGAACAACTCAAGACGACATCAGCTGGAAGCCTAGAACGAGGAAGTAAATCAGCTTAAGGAACAGTTGGAAGCTGCAACATTGGTGAACTTGAACGAAATTGACAGTGGCGGCAACATGTGGTGTGTGTGAGTGAGTGTGTCTGGGCTTTTTGTGGTTGTGGAGCGCAAAAGAAAATAGGAGTTTATTAAATAGTGGTATTGGAAAATTAGGAATTTTTTGGGGAGAAATAACGAGAATAGTTTGAGAGTGTGAAGAATTTCACGATACAAAACTACAGTCATTGTCTGCACTCTGATTTATTAATATTTATATGTACATAAGAATGACCCTAGTACACAAGGAAAGGAAATCCTATCAAATTAGGAAACATATAATAGCCAATAATATATACAAGTGACTTGCTATATATATATACACGTGAGTTAACACCCCCCCGCAAGTTGGAGCATGGAGATCACGAATGCCCAACTTGCGAAGAAGGAACTCGAACTGTTTGCTGCCAAGTGCCTTTGTGAAGATATCAGCTAGCTGAATATTAGTAGACATATAGGTAGGTCGTATGTTTTTTCGTTGAATTTCGTCTCGGATAAAATGATAGTCAACTTCAATGTGCTTGGTCCGTTCATGAAACACGGGGTTGGCAGCTAGATGAAGAGCAACCTGGCTGTCACAATACAGGTGCATGGGCCGTGAGTGATCAACTCCGAGAGACATCAACAACCCTTTGAGCCATTTGAGCTCACATGTAACTGTTGTCATGGCACGATACTCGGCCTCAGCAGAGGATCGCGCAACGGTGTGTTGGTTCTTAGATTTCCAGGATATAGGAGAGGATCAAAGCATGACAAACCACCCAGATAAAGAACGGCGAGATAGGGGGCAACTTGCCCAATTAGAATCACACCACCCATAAAGTTGCAAATCACAATCTAATTTTAAAACCACACCTTGACCAAGGTTACCTTTCAGATAGCAAACTCCCACAGAACTGCTTCCCAATGTCGCTCCTGCGACTGCTGCATAAATTGAGAAAGCAGATGAACCGAATAGGACAACTCTGGCCTTGTAGCGGAAAGATAAATTAATCTGCCTACGAGTCATCGATATTTCGCAGGATCAGAAAATAAGGGTCTTCGGCCAAAGCTAGCTGATGATTCGGTTCCAAGGGAAATAGGGCTGGTTTTGCACCAAGTAATCCAGCCTTAGAGATAATATCTAACACATACTTCCGCTGAGACAGAAAGATTCCTATCGGATTTCTTGCAACTTAAATACCCAAAAAATATTTCAATGGACCCAAATCTTTCATATAAAAACAATCACTCAAATACATCTTGAATACCCGAATAGCTTCGCTGTTGTTTCCCGAAATAATTATATCGTCAACATACACAAGCACAAGTAGATGTATGCTATCCCGATGCAAGGTAAAGAGAGAATAATCCGAGCTCGATTGAGCAAAGCCGTAAGTCTTCAAAGCCACTGCCAACTTTGTAAACCAGCAACGAGGAGCTTGCTTTAATCCATATAATGACTTTCTTAGACGAGAAACCATTCCAAACGACAAACCATTCCAAGAGGTGAAACCAGGCGGTAGGCGCATGTAAACTTCTTCATTGAGCTCACCGTGTAAGAAAGCATTGTGAACATCCATATGATAAAACTCCCAATTCCTAGCCACAGCAACAGCCAGAAAAGTTCGAACTGTAACAAGTTTTGCGACAGGAGCAAATGTCTTTGTGTAATCAATTCCTTCAACTTGCTTGTTCCCAAGGATCACCAAGCGAGCTTTGTATCTTTCAACTGTACCGTCGGCATTGTACTTAATCCGGTACACCCACTTACAGCCTATGGCATGCTTTCCAGGTGGTAGAGACATAACAGTCCATGTGTTATTATTTTCCAGTGCCTGCAATTCAGACTTCATGGCCTCACGCCATCTAGGATCTCTTACGACTTCAGCAAAAGAGGCAGGCTCAACTCCTGCAGTAATCGCTGCTAGAAAAGCACAATTCGAGTAGAAAAATTGTTACAATTCACATAATCAAGTATGGGATAAGGACTACCTGCAGGAAGTGATTGAGCGTGTGAGCATGAAGAGGGCCGCGAAGAGGGACTCAAATGCTGAACAGTATGCAAGACATAATCTTTTAACTTAATGGATTGTTGCAGCTGTCTAAGATGGCGCCCCAACGCCGGTTGTTGTTGCAATGATGTCTCAACAACCTTAATGCCCCCCTGTCGTCAGAAGCATGCTCATCAAGAGTAGGAGAAGCGGGTACAGGTGATGGAGTATTAATGGTCTCAAGAGCATCGCCTGTATCATGTGAAGCAGCAAGAACTGAATCTGGCGAGACAACAGGAGCACTTAAATCATGTGATAAATCCTCAACTAAAACTGGTTCATCAGGCTCAGGAGCAGGCGTGGTAGTAGCAGTTGGTTCTGTTAGAGCCTTGTAGGGAAAGTCATGCTCAACGAACGTTACATCCCGAGAAGTAAAGAATGAGTCACTCTTCAAATGATATAAATACCATCCCTTTTTACCAAAAGGATAACCCATGAATATACAGCGACGACTTCGACTAGCAAACTTATCACTGCGATGATCACAGTTGTAGGCATAGGCAAGGCAACCAAATGACCGAATATTTGCATAAGATGGTGCCTTGCCAAATAGTCGTTCATAAGGAGTCTGTCCGTCAAGAAGAACAGAAGCTGTTCGATTGATCAAGTAGCAAGCAGTTAAGACACATTCACTCCAGAATTCAATTGGTAAGAAAGCCTAAAAGCACAGAGCTCGAGCAACATTAAGAATGTGTCGATGCTTGCGTTCGACTCGACCATTCTATTGAGAAGTACCCACACAAGTTGTCTGATGATGTATACCATGCTCAGCAAAGAAATCAGATAAATACATAAATTATGTCTCATTGTCTATCCGTATGATTTTAACGAGTTTGTGGAATTGTCTAGAGACCATACTTAAAAAGTTGTGTAATACACGCCCAACCTCATTCTTCGCGACTAGCAGATATGTCCAAACACCGCAAGAAAGATCATCAACAATAGTCAAGAAATAATGAGCACCACAAGAATTAGCCGTGCGATAAGGTCCCCACAAGTCACAATGAATCAATTCAAAAATATTTGAAGCTTTATTATTGCTTAAAATAAATTTTTCACGACACTGTTTTGCTCGAAAGCATACATCACAATTCTGAAAACTAGACAGACAATAGGTCGAATCAATAAAAGGGAGCAGTTGAACAACTTTAGAAGAAGGATGCCCCAACCTTCGATGCCATAAATCACAAGCTCGGTTGGCAACACTAGACAGAGCGGTGGCCGAACCAATGTCTCAGAAATAATAGAGTGCCTCTCACTGCTCACCCGCTCCAATCAACATCCTCGTAATGCAGTCCTGTATCACACATAATTGATCAGAAAATTGAATAAAACAATTGGCATCTCGAATCAATTGCGATACAGAAATTAAATTGCAAGTTAAACTTGGCACAAATAAAACATTATTTAGTTGCAGGCGGCTAGCAAGCACAATTGGTCCTTCTGTATTTGTTATTGTCACGTTTCCATCAGGCAGCTGAATAGAACAGGGAATAACTGATACAATTGTTAACATATATGTTTTCATAATGTTGATTTTGATGATAACAAACAAGATTAAGAATGATAAATTTTTTAAGCTCAAATTATTTTTGTAGAATCATTCTTTAAATACATGAAATGTTTGTCATCATCAAAAAGGGGGAGATTGTTAACATATATGTTTCCATAATATTGATTTTGATGATAACAAACAAGATTAAGAATTATTAATCTTTTAAGCTCAAATTATTGAAAAATATATTTTAAATAAATCATTATTTTTACATTATAAATGTTTCATATTTAATGGAAAAATGATTTTATGAAATTGATTGTTTTTATTCTTTTTAAATAAATCATTATTTTCACATTATAAATGTTTCATATTTAATGGAAAAATGATTTTATGAAATTAGTTGTTTTTCAAGTTTATGGTTTAATTGAAAGAATTTTGAAAACTTTGAAATAAACAAGTATTGCTTGAAATTTTGGTAAAAGACTTATTTGAAAAGTGTCATAGCATTTTGGGCTATATCATAATTTTAGAAAGTTTTGGGATTGACAAAGTATTATTTAAAAATTCTGAAATTGGACTTATTTGCAAAGTTTTATAACGTTTTGGGCCGTCGTACAGTTTTATAAAGTTTTGGAGTCAAACTGTAATTTTGGAAAATAGTTCACTGTAGCAGTTACTGTAGCAAGCGGCTATCCGGATTCTGACAAACGAAAGTCTAGATTTTAGGCAGAATCTATCCGAATTGAAAGTAGAAATTCGGATCCTGACAAACGGAAATCCGGTTGTTGAGTAGTATGCTACTGAGCATAAGCAGAAATCCGGATGTGACAAAGCGGCAATCCGGATGTTCAGAAATTCAAAATTCTGGCTGTAACGGTAACGTTAAGCGGAAGTCCAGATGTCCATAACTGGTAATCCGGTGACGACCAAAATGTGCATAACGGCTAGTTTTTGAGCTCAAACTATATAAACTCAAAACCAATTCATTTTTGGTAATCCAAGCAAGCATAAACAAGTGCACACAACTTATATTGAGCTTCAAATTCGAAAATCATTATAGATTAAATCTTCATTGAGCTATCATTTGTATATCCACTCTTAAAGAGAGTTTTTGTTGTAATTTTCATTTCTCATCAAATTGTGAGTGTACAAGTGTGAGAAACACTTGGGGTGAAGAGATTGAGGATATAATCTCTTGTTGTAAAGGTTCATTGACACCTTGAAGTCAATTGTAAACGTTTGAAGCCTTGGAAAGGCTTGGATAGTGAAATCCTCAAGCCCGGTGTGCTTGGAGGCGTGGACGTAGGCAGGGATTGCCGAACCACGTAAAAATCCTTGAGTTTGCTTTCTCTTCCGTTGCTCATTTATTATTGTGCTTTCATTGAATTTATTAAGGCATTAGATTGGATTTGTGTGTGGTTTGTTTAGCTTAATTTTTAAAATCCCAATTCACCCCCCCTCTTGGGTTGCCTAGTTAGTATTTCAACAATGTGGTGTAAGATTTTTCTGTTTCCTGTCATATGATGTGAGGCCCCAGTATCAAGAATCCACTCCATTGAATTAAGCTTACCACTGATCCGTAAGGTACTATCTTTTTGACTGTTCAAAAGATTAAGCAATGTGTTCCACTGCTCACTGCTCAAACCGCTGAGACCGCTTGCGGCTATTTTGGGAGTTCTCCAGACAGATTGTTAGACCATGTTGCGACTTGAGCAGCGTTGGCCCGAGCAAGACCTCCACGACCACGCCTATTATTTCCACTATTCTGTCGTGAATTGCCGCGACCACGACCTGCATTCCTCATGGCTTTCGGCCGTTCACCCCACCATTCGGGATACCCAATAAGCTGGAAACATGAAGATGCTTTATGTCCAGTCTTGTTGCAATGGGTACAAAGTACAAAAGACTTATCCCGGTTGTTATGTGATCCTTGCGCGGCTTGAACTACAAATGCTACAGGTTCACTCCGTTCTTCTTTAGCACGTGTCATTGACTGAACCTACTCCTCCTGAATGACTATGGCATATGCACGGTTCAACTTTGGTAGCGGCTCGGTGCTTAGAATATGAGACCGCACACCACTGTACACGGCTTTATCAAGACCCATCAAGAATTGATGCAACTTTTCTTCATCTCGTTTCTTATCCCATTCCGCACCTATATTACATATACAATTACCGCATAGACAAGCAGGCGATTGCTCGTAGTTACTCAATTCTTCCCACAACATCTTGACTTTCCCATAATAATTCAAAATAGTCATACCTCGCTGCTTGCAATTCGCCAACTCAGATTTGAGTTGCTGCACACATGGTCCATTCCCAATAGAGAACCTTTCCTTGATATCATCCCACAATAACTTAGCAACTTCTGTATAAGTCACAGTGGATCGCAGGTTTGGTTCAATTGTATTCTGTATCCAGGAGACGAACATTGAATTCACCATCCACCAATCCTCCAAATCAGCCGAGTCATCAGCAGGCTATTTAATGGTTCCATCAACAAAACTGAATTTCTTCTTGGCGCGCAATGCAGTCCGCATAGCCCTTGCCCACTCGTCATAGTTGGTTCCTCGAAGTTGCACTTGAGTGATGATAGTTCCAGGATTATCACTGGCCGAGAGAAAGTAAGGAGACATCATTGTCTTGCCCAATCCACTTCCACTAGCCTCTTTATCTTTTGTTTTTGTTTGAGTTTGGTCTTCCATCACGCTCTGATACCATGAAGAATTTCATGATGCAAAACTGCAGTCATTGTCTGCACTCTTATTTATCAATATTTATATGTACATAAGAAGTACCCTAGTTCACAAGGAAAGGAAATCCTATCAAATTAGGAAACATATAACAACCAATAATATATACACGTGACTTGCTATATATATATATATACACGTGAGTTAACAGAGTGAATCTCAATGATCGGAAAATTAGGGATTTGAGTAATTGAGAAAGAAAGATGGGCTGGTAATGCAAAGGTTATCTTTCTTCTTTATTTACCATTGAAAATCCAATGGTTAATTTTCAATTCCGATGTGGTACCCAAGACTTATGTCCTTGTATTAGTGGCCATATAAATAATACGTTAATTTTAAAGTTTCTGATATTTTTTCGGCTTTTGTTATTTTTTTAAAAAATAAAACTTGTTTTATCTTTTTGAATTTTTTGTTGTACAAAACTCCTGGGTATTTGGTTTGTGTTTGTGGATATATGCAAGAGCTTTAAAGGAGTTAAATGAAGCAATAGATGCCTTAGATTTATACTTCGAGTAAGTTAAAACACGTAGAGAAGGCAAAAGAAGTGCTTGGTAAAATGAAAAGAGAACATTTTGTTAGAAGCGTAGGGGACACCAGAAGAATTGTAGAGAATGAATAAGTTTATAGAGAAATATAGGATGAGTTATGGGATTATGATTGGTACATATTGTAAGACTATGAAGTATAAATGATCTTAATTAAAACTTGTTGTGCAAATTTTAATGTACTCGCAAGCGCACGAATCTATTGTAGTATAGATCTATGGTGACGAGTGTCGATCCCACGAGGAGGTGGATTTTAATTGTGTAGAATTAATTTTGTAAATGGGTGATTGGATTTATGGTGGAAATGATTTGGAATATGCTAAAACTTAAATTAAAATGGCGAGAATAAATTCTAAAACTGGAATTGAAATGGCGAGAATGAATTGAAGAGAATTCTATTGAAATGACGTACTTGGGTATCTGGATCCGTATCAACATGCATCATGGGCTAAATAATCCGTATTAATGCCAATTAAATCATGAGGGGGGAATCCACACCTCATGAACCACGCTCTAATCAATATGGTGCTAAGGGTTTATCGTGCCAAATAATAATAACCTTATACTAGAGAGCCGGTGTAACCAAGGCGGTATCTAGACAAGATTAGTATTATTTGTCGACGAGAAGTCAAAACATCCACAAAAATTAGAGGGGAAGAGAAAGTAAATTTACCAAATTAAGCCCATGACACATGTTGAGACTTCACCTTCAACCCAAGCTTGAAAGAAAATTAGCCACTCATAATTGAACTAGGGGCAAAATGGGAATTTATTAAAATACGAAGAAAATACAAGATGGAGAAGGAATTACAGAAAATGGATCCCAAAAATGGATTCAGAGATATCAAATTAGGGGGGGATGCCCCCTTTTTATAGATACATGGAGTAAATCATGGCCATCGGATTAAAAACAGTTTGGACGCTCAGGATTGCGCCACGTCATCAGTCAACAGTCCACGGTTTGACCACGCGGATGAACAGTAACACGGTTTGACCCGACTTTGAACAGTAACGCGGTTTGACCCGGATGAACAGTAACGCGGTTTGGTTGAAAATAATCCTGTGTGATGCATGCACCGTACGCGAGATTTTTCGTCCACTGATATGCTGCCACGTCACCATCAACAGTACATAAGAATTTTAGTCCAACAGGATCGTGACACCTCATCAGTCAATGCCACATCATCGGTCAATGCCACGTCATCATCCGTTTATGTGAACAGTGTCGTGAACAGTAACGTATACAGTACCATACACGTGAATAGCACTGTACATGTGAATAGTGCCATTTTTCCTTTTATGCTCCTCCTAAGGTTTTCGACCGTCCTGAGTTCAAAAGTGATGTCCGTTTTGCCGTCTGATCTCTCCTTTATTGTGAAATGACTATAATGCCCCTAAAATACATAAAATACTTAATTAAAATAAAACACATGTAATTAAATCACAAGAAGGTTAAATATATAAAAGTAAGGGTTGTTAGTAAGACTTAAAATGTAAAATGACGGTTTTCTCCTTTATAAATATGCATTTTCTAACACTCAACACACCCCCCAACCAGCTTATTGCTAGTCCCTAGCAAATAAAGCGAAAACAAAATTCAAATTCAAAATATTTTTTTTTTTAATAGAAACACTCGTATTTATTCCATCAGATTAATGATAGCAATCAAATAAAAGTATAAGCATTATCTCCAGTCTAAAGCAACATCACACCCACATCAACCATCCACATGAATTAGCCCAGTAGACTTTGTTTTAGCTACTCTCAAGAATGACATGTCAAACCCCAAAATCTCACTGGAAGTAGTGACACTCTCACAAATAAATTAATCCCAATAAAAATAGTCACTCCAATGAATGGTAATTGAGAGAGAAAATAATAAAGAAGTGATATCACATGCTCTCACCAAGATGAAATAAATATGCCCTCAGCTTAGAAATAATACGATCTCAAGTCAAATAAAATGTTAGTCAACCCACTTTATTTATCTTTTTTTTTTTTTTTAATTATGCATCACTACATCTTTTTAGCCCATATAACTAGCTTCTACTTCGGACTATAGTTCCCTAAAATCAAGAAGGACTTTTATTAGGACGTAACGTAGGCTAGGGACATGGTTAACAAAGAAGGGAAATAAGGAAAACAAAGTGTATGTTTGAGAAAAATGCAGAGAATTTTTTTTGGAAGTTGCAAGGTGGATTTCACCTATTTTTATTCTTTTGAAACAACAACTTTTGTTTTTGTTTTTGTTTTTTTTTTGTTTTTTTTTTTTTTGCTTTTATTAGGCATAACTTCACTGAACAAAATAATTATTTACATTTTCTCAAACATAAATAGGTGATGGAACTTATAAGATATCGGGTAATACTCCAAATCGGAGTGGGTCAAGATGATAAGTTGACAAAGAAAAGGTTTTTTTTTTTTTTTTTTTTAAAAGGCTCAAAAGGGTTAACTATGGATATTAAATAAAAGGGATGGCTTGAAAGGCTCAAACGGATCAAAGATGGCCTCTCCATCGTCTTTTAGGGCTCTAAATAATCTTCCATATCTACTAGTTAGATGGGCCTCCAAATGTAGCAACACACTCTTTTTTCTTTTTCTTTTTTCTCTTTTTTTTATTTTACAATTTTTTTTTTAAGGGTTAACTCAAAAGTAATTTAGAGATCGTGTATAAAATAATAAATTGCTAAGCTGTATAAAGAATGGGCAAAAGGGTTACTCTCCAAGAAAAATGATAGGCTCAAAAACTCACTTGGTACTTATTATGACATGTTCATTCCTTCAAGCAACTCATATATGTCTCCAACATCAACATGTAGAGTAGCAAACATAATGTAACATCACTTAAGACCAAAGATAATACAAATACTAAAATTTAAATTAATCATGTCACCCAATGTTAAAACAAATCAAATTTTTTTTTTTTTTTAAACAACATTCTACCCCCCAACCTATTCTAAACATAAAAAAAAAGAAAAATATGCATGCAGAAATGTGAAAATGATGTAGAAAAATTAATTTAGAAAAGTTACAAAAATGATAGAAAAGAAAATGATTTTTTTATTTTTTTTAAAGAAGATGCGTTTCTAGAGGAACTACACTCCATATTCAGCCATCTTCGACTCAAAAGTTGGAAAATACATTTTTATAGAGGATAAATTAAAAAGAAGAAAAATAAACATAAACACATAATAAAGAAAAAAGAAAATGTCTTAATTTTTTTTTTAAGTTTTTTTTTTTAATTTTTTTTTAAACGATGAAGATGCGTTTCTAGAGTCACTACACTCCATATTCAGCCATCTTCAACACAAAAAGTTAGCAACAGTTAGTTTCTACAACAAAAATTAGTAAAAACTTAACCAAAATTCTACAATTGTCGACTATTCCCTCCCCCCAACCAGAACGAAACATTGTCCTCAATGTTTGAAATGAAAGAAGTAGAGTTTAGAAGACATCACCTGGGTGGTGCAACACAGAAGAAAATATTTACAGGCGGAGAGTTAAATCTAATTTGTACTTCTTACTGCTGCTACTGTTACCATCATTATTTGGGCGCTCCAACACAAAGGTCCAGGGGTCTGGCTCCGGTTTATACGCTTGTAACAGATCAAGTAGCTCATTAGCAGTGTGAGCACAAATAAAGAGTTTTTTCACATTAGCGGGAATGAAATAGTTTTTTATTGCATGGTTAAGAAATGCGATAAAGCCATCATAAAAGTTATTGACATTTAACAAACCGATGGGTTTTTGGTGGATGTGCAGATGGGCCCAAGATGCTAGCGTGATAAGTGCCTCTAGTGTTGTAAGATCTCCTGGAAGGAAAATAAAAGCATCAGCATGATTAAGCATTTCAGTTATTCTTTCTTGCATACCTGAGACGACTAACTCTTCTCCAGTTGATGAGTCAGACGAACTGCCCAATGGTTTTAAGACTCTTGGGATGATGCCTAACACTTGACTTCCTCTGATAAAAGCTGCTTCGGAGACCATTTTTGATAACCCTCGGTTACCTCCTCCATACACCAAATGTAAATTTCTCGCTGCTATGCTTCGACCAAGATCTATGGCTGCCTCAACGAACTCTTTATGTTTGCCATATGTAAATCCAGAAAGCACACAAATGTTCTTGAATTGTCTATTGGGAGTAGCTGACATTGTGATACTTCTCAAAAACAATTTGTGAGTGCTTGACAAAAAAGAAATCACATTTAAGAGTCTTAGTGATAGTGGGTCATGGTTGTGTATGAGGTAATATGTCAGTGTCAAATAACGCGTAAAGCACGTGGCTCGCAAGTCAAAAAGAAAACAGTAAAAAGGAAAAAGCAAACAGTAATAAAATTATTAAAGACAATAATGCAAACAATAAGACAATAGTGAAATAAAATAACAATAAAGTAAAAGGATATTTACAGGTAGTTGCGACTGTGGCTCACATCTTCCTCTGGTTTTACGTCCAGAAACGGCTTGAACGCCCTCTATGGGTCGAGGATAGACTTCCTATCCAGTTTTCTTATAAACTGGCAAACAGGGTCGTTTATAGTCAGATTCCCGAGACTATATCGTGCATGCTCTTTCTGGAATAATGGCCATAACTGGAGAATCGCTCCTTGCACATATCCACTGGGATGCGTTTCAAGAGACAAAAGGATATCATCCAATGACTCCTTATTCAAGCCATCCCTAATGAATTGAATCTTATCTTCCCTGTTATCAGACACCATTCCTAAAGAACATGGGTTTTTATTGCAACTCATTCTGGCACACTTATGACAAGCAACAGAAATTCTTCGAGCTCGTCGTTTTCTTGCATAATTTCCTTTACCACAACCAGGCATGTATGCAATAAATTTTGGAGGTAACTCACCTGCCGATCGTACTTTAGCCTCGATTAACCAACGGATGTCAGCAGGTATGTTATTCCTCATGAATAATCGCATGCGTTCGGACCGAGCTTTATAGATCGTAAGGAGGGCATTCTGAGGAAGTGAAGGGAATCGCTTGTGAAGCTTCGCTAGAATCTCGTTTCTGTCCATACCTTCGCCTCAGAATATCAGTTATTATGGGAAACTGAAGTAACCGACTTGATTGTCACGGAGTACCGTTATCCGCCACTTCACCGGGGTAACAAACTAAAGCACATAAACAGAAAAACAAATTAAAACACACAAAGAAGATTAAAATCGTCCTCTTATTGAATTTACCTCAAGCTCCAACTGGATGTCGTAAACACTTCTCTCAATGTCTCTGAGTTGGCTTTCTAAACCCTCAACATAGGCTACTAATTCTGGTGGTTGTAGAGCCCAAATGCGTTGTGTTTTACAAAATTGAATCTGCCTTTTGAGATGAGTTTTGACACGTTGAAGTGGTTTAAGAATGTTCAGGAGGAACGGTCTAAGTATGAGACTCATGATTAACAATGATAAGAGAAAACTTAATGGTAAAATAAACACACTTATGCAAAAACAATTTCAATTAGCAAAAGAATAATAATAAAAAGAAAGAAAGAAAAATCAAATCAACGAAAAGAATAAAAATCAATTCAAATTTGGTGGGTCACTCAAATTTATTTCGGTGTCTTCTTCATGTGGTTGGTACTCTAGATATGGCTTTAATCTTTGACCATTAACTTTAAACGTGACACCGTTCTTTGGGTCTTTAATTTCAATTGCCCCATGTGGAAAAACAGTATGAACAATAAATGGGCCAGACCAACGAGAGCGTAACTTACCTGGGAATAGGTGCAAGCGAGAATTGAATAAAAGCACTTTCTGACCTGGAGTGAACGATTTTCTCATAATTTGCTTATCATGGAAGACTTTCATTCGTTGCTTGTAAATCTTGGCATTTTCGTACGCGTCATTGCGAATTTCTTCAAGTTCTGCCAGTTGTAATCTTCTTTTTGAGCTGGCATGCTGCATATCAAAGTTGAACTTCTTGATGGCCCAATATGCACGATGTTCGAGTTCCACAGGTAGGTGGCAAGCTTTTCCATACACTAGCCTGTAGGGTGACATCCCAATCGGGGTCTTGAAAGCCGTTCTATATGCCCATAATGCATCATCAAGTCTTAATGACCAATCTTTTCTGTCTGGCCTCACCGTTTTTTCTAATATGTGCTTTATTTCTCGATTGGAGATCTCAACTTGGCCACTGGTTTGCGGATGATACGGGGTCGCCACTTTGTGTGTGATTGAATACTTTGTCAAAAGAGCTTTGAATGCTTTGTTACAAAAGTGGGCACCACCATCACTGATTATTGCTCGAGGGAATCCAAAGCGCGAGACAATGTTGCTTTTCAAAAATCCTATCACCACCTTGTGATCATTGGTCCTACATGGAATTGCTTCTACCCATTTTGAGACGTAGTCAACACCAACCAATATGTATTGATGGCCAAAAGAAGGGGGAAAGGGTCCCATGAAGTCGATACCCCATACGTCAAAAATCTCAACCACTAAAATTGGATTTAGTGGCATCATGTTCCTTCGTGTAATGCTCCCCATTCGTTGACACCTATCACATGAAGAACAGAAAGTGTAAGCGTCTCGAAATATAGATGGCCAATAGAAACCACATTGTAAAACTTTAGTCGCTGTTTTCTTAGCGCTGAAATGGCCTCCACAAGCTTGTTCATGGCAGAATGAAAGGATATTCTGAATTTCATTTTCTGGGACACATCGTCTAACAATTTGGTCTGCACAATACTTGAACAAATACGGGTCATCCCAAAAGAAATTCTTTATTTCCGCAAAGAATTTGATCTTGTCTTGCTTGGTCCAATGCTCTGGAAGTTTACCTGTAACAAGATAATTAACTATATCAGCATACCAAGGTAATACTTCCACATTCATTAATTGTTCATCTGGAAATGACTCATTCAATGGTAATGATTCTGTAATTGTGTCAAAATGGAGACGAGAGAGGTGGTCCGCCACAACATTTTCTGTCCCTTTCTTATCTTTGAATTCCAAGTCAAATTCCTGCAAAAGTAACACCCAACGAATTAGTCTAGCTTTTGCATCTTTCTTTGTGAGAAGATATTTAAGAGCAGCATGATCTGTGAACACAATTATTTTACAACCAATGAGATAAGATCGAAATTTTTCTAATGCAAACACTACTGCTAGCATTTCTTTTTCAGTAGTTGAATAGTTCAACTGTGCATCATTTAATGTCATACTAGCATAGTAAATAACATGGGGAATTCGATCAACTCTTTGTCCTAATACTGCTCCTACTGCATAATCAGATGCATCACACATGAGCTCAAATGGTAAGTTCCAGTTTGGGGCCTGAATGATGGGTGATGATGTCAACAACTGTTTTAATTTTTCAAACGCCATAAGACATGAATCATTAAAGATAAAAGGTACATCCTTAGCAAGTAAATTGCATAAGGGTCTAGAAACTTTGCTAAAATCTTTAATGAAACGTCTATAGAAACCAGCATGCCCAAGGAAAGATCTTACTTCTCTGACTGTTTTAGGTGGAGGAAGATTAGAAATGAGATCCACCTTGGCTTTGTCAACCTCAATACCTTTGCTCGAAATGATGTGACCGAGAACAATACCTTGTTTTACCATAAAATGACATTTCTCCCAATTTAAGACCAAGTTCTTCTCGATACATCTCTGCAGAACTAGTGTTAGATGATGTAAACATTGATCAAACGAGTCACCAAAGACAGAAAAATCATCCATAAAGACTTCAAGGAATCGTTCCACCATATCAGAAAAAATGCTCAACATGCATCGTTGAAATGTAGCAGGTGCATTACATAATCCAAATGGCATTCTCCTATATGCAAATGTGCCAAAAGGGCAAGTGAAAGTAGTTTTCTCTTGATCTTTTGGTGCTATGGGAATCTGATTATATCCTGAGTAACCATCTAGAAAGCAATAAAATTCATGGCCTGCTAATCTATCAAGCATTTGATCAATAAATGGTAAAGGAAAATGGTCTTTACGTGTGACAGAATTCAATTTTCTATAATCAATGCATACACGCCATCCTGTAGTTACTCTAGTGGGTATCAATTCATTATCTGCATTCGTAACTACTGTGACTCCTGACTTTTTGGGGACAACTTGTACAGGACTGACCCATGAACTATCAGAAATTGGGTAAATGATACCTGCGTCTAATAGCTTAAGGACTTCTGTTCTAACAACTTCTTTCATATTAGGATTTAACCGACGTTGCATTTCCCTAGTAGATTTAGCATTTTCATCAAGGTGAATGTAATGCATGCAGTCTACTGGGTTTATACCTTTGATGTCTGCTATGGTCCATCCTAATGCCCCTTTATGCTTTTTTAAAACATCCAACAACTTACCTTTTTGTTCGTCATTGAGGGATGATGAGATGATTACCGGCAGAGTGCTTTCTTCTCCCAAAAACGCATATTCCAAAGTGTTGGGCAATGGTTTGAGCTCGAGTTTCGGTGGTGATTCTGATGATGGAATGAGTTGCTTCTCTGATGGTGCTAGTTGTTCAACTCTTGACTTCCATTTATTAGTGTCCATAGATGGTGCTGAGTCAAGCAGGGCGTTGACCTCATCAACCGATCTGTCAATATCAAAATCCAAACCAAAGTGAGTTAAGCATGTCTGTAAAGGATCATCACTAAGGTTTGAAAGAAAAGTATTATCAACTATTGTTTCTATTAAATCCACATCAACAATTCCATCATCTGCACTGTGAGGTTGTTTGGCAATGTTGAAGATGTTCAGTTCCATAGTCATGTTGCCGAAGGACAACTGCATATTTCCAGTCCTGCATTGAATGTGAGCATCCGCAGTTGCCAAGAAAGGTCGGCCTAGAATAATGGGGATGTGCTTCCTTGAATCCTGTATTGGTTGAGTGTCAATTACAATGAAATCAACAGGAAAATAAAACTTGTCTACCTGGATAAGCACGTCCTCCACAATACCACGAGGTATTTTCGTGGACCGATCTACAAGCTGTAACACCACTGGAGTTGGGTGTAATTCTCCCAGTCCAAGTTTCACGAATACAGAGTAAGGCAAAAAATTTACACTAGCTCCTAAATCCAACAAAGCATTCTCAATTGTGTGGTTCCCTATACTACATGAGATAGTGGGGGAGCCTGGGTTTTTGCATTTTAAAGGAATTTTATGTTGGAGTATAGAACTAACGTTTTCTGTTAAAAATGCCTTCTTTTGAACATGCATATTTCTCTTTTTAGTACAAAGGTCTTTAAGAAACTTGGCATAAGATGGAACTTGCTTTATAGCATCAAGTAAAGGGATGTTAACACTTACCTGTTTGAAGATTTCGAGAATCTCACCTGTAGATTTTCCCTTTTTTCCTTTCGCTAACCTTTGAGGAAATGGAGCTTTCGGAACGTATTCTCGTGGGTTGGTTTCTTCTTTCTCCTCCGGTGATGAGTCATCAACATTCACAGGTACAATTTGATTTTCTTTTGTCACTGGCATCTCCACCTTGTTGTCGACTTCTTTTCCTTTTCGCAAGGTCATTACTGCTTTGACCTCTCCATGCTGTTGTGGTGAACTGGTACTTGCTTCATGTACTCCTTTAGGATTAGGCACTGGTTGACTTGGAAACTTACCTTTCTCAACGGTCATTGCCAAGGTCTGAACTGAAGAAGCAAGTTGTCCCACCATCTTCTCGAGGCTTGAAACTGATTGGGCTTGTGAGTTGAAGCCCGCTCTCAATTCATTTCGTAGTCCATCAATGGTGCGGTTCTGTTGCTCAATCGTAGAGTGAGTAAGATTCTTGAGATTTTGGAATGAATCCTCCCATGGTCTAGGTTGAGAGTAGTTCTGGTTCTGATTGTATGGTCTAAATGGTGGCTGAGAGGCTTGAGGATTTTGTGGAATTGGTGGAGCTGGAGCTATTGGTCCATTCTGTTGGAATCCTTGAGACCATGAAAAATTGGGGTGGTCTCTCCATCCAGGGTTATATGTGTTGGAGTATGGGTTGTAATTTGATGGCTTTCTCATTACACCTATGGCATTGGCTTGATCTGAGTATGAGTCATGGTCATGTGGCTCTGTTGATTTAGCAGTCGATAATGATGCTATTTGTCGAGAGAGACCTTCAATTATCGCTTTGACTTCTTTAATTTCTGAACTTGATTCGCCAATTTGAACCTCATTTACTCCTTTAATTCTTCTAGTATTCCTGAGTGATCGACTCCGTTGTTGGGAATTATCCGCTTGTCGCTGGAAGAATTCCCAAATTTCTGATGCACTTTTTGACATTAGCTCTCCTCCACTTGTTGCCATTAGCCATTCTTGCACATTTGGTAGTAATCCCTCCAAAAAGTATTGGCATTGGTGCCATTTCTCGTACCCATGATGTGGACACTTCAAGAGTAGCCCATTGAATCGCTCCCATGTTTCGAAAAATTGCTCGTCCTCTCTCTGGGTAAACTCCGAGATTTCCCTGCGAATAGCATTGGTTTTATGCACTGGGAAATATTTATTTAAAAATTTTGTAACCATTTGTTCCCATGATGAAATGCTATTGGCAGGTAAAGTATTTAACCATGAACGAGCTCTATCCTTTAAAGAAAATGGGAATAGTCTAAGTTTGACATCATCGTCTGAAAAATTTTCATATTTAAAAGTTTGACAAATGGCATGAAAATCATTCAGATGATTATATGGATCCTCATTTTCTAGGCCATAAAATGTGGGGAGACAATTTAGCACACTAGGTTTTAATTCGAAACTCCTAGCAGCTACATTTGGGTATCTTATGCATGATGTACTCAAATTAGCTAAGGGACTGAAGTAGTCCTTAAATGGCCTCTCTTGTGGTTGCAAATCCATTTTATTTTTAACGTGTTTGTGTGTGCGAAGTGTTTTTTCTAATTCAAGGTCTATAGGTTCAAGATTAGGTAATAATGACCTACGACCATGCATGCAAAATAAATAAAATAAAAAAAAAATAATAATAAAGATGCAAACAAAACAAAAAATAAAGATGGGAACAAAACAAATAAAAATAAAGAAGAGTGAGAAATTATGATACTAACCTTATTGCGCTATTACAACCTTTCTATAAAAATACACAAAAATAAATACGTGAAAGAAATTAACTAAAAATTAAATTAATAAGATAAACAACAAAAAAAAAATTACAAAGAAAAATAAATGGAAAATTAAATTACAAAATTTTAAAGAAGAGAAAAAGAAAAGAAATACTAACCTTTAAATGTAGATTCACTTTTTTTTCTTTTTTTTTTAATAATAAAAAAAATACAAGAAAACAAATAAAAGAAATTATTCACAAAAATTAATTCTATGAATTAAAATTACTTACCTCCCCGGCAACGGCGCCAAAAACTTGTTGTGCAAATTTTAATGTACTCGCAAGCGCACGAATCTATTGTAGTATAGATCTATGGTGACGAGTGTCGATCCCACGAGGAGGTGGATTTTAATTGTGTAGAATTAATTTTGTAAATGGGTGATTGGATTTATGGTGGAAATGATTTGGAATATGCTAAAACTTAAATTAAAATGGCGAGAATAAATTCTAAAACTGGAATTGAAATGGCGAGAATGAATTGAAGAGAATTCTATTGAAATGACGTACTTGGGTATCTGGATCCGTATCAACATGCATCATGGGCTAAATAATCCGTATTAATGCCAATTAAATCATGAGGGGGGAATCCACACCTCATGAACCACGCTCTAATCAATATGGTGCTAAGGGTTTATCGTGCCAAATAATAATAACCTTATACTAGAGAGCCGGTGTAACCAAGGCGGTATCTAGACAAGATTAGTATTATTTGTCGACGAGAAGTCAAAACATCCACAAAAATTAGAGGGGAAGAGAAAGTAAATTTACCAAATTAAGCCCATGACACATGTTGAGACTTCACCTTCAACCCAAGCTTGAAAGAAAATTAGCCACTCATAATTGAACTAGGGGCAAAATGGGAATTTATTAAAATACGAAGAAAATACAAGATGGAGAAGGAATTACAGAAAATGGATCCCAAAAATGGATTCAGAGATATCAAATTAGGGGGGGATGCCCCCTTTTTATAGATACATGGAGTAAATCATGGCCATCGGATTAAAAACAGTTTGGACGCTCAGGATTGCGCCACGTCATCAGTCAACAGTCCACGGTTTGACCACGCGGATGAACAGTAACACGGTTTGACCCGACTTTGAACAGTAACGCGGTTTGACCCGGATGAACAGTAACGCGGTTTGGTTGAAAATAATCCTGTGTGATGCATGCACCGTACGCGAGATTTTTCGTCCACTGATATGCTGCCACGTCACCATCAACAGTACATAAGAATTTTAGTCCAACAGGATCGTGACACCTCATCAGTCAATGCCACATCATCGGTCAATGCCACGTCATCATCCGTTTATGTGAACAGTGTCGTGAACAGTAACGTATACAGTACCATACACGTGAATAGCACTGTACATGTGAATAGTGCCATTTTTCCTTTTATGCTCCTCCTAAGGTTTTCGACCGTCCTGAGTTCAAAAGTGATGTCCGTTTTGCCGTCTGATCTCTCCTTTATTGTGAAATGACTATAATGCCCCTAAAATACATAAAATACTTAATTAAAATAAAACACATGTAATTAAATCACAAGAAGGTTAAATATATAAAAGTAAGGGTTGTTAGTAAGACTTAAAATGTAAAATGACGGTTTTCTCCTTTATAAATATGCATTTTCTAACACTCAACATTTGACTGACATATGCATGTTGCTCTGTATTTGCTACAACAGTTTGTCTTAATTGTATTTATTTTAATTCCCTATTTCGGTTGATCACCCATTTAGTGGTTACTAGTTAAGAAGGAGCCTAAAAAATGTCTAACTTAGTGGAAAAAATTAAGACAATACTTGGTTTTAGATAGAGTTTCCCAAGTTGAGTTAATCTCGATTTAAATAGGGTCATGCTTGATCTAAGATTAGTGAAGAACTAGACATATGGATTCACCTTGTAGAGTAATTGAAACCTAGAATGCATAATGTTATATATAATGTTAGCATAATAACTGATCACTGTTAGGTTGCATATGGATATATGATATTTAACAAGCGACAACTAAGGATGCATGAGGGATTCTGCCTAGTGTTATAGTAAATGTTGTAGCAACATGTTCTTAATTAGAAAAATAATCAAAACTATTAAGTGAGTTTAATCACTCAACTACTCATTTCTTATTGATTACATCTTCGTGTTTGATTTAAGATTTCCTTTATTGTATTTTTAATTTAGTTAAATTATTAGTTTATTTAATTATTTTATTTTAATTTAATCTAAATTGCACTATCAGAATTGCTGTAGCAAATCTGATAACATCAATCCCTGTGGAGACGATCTTGAATACTTATCATTATATTACTTGTTATGTACACTTGCACATTGACACCCATAACATTAGAATTCACACACCATGGTAGCATAAAAGGGCCAGAGGGAAGAGTGACCTTATATGAAGACCTCGTTGGAGTTGGCCAAAAGATTGTAATCGAGAGTTTTATGAACGTGAAATGGAAAGGGTAAAAGGAAATTGTTGTGTTAGTGAGGGTAAAATGGTATTAGGTTGGGTCAAGGATGGCAGAGGTAGTTGGTGGGTGGTGTTCCTAATGGCTGAAGACATAGTAATCACCGTTTGGGAAAAAACGTGAGATCCACGCTGTTGGACCTCATTTGCAGTTAGTTGGTGGGACGCAAAGGGTTACTGCATAAGGTTGAGATGGGTTAAGGTAGAGATCAACAGCCTTTGGGTGGCAGCAACAACAACCAAAATGCCAGCGACAACATAGAGGTTGGTTTGTGATAACTCTAGGAAATGAGAGTTATTACATCAATTCTAGACTTGAATCAAGATCACTTAGGGAACAAATAAGGTGTTTTTATTACATTTTGGTTACATTTTGCATAAACATTCATTTTAGTTGAGTTCTAATAAGTTTTGCTTGAATCAAAGTAATTTGTACTAAAAACAGGTGCATAACTGTAGGTTCTCAGAAAGTCTTAATTCATGAGGGGATGTTGAGACATTAGATGAGCAAGAGGAGGAAAGAAGATGGCCACAAAAGAAGAAAAGCTCAATCGGGAATGATGCGGTGCTGTTGCGGATGTTAGAGCAACCCGTGCTGTAGCAATCTGGGAACAATGCGGGAGAAAACTTAGGCGCGGGTCAGCGCATGTTTCCTAATTTAACGCATGCACGCTCATGGGCTTTTGTTTACCTTAATTTGCAATATAAAAGGGAGGCGTGCACCACAGAGGAGGCGGCAAGGGAATTATCATTAGAATAATTACAAAGGGAAGAAGAAGAAGATCAGAATTGAAGAGTGTTGTTTCGGCAACATTGGAGAATCGTGCAGAATTAGTTGGATTTGTCTTTCACCGTGCTCAACTTATATTTATCTTCTTCCTTTAATTGTTTTGATGTATTCCGAGATCAATATATTTATGTTTATTTTTCTCCTTCAGATTATGAACTAAATTTACTTGTAGTTGAGTGACAAATAATCCAATGGATTCTTGACTGTTCTTATATGTTATTATGGCACTGCTGTAGCATTTTACTCTAGTAGTTTTTATGAATATAACTGTTATTTCGGTTGACCACCCATTTAATAGTTTCAGTTAAGATAGAGCAGCAAAAGGGCATGTCTTAGCGGATATTATTAGAGTATTACTTGATCTTAATTTGAGTTTCCTGGATTAGGTTATCTTGAATCCCATAAGGGCAATACTTGAAGTAAGATTTGTGACACACTAGACATAGGTGTTCACCTTGTAGGGTGGAGAGACTAAAAGTTATAATGCCATACCATAAGTATCTCAGCAACTGGTCATTATTAATAGATTTAAGGGTATGAGACTTCCAATATGCGATAGCTGAGGATGCAGATTTATTCTGCCCAGTGCTGCAACATTTGCTATAACAACTGGTGCTAACTTGATAAACAACAGTCATCCCATAAGGAGAGTTTGATCATTCAACTACTATGATCTCAATTGAATCTTAGACACATTTAATCTAGTTTATTTCATTACACTATTATTTTATTTAATTCTTTTGCAATCCTTAATTACATTAGACGTCACTTTGAAATTGTTTGCTTTGGTCCTAAGTTGATTTGCACTATTGTGATTGCTTTAACATTTTGAGTAACATTAATCCCTGTGGAGACGATCTTGAATACTCATCACTTTATTACTTGTTGTGAATGCTTGCACATTGGCATTGGTAGTAATTGCTTATTACAAATAACCAACAATTTGTAACAAAGGGTGAGAGGTTGAATCATCACAAGAAAGTGGAGGTAGTTGAGATAGAGGCTACTGTGACTACTGGAGGTTGCCAGTAGGGGGAGGGTGTTCCAGCAATAGCTAGTGACCACCACCTGCAGCGGGTGGTGCCATGCCAGTGGCCGAAGCTTGAAGGAAGAGAAGCAACTAGTTGAGAGAAAACTTGAGAGGAGAATGCTTGAGTTAAAAGTTATCATTTGTAAGTTCTTTAAATTTAAACCATTTATTGAAAATATGGGTTACCACTACGCTATGGCCTAAGTGACTGCTTTAAAGTTACTTTTAACCAAAATTTGTCAATTACGAAGTAATTAAATTAATTTTTCTTAATTTAAAATGATTTGGGAAGTAGTGAGTGAAATGAAGCAAAATAGGTTGCTAAATAAACACACGTTTAGTGTGATTTTTGGGAGATATGCCATAGCTTAGATCGGGGAGAGATAATGAAGCAATAAATGCTTTCAGCAAATTGTAGAAGTTTATATTGAAGCTAGAGAATTGATGGATTTTTAATAGAATGATTGATATTGGAGTATGTCAAGACACGCATAGAGGATTTGATATTGGAGAAGATTTCACGAGGCAAAAACATTTAAAATGGATTAATGGAAGAAATAAAGGTTTCTGAATGATGAATTTTATTAAAAAGTCTAAATTAATAAAAACAAGGTTTTGGGTAGAGATAGTAATGGGCACCGCTTGCTGTGAGTTTGTCAATACCAAACCTGCACCCATACAAAACATAAATCACCAAACTGTAAGTTTTAATTTTTTTTTCAAGAAAATCCACATTTAAAATCACAATATATTCAATATGCAAATTTATAACAATAACCTAAAATAGTAAAATTGCACATAAAACACTCAATTTGAAATTTAATCAATGTAAATGAAAATTAAAATTCCAACATCAATCCAACAATTACTCAAATTTAAGTACGAAATACAGAAGTCCATCAAAACTCAAAGTGCTTTCAATCAATTTAAAAGAAACCACAATCTAGTATTCAAAATTAATAGTAGCGGAGGCACCATCAACAACTACAGAATCAGTAGTGGTAGTAATTATAGAATCATTGGTGAAGTTAGCAATAAGAACAATAGCTGCATAATCAACAGTGGTGGTGGCTGCAGAATCAGCAGGCCCTTCAGCAGCTGTAATAGTACGACACAATTGTCGGTAGAGAAGGGAGTTGGGCGTTGGCTATTTGGATTGAGAAAGGGGTTAGCAGTAGGGTAGGTGAGCGACTCACTCTCACAGCTAAAGTTAGATGATAGATTAGTTTCCTTTAGTTTACTTTAGATGAAAGATTGACTGAAGAATTAAATGGACTTTAGGGCTTACGCACTATAGCTGCACACTACGTTTACACACTTTTAAATTATAATTGTGTTTTGAACTTATCCTAGAGACAGCGCCAAAACTTGCCAATAAATTTCACATCCTTATTTGAAGTAATAGTATTTGGAACACCACACAAATCCACCACTCTCAAAAGAACAAATACTCAACTGTGACAAAATCTTTAGTCTTCTTACAAGTAATAAAATGCATTATCTTAAAAAACCTTTTTACCACAACCAATATGGAATCTCAAGAAGTTCTTGTTCGAGACAAATTTAATAGAAAATCATGGATAAATCTAACCAAATATTCTCTAGAACAGGCATATGTCTTTTGCCATCTTGACAAATCCGATACCTCTGATAATCTTGCGCACATATTTATTCAAATGCGGCCAATAATATCACTCTTCCACAAGTGCTTTTATCTTATCTCTTCCAATATAACTGCTCAATCCTTTTTCATGCAACTCAAAGATAATCTGATCCCTTAAACAACTTTTAGGCACATATAACTAATTAGCCTTGAATAGATACCCATCTTGAATGAGAAAATCCTCTACATTATGAAGATTGACACACTAATCCCAAAAAATGCACAAAGTCTTCATCCTTAACATATAACTCTTTTAAGCACTCAAAACCCAATAACCTTATTGACTAGAGTTACTAGTAAAAGTGCTTGCCCACCTACTAAATCCACCACTTTATCTTGATGCCCAGATTTGTGCTTTAGAATAAAAGTGAACTTCTGCATATAAGTCACTGATCTCTCATGCAACTTAGATCTTGCTGGCTATTAAAGTACTTTAATACTTGATGGTCATTATAAAACACAAACTTCTTTTGAATCAAGTGAGGCCCCCATGATTTTGATGTCTTAAGGATTGCATAAAACTCTTGGTCATAATTAGACCACTTTTTCCATGCTTCTTTCAACTTCTCGCTCATATACTCAAATAGTCATTCCTCTTGAGAAGGAAAAAAATTTAATACCTTTACCATAAGCATCACATTTGACTTCAAATAATAAGTTGATGCTAGGCAAGACTAGCATAGGAGTAGTTGACAACTTCTCTTTTAATAAAGCAAAGCTTGCCTCTTGCTCTTTTCCCCATTTAAACATCTTTTTCTTTAAACGCTCCGTAATAAGTATGGTTGTAATCTAAAACTGTGAATAAATCTCCTATAAGACTTTGCCAGCTAATGAAAATGTCTAATTTTAGGCGTTGTCTTGGGTATAATCCATTATCTAATAGCTTGTATCTTCAACTTAATGGATCGAATCCCATTAACATTAATTATAAAACCCAAAAAATCCATGTTACTCTGCAGAAAGCTTCACTTTTCAGATTATTGTAAAGTTTATTTCTCCGCAACATTTCTATACCTATTCTTAAATGTTCTAGGTGTGTCACCACATCAACATAATAAACCAAAATATCGTCAAGATGCATCACAACAAATTTATAGGAAAATGGTTTAAGAACATGATCCATTAGGCGCACAAAGATACTAGGCATATTTAATAATCCAAATGGTATAACTAACCACTCATACAACCTTTTTTTTAAAAATTATTTTAAACTCTATCTTTAGCTCAGCACTAGGCTTAATCTATATATGCGCAAGTCTAACGTTGAGGAAAAACCTGAGCACCATTTAACCAATCTAGCAGATCTCGAAAAGTTTGGAATAAGAAAAATGGTACCTTACTATAAATTGTGTAATCCACCTATTGTCCACACACATATGCCGACATTGATTCTTTTTCGATGCAAACAAAGCTGGTATAGTACATGGACTCATACTCTCATGAATCAATCCTTTCCGTAATAACTCATCAACTAGTCCTTGTAAGATTGCATGCCCGTGAGCAGTGGCGGACCCAGGAAATAAATTCAGAAGGGGCTTAATATAAATTGATTAAAACAAATTCGACAAGATAATAAAAGCCAACTGAAAAAATAATAAGTAAAATATTCAATTTTATTGACATAATCATTTTTAAAACTTCTTCAACTGTTCTCGACGTGTTTTCATATTTTGAAAACGTCGAATAATATCTTCATTGTCAATACAAGCAAATACATCTTTTTCTATGTATACAAGTAAGTTATCATTCAGCCATTGATCACTCATCCGGTTTCGAAGTCGATTCTTCACAAAATTCATGGCTGAAAATACTCTTTCTACAGTGGCAGTAGCTACAGGTAGAATTAAAGCTAATGTAACCAATTGGTAAACTAACGGGTACACCTTGTCCTTTTTAGTCTTAACCATTGTCCTTGCAAGTTCACCAATCCCTTTCAATTCTGAAAATTCTGCACTAGATCGTAAATCCATAATGTATACATTAAGTTGCATCTCAAGTGCTATAAGATCTATTGCAGAAAAAGCTTTAGGATAAAATTCAGCAAGTCGCAGTAATTTTTCCTTGTCAAAAGCTGCAAACAAATCATTTGGACATAGACAAGCCAAACAAATAAGCAACTCAGTATTTGACTCATTGAAACGATTATTTAGCTCTTGAAGTTGCATGTCTAAGACAACATAAAATAACTCAACTCGATACCGATGTAAATTTGTGATCTCTCGAGCTTTATGGCGTGATCGCCCTGGAATTAAAAACAAATCATCCATATCTAAAACATCGATACCATGCTTGCTACAGAAAGTAGAAACTTGACCAAATAAAGAATCCCATCCACTATCTCTCAACTTCTGAAGGTTATGCTTATAAACTTCAACCAATTTTACAGCATTCAAAATATCTTGATCTTTCCTTTGTAGTGCTCGTGACAATTCATTTGCATAGCCAAGAATATTTTTCATTAAGAATAAACAAAATACGAAATCAAATGATTGCATCAACTTCAATAGCGTATTAGCTTGAAATCTTTGTTCAGAATTTCCTTCAACTTCAATTACCTCAAGCACATCAACCACAGATGGAAATATAGAAATTATGCTCATTAACGTACCATAATGAGAAGACCAGCGTGTATCAGCAGAACGCTTTAAAGTAATCTCCTGATTCAAACCTTGTCCACTTGAAAGCTCGCCTTTACCTAATGCTTCAATAACTGCAAGAGCATGTTTCTCATGTAGAATGTCATGACATTTAGCTGACACTCCAACAACATTAACTAGCATTGAAACTAAATTGAATAAAGAATTAACTTCCTCATGCTTTTTTGCACGGAATAAGAGCCAACTGAAGTTGATGAGTAAAACAGTGAACATAATAAGTAGATTCATTCTCCTCTAAGATGAGCATTTTCAAACCATTAAACTCACCCTGCATATTACTTGCCCCATCATAACCTTGCCCACGTAACATTGACAAACTCAATCCAAACCTTGAAAACATATTATCAAGAGATTCTTTAAGTGAGGCAGCTGTAGTGCTAGAAACATGTTCAATGCCTACAAAACGTTCAACCACATATCCATTCTTACCCACATAACGTAATACAACAGCCATTTGCTCTTTTGTAGATATATCACGAGACTCATCAATTAGAACAGAAAATAATGCACCATCCATCTCTCTAATAATAGCATTAGTAGTTTCAGTTGCAACACAACTTACAATATCTTTTTGGATCTTTGGAGATGTCATTTGCAGATTTAGAGGAGTATTTTTTAAAGTAACAACATTAATATCTTCATTATGATCAGCAAGGAAGTGTAAAAGCTCAAGAAAATTCCCTCTGTTGCTTGAACCATCAGACTCATCATGCCCACGAAATGCTAGCCCTTGATTTAAAAGAAATCGAATACAATCAACAACAGCATTCAAGCGAGTTTCATATTTACTTTGAGTTTTCTTGGATTGTCTTTCAAAAATGTTGCAATATGTTGTTTCTGATTCATCAACCTTTCACATTTTGCCTAGCTCGATTATGGGCACTATTGACACCTCCTTCATGAATCTTTAATTTTTCTTTTTTTTTTCCAATTTTTAAATCCTTTCCCAGTAAAAGTATCACTGCCTGCTTGATCACCATTATCTTCTTTGAAAAGATAACAAAAAAGACAATATGCAGACTTTTCTTTTATACTATATTCCAGCCAAGAACCAAATTCTTTGAACCAATCCGAAACAAATCGTCGTTGTTGATTTCCAAATTTCTCAAATTTAAAATTGTGCCCCTTAGGTTGAAAAGGACCCCTTTGTAAGTATGTTCTTCGAACTTGATCTCGAATATTACAATTATAACTATCAATACAAGGTCGTAAGCCAGGGTCAGCCGGCAAATTTTGTAAATTGACTTCATATGAACCATGACTAGTTCCTTCTAAAGGAGATGGGAGTTGTGGTTTCTTTTTAAAAAAATTTTCCATATCTGTTTCAAATCAAATAAAACTATTAATTATTAGATTAAATTTCACAATAAGGCTAAATCCTAACAAAATAATGAACAAGAATAATTAATTTAATACAAATTTGATATTATAAAAACATTATTTGACAACACACTCAATGGGGCTCACGGGAAAGATACATGATTGTAAATTTTACTTTTTCAATTGCTCATTTATTTGCATTAACAAAGTGATTGCTTTTAATTATAATTTATATAATAAATTATACACCACTTTCATCATTTCACAGAGCACCCACTATCCCACCACTTTCCCTTTCAATTTTAATATTAAAGAATTGCTCAATTTTCACAAATCAACTTTTACTTTTGGAATTTTGTATATAGCTATCAGAATAAGAATTGATGAATGAAGTTAGAGAGATGCAGCACATTCATTCGGCCAGAATCATTAGTCAAACTTCAAAACAACATTCAAGCACAATACCTGTTTCAATCTATGGGCTATGGCTGATCTAGCAAGGGACGAAATCATGAAAGGATCAGCGATCGCGGCGACAGATAACAACGAGTTGGTGGCAGACTAGCAGCAAGAATGGAAACGTTCGTCAGTGGCGGTGGCCAGTCTTTGTGATTTGGTGATTCACAGTTTCATGATTTTGGGGTTTGTTTTTTTATTCCTTTAATTTTTTTATTATTAATATAAAATGATGAGTTTTGTAAGTTAGTTTTAAATTAGAATTTGATTAAATTAAAAAGTTTTTATTATTTAAATGGATTTAATTTCAAAGCCCAAAATACTTTATTTTTGTTGAGAAAAGTTATTGGACTTAATAATTAGAAGGGCCTTTACGGGCTAAATTTAAAAAAATTTTAAGGCTCAGGGGGGGCTTAAGCCCCTCCTGGGCCTTAATTGGGTCCGCCCATGCCCGTGAGGGCTTATTAGATAGTGATGCATGTTAGGCAACTCATACTAAGAACTAGGTCTATATGATGCTGTATATCTTATTAATAATGGCAGCCATCTACCATCTCTAATGGCGTAATATAAGCAAACTCAGCTAACAATGGCTGCATTACTTCAGGATAATTTTTACACAAAATTATTTTTCTTTCTCCAGCTTCTTTCAACCATCACAATCATCTTCCAAATGACTTTTGACAATAGCAAGAAAGTTTGTTCATTCAGCCTTAGAATTCTTCTTTTTGTTCACTAAATGCACTGAACCAAATTTCTATTTATTCAACCAAAACTCATGCACATTACTCTTTCCTCCATGAATTGCATCAACATTGAACTGCCTAAGTCTGCCAACAAAATAGATGGCATGCATCCATATCTCCCACAATGTACACCACACCACTCTTATAAATCTTCTCAATGAAGAAAGGAATACGACACACCTATGTTACTAGTGTTTCTCTTCTCTTCTTTATCCACCCTATTTGTAAGGTGCTAGATGTTTTTCTATTGAAAGTCCCACCACTTCGACTAGTGCCCTTGGAGCTATGTTCTAGTTACTGCTAGTTGCACGCCTTTTTGTTGTTGTTGTTGCCATGTGTCAAAATCGTTTTGAGCTCGTTATCCTCTTAAAATTTTAGTGCTAATAAAATCTTTTCCCCACTACAATTTAACATCTTTCCTTCATCTGCTTATAACTCTAAAGCTTTTTCGTTATCCCCATTCTCAATGTTGTCTGCCTCTACCTCACTAATTGCAACCTCTAACAAATTCAAAATTTCAGGACAACAATCACTCGATTGGTGCCCTAGTTCTTACATTTCAAACACTTGTTTAGAATAAAATTTGTTTATGGGTTATTTTACATCTATGGTTTGTACTGCTGCTACCTTAGCTGTTGTTGTGGAGTTTGTTGTGTTTGACTACTTGCAGCCCATGTTTTCTGTCTGTTTTCAATGTCAATATTGCTTAGTCGATTCTATAGATCAGTAAGTTGTTGCTACTGAGTTCTAAAAATAGCTCTATGATTTCATTCTTCCAACTTCTTTGCCCTAGTAACTGCCAAACCGAATCTACAACCTCATCTTATATCTCTTATTTCAATATACCAATATACTTCGTACATGTTTAAAACTCTGGATTATCCATATCAATTTTGGTGCGTAAATGATATTTTTTTTTATATTCATCTACATTATGATTTCTGTGCCTGCAGTTCTGATATTTCAAATACAACTGCTACTGGTAATTTTTTTTGTAGGAAATGCTCTTTTATCATCTTCTGCATCCTAAGCCATGATTAGATAAATGACTTTCCTATAATTCTTCTTCAATTTTGTATGTGTTGACATCGTACAGAAGTCACGGCCTTCAACTTAAATGCCACAAGCTTAATGTGCTCGTTTTAAAGAATCTCTGAATATTTAAAGAAACTATCTACTTGTGATATCCAATCCCAAAATTCTTCAACATGCATCCTACCATAAAAATCTAAAATATCAATATTAATCTTATAATCTGAACTCTATCTACACTTTCTATCATCATTTATAGATTCATCGTTTTATAAGTCACTTCTTAAATCGTTGCACGCACAGGATGGCATTTGCCTCGCAGATTCTAAATTCTAAGATACTACTTTGTGATTGAGGCCCTAAAGCCCTGTTTCACGATTGACGCCCTATTGTGCTAGCTCACGATTGACACCCTGGGGTAACTTTTTACGATGATAATCTCGAGGCTTTACTCCTTGAATTACTTCCTCGCATTTAACTCTTTGCTATTGTTGTTCATTTCTTTGTCATTGGCCATAGAAATCGTAACTCTATTGCCTCTAATCCCATGTTACAGCTTTCCTCAATGTCTTGCAAGATTGCTTCTTTGACCATCTATTTGATAGCTATTGAGTACTCGAGAATGTATATTTATAAAGGTAAAATCGTCATTTTGATCTCCAAGTCTCATTAACATTTTTATTTTTTTTGTATTTAAGTCATTTTTTAATTATTTGTGCTTTGTCATAGTTTAAGTACCATAAAATAGGCTATTTAAGGATTATTTCAGTCCATTACAAAATTTGAGCACTTATGCATAAGATACCCAAGTATAGCTACTAGGCGTTTCAAGTTAAAAACCTAGTGTTCTAAATTATCTCCCATTATTTATGGCTTAGGAAACAAAGACTCATACAATCATTTGAATGATTTTCATATTGTTTGCCAAATATTGAAATATGAAAATGTTTTAGATAAAGATGTTAAGCTAAGATTGCTTTCATTATCTCTAAAGGATAGAGCTAGCTCTTGATTTAATCCATTGCCTGCTAATAGTATCACATCATGGGAACAACTAAATTTTCAAATAAATACTTCCTAATGCAAAAACCAACTCTATTCGCAGGGAAATCTTAGAGTTTGCTCAGATAGAACATAAGCGATTTTTCAAAGCATTGGAGCGATTCAACGGGTTACTCTTGAAGTATCTACATCATGAGAATGATAAATGGCACCAATGCTAATACTTATTGAAGGACCTATTGCTACATGTCCAAGAATGGTTAATAATAACAAGTAAAAGTGAGCTAATGTCCAAAAGTGCATAACAAATTTGGGATTTCTTCCAGTGACAAACGAATAATTCTCAACAGCAAAACTGATCATTTAGAAATATGAAAAAAATTAAGGAAGTAAATGAGCTCCACATTGACGAAACAAGATCTAATATAAAAGAAGTCAAAGAAAGCAATTGAACTACAACCTTTGCTCCAATACTTATAATTTTGGATGTAGAAACCACCCCAACTTTTCATGGTTTAAAGGATACCTATAGAATGAAATAGTAGCTCTAGCTTCACCAGTACAACTGGTTTATCAAGCTCCCCAATTTTCTCATCCACAATTTAAAAAGTACAATCAGAATCAGAACTACTCACAATCTAGACCATGGGAAAAGGTGCTCTAGAATTTTAAAAGTTAGACTCACTCCGCAATAGAACAACAAAATCATACCATTGATGAGCTACTAAATGAGATCAGAGTTAGCATAAATTCACAAGCCTAATCGATCTTAAACCTCAAAAGGATGATGGGTCAACTAGCCTTTTCATTTTAAACCTTGGCAATGACTGTTGAGAAAGGCAAATTCCCAAGCTAGCCAGCCTAAAGGAGTACATGAAGTTAGTATTAGTTTGCCTTAGCAGCATGAAGAGGTCAAAGCCATCACGATCTTGTGAAAAGGCAAAGAAGTCGACAACAAAGTGCAGATGCTGGTGAAAAAAGACAACTCAAGTTGAACCTTTAAACTCTGAGGACTCATCACCAAAAAAGAAAGAAGAAAGCAGCTCATGAAAATATATCCCCAAAGTTCCTTTCCCTCAGAGTTTAGCTAAAGCAATGAGGGAAAATTCCATAAGTTAGATTATGGAGATCTTTAAACAGTTACGTATTAACATCCCTTTGCTTGACGCTATAAAACAAGTTCCTTCTTCTACCAAGTTTTTTTAAAAAATAAGTATTCATGTTTAAAAAAAGGCCCCTATAATATAGAAAAGCATTAGTTCTATACTCCAACACAAAATTCCTTTAAAATACAAAGACCCAGGCTCCCCATTATCTCATGTAGTATAAGGAATCATATATTTGAGAATGTTTTATTGCACTTAGGGCTAGTGTAAGTCTTTTGCTTTACTCAGTATTCATAAAACTTAGACTGGGAGAATTACACCTAGCTTTAGTTGGGTTACAGCTCACAAATCGATCCATGAAAATACCTTGCGGTATTGTTGATTTGATTGTGCTTGACACTCAATCAGTGTAGGATTCGAAAAAGCACATCACCATTATTCTTAGTCGACCTTTATTGACCAATTCCAATGCCTACATTCAGTGTATGACTAGAAATATGCAGCTATCCTTTAGCAATATGACTATGAAGTTGAATATCTTTAACATTGCTAAACAACCTCAAGATAAAGATGATGAAATTCTTATGTTGATTTAATTGAAAAATTGGTTGATTATACTTTTCCTCCTAATTTTCATGATGATCCTTTAGAAACATGTTTAGCTCACTTTGGTTTCGATTTTGATATTGACAGATCAATTGATGAGGTCAATACCTTATTGGGCACAACACCATCCATGGATACCAATAAATGTAGTCAAGAATAGAGCAACAAACACCATCAAGGAAGAAACTCATTCTATGATCGAAATCAATACCAAAGCTCAAACTCGAACTAGTACCCAATGCTTTGGAGTATGCATTCATGGGAAACGAAAACACTTTGTCAGTAATCATTTCATCTCTCTTGATGATAGACAAAAGAGTAAGTTCTTGGATGTTCTAAGAGAGCACAACAAGGCATTAGGAAGGACCATAATCAACATAAAAAGAATATGAAAGGAGTTAGTAGAGCTGAAGTTCTTAAACTATTAGATGCAATTATCGTTTACCCTATTTCTAATAGTAATAACAACAATTAAAATAATAAAATTAATAAATTTTGATGATGATGATGAAGAAGAAATTAATGACAATAATAATAATTAAAATTGAACAAAATTAATAAATTTTAATGATAATAATATTAATATTAATCATAATGACATTAATAAAAAATATAATAAAATTAATATTAATAAATAATAAAGAACCTATTTGCAAATAATACAAAACTTCTGGATATTTTCATAAATTCTGTAAGGACCAAAATGCAAAAATGACAAAACTTGATTGAAGACAATTTGTGAAATGTGAAAATTCAAGAGCGGTAAAATGGGAAGTTTTAAGAATCACAGTTTGATTCCCAACTCCCCCTTGAGAATTAGATCTATGGGAATGATTCCCAAATTTGTGTGCTCTCTACGATTCCAATTCTGATTCCCATTATTATTTTTTGAAATAAACGCTATTAATAATTCTAATTTCAGATTATGATTTCTCAATAGCAAGTAAACATAACTTTAAGTATATTCCCTTGAATTTTTAAAACCCTTTACCTTTTAATTACTTCCACGGTAAAATGTAACCATGTGACCTATCCTAGGGTAAGAAAAAATTAGAATTTATTATCTCATAAAGCATTCATCTTCATCTTTCTTGTCGGCAACTTCTAATAATGGGCCTGCTTTTGGTGTGATAAATCCTGTATCTTCTAGTAAAATTTTGTTGATTAGCAGACTGAATTCAAGTTTTGATCACCATTGTCAAATTTTGATAACTATCGTCCTTTTTTTTTTTTTTTGTCTTTTGGGCTAGAAACAACTCATTTGCTAAAAGAATAACAAACACATTTAGTCAGAATTTGTTTCTCCTAGCCTAAAACTTTGTTTAGTGAAAAACATTGTGTGGTTAAAGAAAGCATTTTTCACAACAAAGTTTGGTGGTTTATATTGAAGTCAACTCGATTTTTTTCCAATACATGAAAACTTTTGGTCGCAAAATTTTATATCATGGCTAGAAAATTGTGGCAAAAACACCATATTCTCAAATGAATTAGACTAGTTACACTTCTTCAAGCAAAATGCATGCATAGGGCACTCAATGTATGACAGTACTATTCAAATATCCCATTATCACCAAAGTTAAAATAGGAAATAAATCATCCATTTGCAAAACTAGTGGTCATACATAAGATTCATAAGGATTTATAATGACCATTTATTTTTCAAAGTTTTACATATTATTTGCCTACAATATATATTAATCCAATCAAAAGTGGATTAAGCTGGTCCACTACAATATATATTTCTAAAAGTCTCCTGTACAACCAATGACAGAGTGCTTTATTGCCTACAACCAGCTGAAAAATCACGCATCTACGGAAGAAACAAAATTATGGTATGGGACTAAGTGCAACAGGCCTCTTATGTTGTTAGGCCAATTTTTTTTTTTTTCATATCCATGTTCTTGTCTTCAAGCTTCCAATCAAAGAATTAATAAATGAACCCAACATTAGATCTAACATTTTGATAGCCAACGGTAAACCAGGATAAATTTGCCACCCAGCTCCAAAGGGGATCAACTCAAAATTTTTGCCTTTGAAATCAATATCTGACCCTAAAAGCCGTCCGGGCGTAAAATAGCAAGCATTATCCATTATACTTTCATATCTGACAGTAGCCCAAACATTGACCAAAACTTTTGCACATTTCAACGCTATGAAGTTCGCGATTTCTCTATCTTCTAAGGCTTTGTGGGAAGTAATAAGTGAATTTCTAGGTGCAATCTAGAGGTTTCTTTGATAATTGCTTGTAGACAAGGTAATCGCGTGATGTTTGATACTTCAACTGTAAGAAAACCAAACAGTGAGATAACAAATTATATGTTAGCTAATTTAAACAATAGTGTAAACTAGCAATCAGAAACAATAAATGAAGAACAGAAGAAGAAGAAACCGAATTGAAATAAAAAAAAAAAGGAACCCGAGGCCTGCACAAAAACAGTCTCCTTAAAACAGATTTACCACCTATTCGGAGTGCTTAAGGTCTAATGGTATCTGTTTCCCAGGATGCAACGGGTACGAACTTCCAGTCAAGCACAGGCTAGAAATTCCGGCGAACCACAACAGTGAACTCAATCAGAGAAAGACGAAGAAGAATGAAGGGAAAACAAGTGTGCTTTGTGCTCGTTTTTGCAAGTGGAAAAAACAAAAGTGAAGGTGCCTTTTTATACTCAAGGGAGGATGTAACAGCTTTTGTATTGAATTTTCGAATTCAATACATTTTAATTAATTGTTATAACAGCCAAATCAATTTAACGAATTGATTTCAAAATTGAATTAAAAAAAACGTGAATAACAGCTAAAAATAATTGTAAAAGCTGTTACCAATTCTTTGAATTCACATGAACTGTTACAATAAAAAATTCAAAAGGAATTAAAAACGTGCCTAGCTTGCATGGATAATTTTGGGCTGACATTCGTGTACGCAGGACGCGCGGGCGCACACGAGTTCAACCAAATCGGGCTTTGATTCGCACCCCCCCTGCGCACGCGCGTGTGGAGAGAGCCTCTATCCTTATAATTCTTACTCATACATGGTTAAGTGTTTATATTTAAACACTTATTCCTAGGCTTCTTTTTCCCATGTGGGATAAGACTCATTTCCTTTCAAATTTTCAACTTCAAGGGTGAACTTTGAGAGACAATTTCTCATTCACCCAAGCACCATTTTGAGAAAATAAAATTATACTATTGAAGTATCAACGGAGTAGAATCCGAACCTCACAATATTTTTCACTTTCGTTAAGTGGGACCCACTCAAAATGTGCTCTCAAATTAGCATGTTATGCTATTTTTTCCAACAATCCCCCACATGAATGAAAATTGGCAGTAAAACAAGAAAACCGCTAAATTTTGACATCAAAACCATTTTTGACTCTTAATGATCGAGTTTATTGGATTGATACCTAGCACAGGATAGGTAGGTGTTATCCTTTGAACCTTCCCTTGTAATAGTATAATTACTTTACTAGCTGATCAGTAGACGCGATGTCTTTGAACTGTTCTGCCATTAGTGTAAACGATCCTATACTACACATAGGTATTTCTCCTAACACTGTTGAGTTCTCATGATTATGTTCGTTTTGGCCTTGAACATCTGCCTGGTTCTGCAAGAGTTTCTAAGAGTTGAACCCTTTATAGCTCCCTTTGAAGCGGCTCCACTTCTCTCTCACATAGGTGATATCTTAATTAAGAGTAACCCGCATTACTCCGCTCGAATTTTCGACGCATAAGAATCATTAAGAGCCTAGCTCAACCTTATTCCCCACGGGCATCACTGTTTCATCATAGGAATGGTTAATGAGGTAATCCTCTCAAGAGAATAACCCCCACAGTGATCCATCTTTAGTCTTTAATAAATAGGTTGTCCAATTGAGCCTAGATCTTGGGATTTCCAGTCTACTAGGTTTGGTTTTCCTTCGTTATTGACTAATCAATCTATAGGTTTTAATCTCATCCCTCTCGATGATTTTTCTACTAGCTCTCTATTTAACCCTTTAGTTAGCGGATCCGCTATGTTATCCTTTGACCTTACATAGTCAATAGAAATAACTCCAGTAGAAATAAGTTGTCTAATGGTATTATGTCTACGACGTATGTGTCTAGACTTACCATTATATATATTGCTTTGTGCCCTACTGATAGCTGATTGACTATCGCAATGTATACAAATCGTAGGCACAGGCTTTGGCCATTTTGGAATACCTTCTAAAAAATTGCGTAGCCATTCTGCTTCTTCACCACATTTATCTAATGCAATGAATTCAGATTCCATTGCAGATCTAGCAATTATTGTCTGTTTAGAAGATCTCCATGATACAGCTGCACCTGCTAGTGTAAACACATAGCCGCTAGTAGATTTTGAATCTTTTACATCTGATATCCAGTGAGCATCACTAAATCCTTCTAATACTTCTGGATACCTAATATAGTGCAGTCCATAATTACGAGTATATCGAAGATACCTAAGTACTCTTACGATAGCTTTCCAGTGATCAGTTCTCGGATTACTCGTATATCTACTAAGTTTGCGTACAGTATAGGCTAGGTCTGGTCTGGAACAATTTGTTAAATACATCAGACTACCTATTATTCTAGCATATTCAACTTGAGAAATACCCTCTCCTCTGTTTTTCGATAGATGAATACTAGTATCTAATGGAGTTTTAGACATAGTATTATCCTCTTTATTAAATTTCCCAAGAATTTTATCTACATAATGAGTTTGACTTAAAATAAGTCCATTAGAAACCCTTGAGATTTTAATTCCCAAAATGACATCTGCAAGACCCATGTCTTTCATGTCAAACTTAGACTTCAACATATTCTTGGTTGATTTAATCATGTCATCATTACTCCCAACAATGAGCATGTCATCAACATATAAACATAAAATGACATAGCCATTTTATGTTTCTTTGACATAAACACATTTGTCACACTCGTTGATCTTAAAGCCACTTGTGATCATCGTATGATCAAATTTCTCATGCCACTGTTTCGGTGCTTGTTTCAGGCCATATAATGACTTAACCAATTTACAAACTTTCTTTTCTTGTCCTGGAGCTATAAAACCTTCAGGTTAATCCATGTAGATTTCTTCATCTAAATCTCCATTTAGAAAAGCCGTCTTTACATCCATTTGATGTATCTCGAGATTGCGCAAAGATGCAATTGCTATTATCATCCGTATGGAATTTATTCTCGTAACAGGAGAATAAGTATCAAAATAATCAAGGCCTTCTCGTTGCCTATAACCTTTAATTACAAGCCTAGCCTTGTACTTATCGATTGATCCATCGGCTTTCATTTTCCTTTTGAAAATCCACTTATACCCCAAAGGTTTACATCCTGGAGGAAGATCTACTAGCTCCCAAGTATGATTTTGTAAAATGGATTCAACTTCACTGTTAATGGCTTCTTTCCATAAAGTGCCTTCAGCTGAAGTTACAGCTTCTTTGAAGCTTTGAGGTTCATTTTCTAGCAAATACGTCAGAAAGTCTGGACCAAAAGACTTTTCTATTCTAGCTCTTTTACTACGTCTAACCTCAATTTCTTGTTCTTGTTCTTCTTCTGGTGCTTGATCATTTTCTTCATTTTCAAGTGTTGTTTCATGAAGTTGTTCCAATTCTCTCGATTCCACTCTAGAATTGCAAGGAAACACATGTTCGAAAAATGATGCATTTCTTGATTCTATTATCGTATTTTTGTGGACATCTGGAACTTTAGACTCATGCACCAAAAATCGATATGCACTACGGTTTTGTGCATAACCAATGAAAATGCAGTCAACAGTTTTTGGTCCTATTTTCACTTTTTTATTTAAAGGAACCACTACTTTAGCAAGACACCCCTACACTCGTAAGAATTTATATGAAGGTGATCTACCTTTCCATAAGTCATACGGGGTTTTATCTTCTTGCTTTCGGGGTATCTTACTTAATAAATAATTAGCTGACAAAACAGCTTCTCCCCACATATTCTGGGGTAACCTAGAACTTATCAACATTGCATTCATCATTTCCTTTAAAGTTCGATTCTTTCGTTCCGCAATCCCATTAGATTGAGGTGAATATGGAGCCGTGACTTGATGTATGATTCCACTTTGTTTACATAGTGATATAAACGGAACAACATACTCACCACCACGGTCACTCCTTAATTCTTTGATTTTTCTATTAAGTTGATTCTCAACTTCATTTTTGTAGAGAATAAACTTTTCCAAAGCTTCATCTTTGCTTTTCAACAAATATACATAGCAATATTTTGTGCAATCATCTATAAAGGTAATAAAATATTTATTACCACCTCTAGTTTGAATAGATTTAAAGTCACAAATATCACTATGTATTAAATCAAGTGGTTGGGTGTATCTTTTAATTATTTGGAAAGATGACCTAGTTAGTTTTGCCTCAACACAAGTTTCACACTTATGTTTCAAATCAATTTGGAAATTGGGAATATGCTTCATGTTAATTAATTTACGCAAAGAATTAAAATTAACATGTCCTAATCTACCATGCCAAAGATTAGAAGACTCAAGCAAATAAGCAGAAGATGTAGCTTTATTATTAATTGTTGGTTTCAAAGTCATTACATTGAGCTTAAATAGCCCATCATCAACATAACCCTTTCCCACATACATCCCATTTTTAGACAAAACTACCCTATCTGACTCAAACACCATTCGGAAACCATGTTTATTCAGCAGCGATCCAGACACCAAGTTCTTCCGAATTTCTGGCACATAAAGCACATTGTTCAGAGTCAGTTCTTTCCCAGAAGTCATCTTCAAAATCACCTTCCCTTGACCCTCAATCTCAGACGTAGCCGAATTCCCCATGAATAGCTTCTCTCCATTGCTAACAGCTTCAAATGAAGTGAACAACCCTTTGTCCGAGCAAACATGTCTAGTTGCTCCTGTATCTATCCACCATTCTCTTGGATTAGAGCCAACCAGATTCACTTCTGAAACCACTGCAGAGAGGTTTATGTCTGAAACACGTTGAGTGATGTTTTCCACCACATTCGCCTCTCGCTTATTTTTAGGCAATCTACAATCCAAAGCCTTGTGACCCATCTTATCACAATTATAACATTTTCCTTGAAACTTTGTTTGTTTCTTGGAAATTCCTCCTTTAGGGCCCAATTTTTTTTTTTTATCTTTAGGTCCATGTTCAACAAATTTTGCCTTTGCCATAGAAATAGCCCCTCTTCTTTCTCCATTTCTGTTGTCTTCCTTAATTCTGAGCTTAACAACCAGCCCTTCAATATTCATCTCCTTTCGTTTATGCTTCAAATAGCTTTTGAAATCTTTCAAAGCAGGAGGCAATTTTTCAATAATTGCGGCAACTTGAAAAGTTTCACTTAGATGCATCCCTTCCGCAAGGATTTCAGATAATATAATTTGAAGTTCTTGTACTTGACTTATTACTGTTTTAGAATCCACCATTTTAAAATCTAGGAAGCGACCAACAACAAACTTTTTGGTACCCGCATCCTCGGTTTTATATTTTCGGTCTAAGGATTCCCATAGCTCCTTGGCTGTTTTCTTTCCTATGTATACATTATACAAGGAGTCACTAAGGCCATTCATTACATAATTTTTACACAAAAAATCCGAATGGTGCCATGCATCAATTGCACTTGCAACTTGAATATCCGTTTCACCCTCTTTGGGCTTAGGAGCATCCTCGGTCAAAAACCTCGCAAGGTTCAATGTGGTCAAGTAAAAGAACATCTTTTGCTGCCACCGTTTGAAATTCTGGCCATTGAATTTTTCAGGCCTTTCCGCATGATTGACAGGAATTGCCACAGAGGCTGGTTCCTTCACAACAGATGGTGCAGCAACAAGGACATACGGAATGTCATCAACGGTATCAGTTGCCATCTCAATGTCAGGGTGTAAATTCTGTTTTAAGATTGTAAGAAAACCAAACAGTGAGATAACAAATTATATGTTAGCTAATTTAAACAATAGTGTAAACTAGCAATCAGAAACAATAAATGAAGAACAGAAGAAGAAGAAATCGAATTGAAATAAAAAAAAGGAACCCAAGGCCTGCACAAAAACAGTCTCCTTAAAACAGATTTACCACTTATTCGGAGTGCTTAAGGTCTAATGGTATCTGTTTCCCAGGATGCAACGGGTACGAACTTCCAGTCAAGCACAGGCTGGAAATTCCGGCGAACCACAACAGTGAACTCGATCAGAGAAAGACGAAGAAGAATGAAGGGAAAACAAGTGTGCTTTGTGCTCGTTTTTGCAAGTGGAAAAAACAGAAGTGAAGGTGCCTTTTTATACTCAAGGGAGGATGTAACAGCTTTTGTATTGAATTTTCGAATTCAATACATTTTAATTAATTGTTATAACAGCCAAATCAATTTAACGAATTGATTTCAAAATTGAATTAAAAAAAAACGTGAATAACAGCTAAAAATAATTGTAAAAGTTGTTACCAATTCTTTGAATTCACATGAACTGTTATAATAAAAAAGTCAAAAGGAATTAAAAACGTGCCTAGCTTGCATGGATGATTTTGGGCTGACGTACGTAGGACGCGCGGGCGCACACGAGTTCAACCAAATCGGGCTTTGATTCGCACCCCCCCTGCGCACGCGCGTGTGGAGAGAGCCTCTATCCTTATAATTCTTACTCATGCATGGTTAAGTGTTTATATTTAAACACTTATTCCTAGGCTTCTTTTTCCCATGTGGGATAAGACTCATTTCCTTTCAAATTTTCAACTTCAAGGGTGAACTTTGAGAGACAATTTCTCATTCACCCAAGCACCATTTTGAGAAAATAAAATTATACTATTGAAGTATCAACGGAGTAGAATCCGAACCTCACAATATTTTTCACTTTCGTTAAGTGGGACCCACTCAAAATGTGCTCTCAAATTAGCATGTTATGCTATTTTTTCCAACATCAACTGCTTTGCCTTTTGCAAACTGTTTCTTCTAGCTCTAGTTTTACTTTAGATAAAGCCTTTGGATTTTGGAGTGGTTCCGCCATTGCCCATTCCATTGTAACTGAAGTTGTGTTAGACCTGCAACAAACAAATCCTGTTATACAAACTTTGTTAATTAAATTGTAATTTATACTAGAATTTAAGAAAAGGAAAAAGAGAAAGAAAGAGAAATATTACCAAATACAAGTGCTTAATATGTTTTCTGTCAACGTGTAATTTGTACTAGAAATTAAGAAGAAATATTACTAGAAACAAGTTGATCTAGGACTTTAATTTAGGTAAACTTGGTATTTTAGAATTTTTATTATTTTAGGACTTTCTATTTTGATTGGAGTCTATTATGGTTTGTGATTTAGTATTTTACTTCTATTAGAATTTTGATTAAGTTTCCCTCTTTCAGTTAACTTAAGGAAGTAGGTTTCCTTTATTATAAATAGAGAGGTCTTGTAATTATTTTCATAACTCAGATACAATTATTCAATCAAATCCCCCTTTCTTAATACTCTTTGGGATTATCTATCAAAATTTTAATTCAATAAAATCCCTCTTTTTTAATTCTCTTTGGATTAGAGCGTCATCTAATCTCGATTTATGCGCTATTAAAAATCTCATTGAGTTGTTTGGTTAGAATGAGATCTAATCACGCCTTGATTAGGGCGTAATTTAATTGTGTTGGCTTGGTCTAGTACTAGAACTATATTTAGGTTTCTTACCCTATCAATTTCCACTTCCGCTTGCCTTGCTCTATTAGTTGGTATCAGAGCGATTCTATGCAATTCACACAGCTTTCCTAGGTACCCATATCCATTTATACCAAATCCACCACTGAAAAGACCAACAAAAAAAAACCAAAAATAAGAAAATTCTCAAAATTGAAAACCCTAGTCGCTGCCATGCAACCGTCGTTGCCATCTTTCCAGCAACAGTTCATTGTCGGCCAACACAATCTCTAAAGTCTCTAGCTGCCGTCAGCCAAACCCCAGCCATTGCTGCCCTCAATGCCGCCTACATCCATTGCAAAAATCATCCAAACCTATAAGCTTCACCACTCAATCCACCACGATTTAGTTGCGATCGCTGCCAGCCAACTCCTCCACCGAACTCGCTGGCCTTTGCTAACCAAAAATCGATCAACTTCAGCCCAGGATCGCCACCCTTAGCCACAGTAAGAAACATTAACCTGTGAGTTCACGCACTGCCACCGAACCACCTCCCCTTTCCATCAATTTATCCACCACTATAATCCTTACCAACCGGCGACCATAAACCCAGCCATCCGCCGCTGTAAAACCGCCATAAACTGAAAGCCACATCTCCATAAGCCACCACCATTTGGAAACATTTCTCTGGCCAAACCGCGTAAATTTGGCCAATCCACAGTCACCATTATACTCATCGATTGTAAATCTTTTAGATCCACTCATCCTTACTTAATTTCCGGCCACCGTCACTGGAAACCTAAACTTTTACTTTACTACCGTTTCACCCAATAATTTTATTCAATTTTTAGCTTAGCCCCCAACTTTTTTAAAACCACCCTCTCTTACCATCTTCACTCTGAATCACAGCCACACCCACCTCGAGAGTTGAACATTATTTACAATTTTGCCTTTGTGTGAAAACTTTACAATAAATGACAAACTACCATCTTTGCCCTCTTAATTATCATGTGTCGGAATTATTTGCATACACTCATCCAAACAAATTTCTTAATTGGTTGGACAAGGTTGAGCACTAGTTTATATTTTGGTGCACTCATAAAGAAGAGCAAGTATTGCTTGCTGCTAGTATATTAAGCATAAGTATTTCAGAATTGCGGGATGAGTTGCTAATTTCTCGACTTAACCAAGGCAAATGCAAAATTCGATCATGGAGATGTATGAAGCGTACTTTGCGATCTGGGTTTATCCCTCTTGATTATTGTTTACTAAAACAAGGTATGAGATCCGTTTCTACTTATGCTTATGAGTTTGAACAATTTTATGGATGTAAATATTATTATGAGCTTGAAGAGGAAACAATTACAAGATTTGTGAAAGGGCTCGATTTACATGTTCAAGAAAGGATGCCTACATACACTATCTACAATTTATAGCATGTAATTGATATAGCCAAGTACATCGAACCGCAAATTGAGTCACAACGACAAAGAAACTTTGATGATGTGATTGAGAAACTTGACGAAGTCCAAGATTTAATCAAGGAATGGCGTGTCTCTATGAAGGTGTCTAAAAGAAGACTCACGTGAGATGACAAAAGAAAAGGTATAATTTATTATTGATTTAAAGTTTCAACCTGACAATTTTTGCCAGAATGTGCATGATATTTCCTTATCAGACAAGACAAGCATTGAAGATGACGATGTTATTGATCTATTTGAGATTTTTAACGAAGAAGAACAACCTACTCTTGATTTAAGCATTGAGGCAAATAGTACGATCGAGGTTGTGCAGCAAAATCAAGTTGAAGAAGCTTAAATGATTGAAATGGTTCGATCTATTCACATTGAAGACAAGAAGATTGTACTTAAAGAAGTTTTGATTGGAAAGATGAAACTTATTGGAGAGCGCATTGAACGACAACTGAGAAAAGGTAAGAGTTATTTGATCATTGCTCGTTCTTGGAGGTCATCATCAAATCGAAGAATGTACAAGTGAAAGAAGTTGTTGAAGTATGGATTCTTCAAATTTTCAAGAATTATTGATGAGAAACACAATAAGTTCGAATTACAAGATGATTTTGTCTTACACTACACGTTTCATCCTCCAGATTGTATTCAAACTCGAGGATGAGTTTCTTTTAAGATAGGGAGAATGATGTAGGATTTAATTTATGTTAATTTAGGATTTTAGAATTTTTATTATTCTAGGGCTTTCTATTTTAATTGGAGTCTATTATGATATGTGATTTAGTATTTTATCTCTATTAGAATTTTGATTTAGTTTTCCTTTTTTAGTTAACTTCGGGAAGTAGGTTTCCTTCATTATAAATAAAGAGGTGTTGTAATTATTTTCATAACTCAGATTCAATTATTCAAAAAAATCCCCTTTTTATAATTCTTCCTGGGATTATCTATCAAAATCTCTCTTGTAGAGTCATTTGGATTAAAGCATAATCTAATCTCGCTTTATGCTTTATTAAAAATTTCATTGATTCGTTTGTTTAGAACGAGATCTAATCATGCCGCTTCAATTAAGGCCTAACTTAATCGCGTTAGCTTGGTCTAATACTAGAATGATATCTAGTTTTCCTACCCTATCAATTTCTGCCGCCGCTTGCCTAGCTCCATTACAAGTGCTTGATATATTTTCTGTCAATCTCCACACTTTTTTTTTTTTTTGGATAATATTGAGAAGAGGAGCACGGTCGGACAAGTTAGGCTTTCTTGTTTTTTTCATGATACCCCAATCTATATCTTTAAACTCTCTGTCATTGGGATCAACCATATCAATAGAACAGATTGTGTTGGATAACAAGTTAAGTGAAGCATTGAAATCAGCTTGGCCAAAATCTATTCCTTTACTCGCACGGCAATTTTCTTCAACATAAGCAAGAAGTTATTTGCTTTTCTTGCGCTGGAGGTCTTGATTGGTATCGAGTTTCTGAGTAGTGAAAATAAGCATGTTGCATATTTTTCGAATATTTTTCCACGGCCTTGAGACTGGCATCCAGGCCAAACTGAATTCACGGTGCTCGTGGGACGACATTGCATGAGGAACTGTTCGATTACAGAATGATGAATCATGGTCTAGAAGGATAGTTTTGACCATGCTTGGAGAAAAAACCACTACTGTGGTCACCTGGCAAGTTTTAGACTCATTATGGGGCCATGAATCTTGGCGAGCTCGAGCAGTGACTTGTGAGGTTTGTCACCCAGTTCCAGTAGGTTTCCGATCACCGGATAAGGCCTCGGTCCTGGTGGAAGCTGTTTAAGACTTCCTCTGGAAATGAAACTTAAAGCCTTCACCCAAACCAATGTGATTACAAGCCATAGTATGAAGCTAATTAACGAATCAATCTTTGAAGTCAATATTTTGATTTCTCTTTATTTGAAACTCTCATCAACACAATCCTTCACTTTCTTATATAGTAGCTGGAACTTGCTTTCGCTAGGTTTTTGTAAGACAAATAATTATGTTCAGGATTTACGCGCCACTTTCTTATTGGTCATTTGAGTAACTTGGTCTATGAAACTCTGATTGATGCAAATCTGATGTTTATGAAAATTCTTAATTAAATTCATCTTTCAAAAAGGCAATTTGGACTCTACACATTATAGGTAAGTTGCATACTTTTGGAAGATTTTTTCAGTGTTGTTAAGACAGGCAGCCAAACCAATCCGGATCCACGGTGCTGGTGGGCAATGATTGCATTGTAACCTTTCAAATATTCAAATTACAGAAAGATGATCATGGTTTTAAAGGATACATTTTGGCCGCCTAATGTTCAAAAAACCATTCAGGTTTCCAAAAAGGCATAAAATTTACCACTGAATGTTTGAAACGAGCATTACTGAACTGTTTTACTTTTGAATCGATGAAAATATAGTAGGGAATATTTGTAAAATAATTTATTATTGTGTCATATTCTTCCTACCCATTTAAAAATATATTAGTTTATTTTCTTCACAAATCATATTTTTAACATGCTTTTATTACATTTCTTGAAATTTTGTAGTACTACCTCTAGAAGTGTATTATTATCTATAGGTGGCAATTTAAGTGGGCTAAATTTTTTACACGTTTTCGTTATATCTTCTAGAAACTGTGTACTATTACCTCTAAAAGGGTGTTATTATCCATAGGCGGCAATTTATGTTGGCTCATATTTTTAATATATTTTTATTATATTTTCAAAAATTTTGTAATACTGTCTTCTTAAAATCTAATCAATTATGTTTTAAATATAAATAAATAGTTTTTAAACTATGACGATTGTAACATGTATCTATTAAATAAGATATAAAACGACATAATATATTTAATTGACTAATTAATCATGTCATAAATGAGTTATTGTGTTAGAAAATTTTAAACTTAAACTATTGTCACAAATACAATCCATCTAATGATTATGTCAAATTTAAACAACTACACTGATTTAATCGTGTTCCTGCTGTGTCAAATTAGAACACTTACAATTTATTATATCTTCTAGAAATTGTGTATTACTATCTCTAGAAGAGTATTATTATCCATCAGTGGCAATTCAAGTTGGCTCATATTTTTAATATGTTATCTAAAAATTTTGTAGTACTACCTTCTTCCACTCTAATAATTTTATCTTCTTAAATCTAATCAATTTTATGTTAAATATAAATATATAATTTTTAAAGAATGACAAATAATATGAGATAATATATGTAATTGAATAATTAATCATGTCATAAATGAATTAGTGTGTCAAAAATTCTAAACTTGAACTTGACATGATTATTAATCGAGTTGTCACAAATATAATCCGTCTAATAATTGTGCTAAATTTGAACATCTACACAAATTTAATCGTGCTTGTGCTTGTGTCAAATTTGAACACCTACAATTTATTATATCTTCTTGAAATTGTGTACTACCACCTCTAGAAGTGTATTATTATCTGTAGGTGACAATTCAAGTTGGCTCATATATTTTTATTGTGTTTTCTAAAAGTTATGTAGTACTACCTTCTTAAATGTAATCAATTATATTTTAAATATAAATAAATAATTTTAAAGTATGATGAATGTAACATTTATCTGGTAGATAAAATTTAAAACGAGATAATACATGTAACTTAATAATTAATCATGTCATAAATGAGTTATTCTGTCAAAAGCGCTAAACTCAAACTTGATGTGATTATTAATTGTGTTTTATCACAAATACAATCCATCTAATAATTGTGTCAAATTTGAATACCTCCACCGATTTAATCATGTTTGTGTTTATGTCAAATTATACCAACTCTATCTAAAGAGAGTTTATCTCCAACCCACCTGACAGTTTGTGGAAATTCATGGAAACATCAAGGTTTTCAAAAATGACAAAAAGTGGTCTGGTAAATTTTATCTCCACCTACACCGATTTAATCGTGTTTGTGTTTGTGTCAAATTTTACCAACTCTATCTAAAGAGAGTTTATCTCCAGGGCACCTGACTTTTTGTGGAAATCCATGGAAACACCAAGGTTTTCAAAAATGACGAAACGTGATCTGATAAATTTTATCCTTATTTAGTGATGCAGATCAAAGAAACCCTATAATTCCATGTCAAATTGGATACCAACATAAGAATATCTTATTAAATATGTATCTTATTTTAAATTCTATTCATAGTAGCAATTGTATCATTTGAGTATGTTTATTTATATCCTATTTAGACATGTGTTCTTTGAAAAGCTTTGAGGTAGAGCTGTTTTCTAATAAATTTTTGTTTCAAACTTTGTCTGAGTGTTGAGGTTATTTCTTGGTATTTTGAGAAATAAATGAGATCGCGCAAATATTCTCATAAGCAATGTGAGTTTACTTTTATTTTGTTATTTCAAAAATTTATAGACTAGACAAAGTATTGAAAATATCCCTACACCTATCCATTGATCCATTGTCAATTGTACCTTCCACAAAATTAGTATATAGATCATAAAAAAATAAAGTTATAGCCAAGGAAAAAAAGAAAAAAAAAGAAAAAACATAACTCCTTATTGCTATAAAACATAGCTCATATATATATAACCCTTCTCTAATGAAACTTTATTGTTTTGTCTGTTAATGGCATCTTTATTTTGTTAAAATGAGGATGTCCTTAATAGAGAATATGTGTGTATGTATGTATATATATGAACAACAAAGGATTTGATTCAGGAATTTCCAAGAATGATATAAGCTAATAATCCCCTAAATCAAGTCCTGTCACTACTACAAAAATGGGCTTTACTGACACTAAATTAGTGTCAGTAAGTACTTTTCCTGACACTTGTTAATTATGTCAGTAATGCTCAAGCCAGAACACACTGACATTAATTTTTAGTGTCAGTGATTTTTGTATCAGTAATTCATGTCACTATAGTATCACCAAAATAATGATACGATAGTGTTAATATTTGATGATACTATTTATATGTCAGTGATTTATGTGACTATAGTATCAATAACAAGCTAGTTCGATAATATCAAAAATTATTCATGTCAATTTAAATATTTAGTGTCAGTATTTAATAATGTTATGCAGGATTGGTTAATAAATATTTTTTATTCTAATTATATTTTTCTTGAATGTTTTACAACCAAAAGAAAGCTAAAAATATATTAAATATATAAAATGTCGCAATATAATTCACATAATAAACATCCCAAATACATCACTCAAATTCACATGATTCAACTACACCACTATCTGGAAAAGAAAAATATAAGTACTAAATTAAGTTTTCAACAACCACAAAGTACTAATTTAGTTTCCACCAAAAAGAAGCACAAGAACATCACTCAACATCCATCTGCAGCTTCATTTTTTTCCCACCTACAACAACATAAAATCAATTAGTATGGAAATAGATTATGGAAAACAAATTGATTGTGAGTAGTTAAACAGAGCAATTGAAGGATGTTTCAACAACTAATAAAACAATAAGAAATAAGATTACAATAATACTGAAAGTTATAGAAATAAAGAACCTTAGCTTAAGTTGTCTGAAGAAGCCATGTTGGATAACCTGCTACAAGTCACAGAAAACAAAACATCTAAGTCAATCTAATTAAAAACTTCCTATTTTTTATAATCAAACAACAGAAATCTGCAATCAAAACATCCATTTGCCCACTCAAACTTTCAGCCTTAGTATAAACTTCTTTCACTTTAATCTCATAAAACTTGTCAAATTTATGAAACTCTCATCAAGCCTTCTAAAAAACTACTGCTCTCATTCCCCTCCTTCCTCAACAATCCTCAAAAGTATTTTCATTGCAAAATAGCCCAAAAAAATTATAGGAGTTGTTTTGACTTTAGAATAGCAACAAAACAGCCCCGGGAAATCTGTAGGGGCTGTTGTGCAGTGAAAACAGCCACTAGAAATTTACAGGGGCTGTCTTGTTGTTGTTCTATAGTAGAAACAACCCCTGCAAATTAACACTTTCAGATGAATTAGAAAGGAAAATAATGTTACCTATGATAGTCATCATTGTTGAAGTCATAGCAGATAGCCTGCAAATTAACAATAATAACAGCATTTACATCAGTTTATGAAACTGCTTTTATTGGTTTTTTTTTTTGCAAGGATATGTATATAAATAATAGTGCATTTAAACTTACATATATAATGTATCTTAGACCAGCTATTAATGTGGTATAGTTTTTGTAAAGTACCCTATTTACCTCAGAAACTTCACTTTCCTCTATGCCAAGATTTTGAATCATCTATTATACACAAAGTAAATTTGTAGAAACTAGTTATACATTTGTTAAACAAATAAACAACTTAAATGACAAAAGTTTACTAACTGAATAGAAATGCACCAAGGTCATTATAAATTGGCACTACTTATTGAAATGATCAACAACATTGACACTAACACCTCATACATGAATTCAGATTTTAAGCGTATAAAGAGAGTTCAAATGAATGATTGCTTATACATTTTATAACAGATTTTACAACAATAAAGTAGATAAATGGCAACTCTACTAGAGGTATGTTTCTAGTATAAGGAATCAAGCATAAGTAAAGGAGCAAGGTAGTATCTTATCATCCGCATAATCAACACACCATGACAGATATCAAATCAAATAAATACTACGAGTGCTGAATGGAAGAAAGAAATTAAAACATTTTCTGTAAAATATTATTATTATTATTATTATTATTAATCAATAATAGGTCTTAATATAAAGCAAAAAGTTTCCGATGATAATATCCAAAACTATATAGTCAAATACTCAAAAGCTGAAACCAAAATATCAGAAAAAAATTTATAAAAGCAATAACAATAAACCTAAGCAGTAAACACAACAGACCCACCAGCTTTTTTAATTTTCTTCTTGGCTGTTTTGGAAACACTTCACCACAACGAGTTGGTTCTCAAGCAAATGGCCCTTACCCAAAACCTTAAAGTAGCCAAACTGAGTCACATCGATCGTGGGAACATTGTCTTTGGAAGCCTTGGCTTTGACCTCCTGAGGTACCATTGGCCAAAGCCTTGTTTTTTTTTTTGATCCATGACAATGAAAACTGATCTTTTATATATTCAAGCAAATGAAGCGAAACCCCTGCTCAAAGATACCATAAAAACTAGATGGCAATTTTGAACACTAGTGTCTAAAGCCCAGAGGCCTATGTATTTGATAAAACAACTGACGGAACACTAAACACATAATGTTGAAATTCAAAAGTTAAAAGGGTCAAACAGAGAATTGAAACATAATATGATTCGCCCTTAAGATAAATTCTTGGCCCTCAAATCACATGCAGAAGCAAGCTACAGTGAAGAGAGATTCGGAAGAAGCACTGAAAATGCCAAAAGATCGAAGTTGCCCTTCTTGAGAAAATCGACCTTATGATTACTAAGGCGATTAAGGCAAGACAACTACTACACGAACCCTAAAAATGGAGTTGCTTACCTTCTTCAGGGGATGCGGGGCAAATTAAATTATTACAATATTACTCACAACTCAATTAATTTGAGTATTTGACTAATCTAATTCAGACAAAAAATTAATGAAAAAATTAAAAAGTGGAATCTCAACTCACTGTCTCAGGCGCCCAGCGCGATAGCTACGGCTGAACGCGGCTGCAACGGCAATAATTTAGACTGGAGGGTGAGATGGTGACCAGAGACGGAGAAAGTGAGAGCGACTAAACGAGCGTGAAAGAGAGGGGTTGCCGCTGCTGTGTGTGCCTTCAGAGAGAGAGTGAAAGCGAGCGAGCTACTGCAGTGTGTGGTGCGACCTGCTGGGCTGCCCTCGCACGGGCTGCGTGTGCCGTTGTCATCGTGTGTGCTGGTAAGGCCTTAGAGAGGGGCTGCCGCTGGTTAGCACTTAGGGAGAGTTAGGGATTTAGGCACTTGGAATTTTAGGGATTTGGATTTTAGTTTGTTTGAGAGGGAACACATTTTGGTGGAGGGAGATCAAAAATTTTGTGTTAAATTATAGCAAAGGGTTTGTAGCTAATTATATACGGTTTAACCAAACAAAGAAAATATGCACACAAGTGGTTTGTAGTTTGAAATTAAAATTTTAACTTCGGAGATATTGAGTTCGAGTCCAAGTAAAAACATAATTAGAATTATATTTGTTTTTATCACTGATACTAAAGTATAAGTAATTACTGAGTTTTATGCTACTGACACCTTAGTACCAGTGATTTATGATAAATATTTGTTAAATGAAAAAAATGATCCAAATGTATACCATTACTGACACTTTTTACAAAGTGTCAGTAAAGGTCATTTTTGTAGCAGTGTGTGAACCCTAATCTTGTTGACCATGATTAGTATCTAATAAAAACACAAGAAGCAATTATACAAAGAAGCAATGAAAAATCAATTCTAACCAAGAGAAGCAATCAAAAATCAATACTAACCAAGAGATTACAATGTTTGGCCATAATTATGTCTATATCTGTTGGTTAAAAATTAGTTTTTCTTATAAAACTTTTTAGGACGGATCTCATACAATACATAAGAATCCGTAATGTAGAAAATCATACATTGACAATCCGACTTTGCTTTTTTGCTAAAGTAATTTAGGATTCCAAATAATGATCCATCACCACGACTCATGTTAGATCACGATCCGTCACTACCACTCCTGTTAGATCACGATCCATCACCGAGATCACGATCCGTCACCAAATAATCTTCCAGCTATGACTCAAATTTGATCAGCACTGGACGTGTGGGCATCCGTTTCACTACTTCCAAAACAACCGACTTCTTTTGTAGTGTTTTTCTCAAAATGGGTATTTTGGAATCATGTAACTTTTCTTCTTGAGAAAAATACACTTATATAAAATTTCTTGTAAAACCCTAGATATGTATTATCCTTTTATTATAATTCAAAATAATAAATATTTTGAATTTAATATTATCTCTCCACTTACGTGAAAGTGGAGATCATGTGTAACCACTTGTAAAATAACACAAGGCTCCATTTGCACATAAATATAACACATAAGGTCTTAACAAATATTATAATTAGGTTTATCACCTAATATGCCAGTTTTCTGTTTTTAGGTCCAGTAGTGGTACAATCAATTAAATGAGCTAACCCAGGGATCATTTAGGAACATACAATAGTGGCTAAAACAATCAAGCCTGTAAATGAACAAGTCTAATCATTTAATTCCAACTCTACTCCACTATAAGATTGGAACTGACCTCCATAATCATAATTGTATACTCGAATAATAATTCATCCCAAGCCACATTGATCTCTTTACTGAATAATTATTTGTACCACTTCATTAATTAAATCGATATCTCAACTGTCCAATCAATTTAATTACTCCTTGATACTTACTGGTTTGACACACTTTGACCAGAGAATTCTATGATCAAGCGCCGAAAACCCATCAAGAGATGTGTTGTACAAATTCTATATTGTTAATCTATAACTTCAATACTCATAATTGCTCCCACCAAGATACTGGGTAATCTTGACTACAAGTATGTGTCGTGCCCATCGGTAACTTAAATGGAATAACAATTACAATCATGAAATTATAACTAACTCAAAATTAAAATTACAGTAAAATCAATACCTATGAGATTTAATAAGTCTGACAGTTATTACAAAGTTAATTAAATCTCATATGTGATCCTGTTCAATGTAGTCGTACTACATCAATAAATTCATACATGATTAAGACAAATCATTCAATGAATTTATTACAGTCTATACCTAAATAAAGTGCCCAACTTTATTTATCAACTGCGAACTTAATTTATTTAATTATAAGATAACTTGTATTTATGTCTTCTGTGAATCTATATGGTGATCACATAAATACATATAATATGATTAAATGGACTTTACTCAAAATATTAATGCAACTATGATACTTGAATAAAATACCTCATTTATTTTATTAATCAGAAAAATTATTTATTACAATTAAATAAACACATATGCTTTTAAAGAGCATATTTTTCTAACAATTTGGCCATAATTATGTCTACATCCATTGTGAAAATTGAAGAGAGCTTTTACTATCAATGATTTTACAGATCTTTGCAGATTCGGGCCGAATCTGAAATTTCTTGCCATTCGAACTACAAATAGTCTTACGGTTTCCTTGGTGCTACATTATTAAATTCTTATTTAGTAGTACACATGGATGAATTGAATGATACATAGGTGCTTCATTCATTTTCTGGAGCATTATGAGATGTTATGATACAGTCAAGATTGTCAAAGTTGGCTGCATCTAGAAGTGTTTGGCATGGCTGCATCTAGAAGGGTTTGACATTTGAAAGAAGAAAATGGTGCAGCCGGCCAAAGAAAAATGGTGCCATCCAAATGGAGAAAAAGAAGAAGTTGGTAACTACATTTGAAATATATAAATATATATATTAATTTAATAGCCATTTTTTAGCTATAAAAGGAAGAGCTCCCTAATTCATTTGAATTTAATTCCATCGAGAGAAATCTTTCTTTCTTTGAGTGTTGAGAGTTTTCAAGAGTTTAATAAACTCTTGCGTGTCTAGTGAGTGAGAGATTGGGTGTATTGGGGTTTTGGGTAGTGAGCTAAAATCTTACAATACTTGTAATCCTTATTTCACTAGTAAAATATTTCCTTCTGTCTTCGCCCGTGGATGTAGGCCAAAAGCCGAACCACGTAATTTTCGGTGTCCTCTATTGTGCTTGTTCTTTATTTTATTTCTAATTTTATTTTAGCTGTGGTCCTGCTGCACCCACCAATTTCCTAACAAAGATAACCTCAAGAGATTTTCAAGTTAGTTTATTTCTATAAGATTACAGATCTGAAGAAGTGAACTTATATTCTGAAAATTTATTTGTTCTTGGTCACGTCATCCATGCATGCTTTTATATTTTTGGGTTGCCGTGGACCAGCAGTTGAGTGGCCCGCTCGGCTCAGCCTACAAAATAACAGAGTTAAGTTCCTTGACAAACAAACTTGATGCCCGTCTGACTTGTTATACATAAATGACAGATAATCAACTGAGGCTAATCCAGGTTCTAAAATTACTCTTTGGGTTGAGATCTCTACAAGCCGATGTAGTTTAGTGCCGAGCTTGGTTCACGGCTAGTTTTTATTTGCTTTTAGTACCATATGAGTTAGTCTACATTTCATTCAAAGAAGATTGTGCTGTCAGGCAGAACGACATGCATGTCTAAGGGCTATGGCATCCCCAAATTATAAATTACTTTTAAAATGTCATTTTAGAATTGGGCGAAATGTAAATACATTGAGAAATTACCAATAGCGACTCTGAAATATTTTGAGATCATTTATATGACAATTTAATCTATTAAATGGATGGTGATTTGCTCACAAGAATCAATGATAGATGATTTTGGAGAGATGAAAGAATCGTAAATTTCCCTTTTAATGTATATATGAATTAGATGATATAATTATATATAATTAGATATCAATTATTTTATTTATATTTTTATATGTTTTAAGATTTAAATCATATTTATGCTATTTTTGTTGCAATGTTTTTTTTTTTTAATTTTTGGATTCAAATTAGTACTACAAATTAACCGTCAACCAAAAATTTTGATTCTGACTGCCCCCGCACAACCCCCATGGAAATTAAATTGGCCAAACGCTATCTCCATTTAAGAAGTTACCTATATATATCCATTTATTGTTATTGAAGCAAAGGAGACTAAAACACAGGCACTTCTCTGTTTATAAGTACACAACTAAAACCTCTCTCTTAGTTTTCACATTACCAGTATGGAAATTAGTATTGTCTCAAAAGAAGTTGTGAGGCCATCTTCACTCGATGTTCATCTTTTAAAACCATTCAAAATTTCTCTTTTAGATCAACTCACTCCCACAACTTTTTCTCCACTGATACTATTTTACCCCATGAGAAATACACATCTAAAGGGTACCCAAATCTCAACTCAACTCAAGGAGTCACTCTCAAAAACCCTAGACCGCCTTTACCCTTTTGCAGGAAGAGTGAGAGACAATCTCATCATCAACGATTACGATGAGGGAGTTCCACATATTGAAACCCGAGTGAACACTCATTTATTTGAGTTTCTTCAAAATCCTCCAATGGAACTATTGGACCAATGTCTCCCGTATCCTCCATTCAGTTACCAACCAAATCCAGATCAAGTGCCCCAAGCAGCTGTACAATTGAACATATTTGATTGTGGTGGCATAGCACTTGGCTTGTGCCTCTCACATAAGATCATTGATGGTGCCACAACAAGTGGTTTTCTCAGAAGTTGGGCTGCAAATTCTCGTGGAGCTTGCCATGAAGCAGTGACGTACAAAAACTTATCTGAGTCATCAATCATTTTCCCTCCTCAAAACCCTTCACCAAATCACCATTTATCCGTAATGGAAAAGATTTGGTTCAGAGAAGCCAAGTCCAAGACAAGAAGATTTGTGTTTAACGCGAAGGCCATAGCATCCCTAAGGTCTGAATGCAAAGGCGAACGTGTCTCCAATCCAACGCGCATTGAAGCATTGTCAGCATTCATTCTGAAGTCGGTCATGCTGGCTCCAAGATCAACAGCAAATTCACGGTTTGTATTACATCAAGCGGTGAACCTTCGAAGATTAACAGAGCCAAGATTATCGACTTTTAGTGTCGGGAACCTCTTTCTGTTCGCAAGCGCAGCTTATAACATGGAGCATGCAGCAGAAATGGAGCTGCATGAATTGGTGGCACGTATGAAGCAAGCTGTGGGGAGTATCAATCGTGAGTACTTGAAAATATTGCATGGTGATGAAAGTTTTCCAAAAGTGTGTGAGTATATAAAAAAAATAGAAGAGGTTTCTACCCACAAAAATTTAAATGCCATCATATCTTCCAGTTGGCTCAAATTTGGATTCAATGAAGTTGATTTTGGGTGGGGGAATCCAATTTGGAGCGGCATTTCTGGAGAATTTGGTTCTTTCCGAAACTTGACAATTTTTAAGGAAATAGGAAGTGCTGATTATGATAATGCAGTGGAGGCATGGGTGACATTAGATTAAAAAGAAATGTCTGTATTGGAGCATGATCCTCAGTTTTTGGCCTTTGCTTCGCCGAATCCGAGCATTATTATTTGATGTTTGTCGATTCTGAATTTTTTGTGTTCCTGATGAATCACGATCGATGCTACTGGCTAGCCAGTGGCTAATACTAAGAAGTTGATGGTGATGGTAGATTTTGAAGATGGCAGCATGATATGCTGCAATGAAATAAAGGTTGGTGTAGTGAAAAAATAAAAGGGATAACGTCTCCGGATCCCTGTTTTTTTTTTTATTGATTTTAAAAGTTACGGTATATAATTTATGTATTTTTTTAGCCAATAAAACCATTAAAAAAAAACGTGAATTGTGATGGATTAATTTTCAACTATAGGATGGCTAGTCGGTTCATTTTCAAAGGTTCTACTAAAAGAAAAAATTAGTTTGAACTGGCGGACTGTTTTCAAACAGTTAGCGTTATTTGACTCATTACCCATGTTTAAATCCTGGCGAGATAAGTGACAACAAAATAAATTTAGATATTGCCAACTCTTTTACTTTATACGCGCGTGTGTGTGTACATATAAGTATATATATGTGTGTATATATATTAAAATTCAGTAATCAATCAAATTTTTATTACTATTGAATGGGCATTTGTCTTACTAATCACTTTCAAAATGACTAAATACGTATATAATAAATTGGTAAAAGGAAAACGGTAATTGGCGGGCCGGACTATATTTGTACCATGAAATGTGCATTGTACACCTTCCTAAAAAATCATTTGATAATTTAAAAAATGATCATTCTATAATACTGTAATTAAAATTACGGCATCAATACCATAATTAAATATAAATTGTGTAAATGAAATATAAGATATGTAAATCAACATTAAGTGAAAAATAAAACAAAAATTGTGTAAATGGAACATAAGACTTGTAAATGGAAGATAAAACTATTAAATTAACATAAGAGTAGTAAATTAATGTATCACTGATAAACAAAATAAAAACTTGTAGATGTAATATAAAACTTGTAAATTGATATTTAGTATAAAATAAAACATAAAATGTGTATATAGAAAATAAGACTTATAAGTAGAAGGTAAAACAAGTAAATAAATACAAGAGTGGTAAATTGGTGTATTATCGGCAAATAAAAAAATTATACATATACATACATATATATATATATATATATATACATATATATATATTTATATAACATAAAACTTATAAATTAACATTAAGTGTAAAATAAAACATAAACAATGTAAATGGAATATAAAACTTTTAAATGAAAAGTAAAATAAGTAAATTAACATTGGAGTGGTAAATTTATATATCATTAGTGAATAAAATTAAAAAACTTATCAATATAACATAAGGTTTGTAAACAAGAGTAAATGTAAAATAAAACATAAAATAAAAAAAATAAGGCATAAGAATTGTAAATAGATAGTAAAACAAGTAAATTAACATAGTAACGGTAAATTCATGTATTATTGATAAACAAAACATAAATTTATAGATCTCGGAACCCATACTATTCAATTAAGGAACTATGAGATAGTTTTGAATTTATCAAGAAACAAATAGTTTTGAAAATGATTTTGGTGTTGAATCCTCTTGAAAAATTTATGGGAGGTACCCATAGCTGTCCAGAATAGTTTTGTAAAATATTATGTCATTCTAATTTTTAGATTAAGAGTTAAAATTCTACGAATCAGACTTGTATGGGTATGAATTAGAAAATCAAATTCATAGAATAAGTTGTTAATAGTTTTATCTTTTATTTGTTTAAGGTGTTGTTAGAGGCTTAGAGTGTGTTTAGATCATTGCTTTTATCGAGGTAATTAACTTTGTTTCTAATATACTGGATATGTATGATTATTTTGATACTATTATAAGTATATGTGTTTATATCGTTCTTTGAAAAAAAAATGATTTAAAACAAAATTAGTTTATGTAAATGTTTTCAAATATGAAAATTTTGTTATTTTTAGTTTTAATAAAATGTTAGAAATGCCTTTAAATATGTAATTTATTTTGTTACATGATTATCTTTTATGAATTTGTCTATAAATATTACAATGGAATTTATTTTGCAAGCCTAAATCATTGTTGATTTTTATGAATTCGATATAAATATTTTGTTCACATTTACGATCGAGATTATTTATGATTGTTTGGGGGACACCTCTTGGGACTATATGGCCGCCACCTCTCGAGAGCCAAAGTGCCGCAGAGTGCCAGGCACAGTACAAAGTTATATGTGCAAGTCGTTACATATGGAAAATAAATTTAAATATTTTGGGTCATGTTAGTAGTTATTCTGAGTTTGATTCTAATCGTATTATATGATAAATATGTTCTAGACTCGTATTGGTTTCTGTGCTGAGTGTGCACATTATATTCCAATTCTGATTCTGTTTCTGGCTAGTCACTAGGAGTATAGATGGCACTATATGACATGAGATAACCTCTTGTTTTCTACATATATGCTATATGATTTGCTTCCATGATTGATTATGTTTTTGGATATTCTGAATTGCTATGAATTTATGTAATCTTGTTGTAATGTCATTTTATGAGATTTATGACTTATAATATTTATTTTAATAAAAAGAAGGCTTGTAATATCTTTGGTACCCGATAAGCCTAGTGTGTTAGGAATGCTTTTATTTACCGAATTGACTACTCACCCCTCATCATTAAGTTTTACAGATTAAGTACCTTGTTAAGAGGTGTGCTTATCTTTGGAGTTAGAGATTCGTTTACTTTTGCTAGTTGAATAAGAGAAGCATTGTTGTGCAAATTTTGTTGTATTCGCAAGCACACGAAACTATTGTAGAATAGATTTCTGGTGATGAGTACCTTGTTAGGAATGCTTTTATTTACCGAATTGACTACTCACCCCTCATCATTAAGTTTTACAGATTAAGTACCTTGTTAAGAGGTGTGCTTATCTTTGGAGTTAGAGATTCGTTTACTTTTGCTAGTTGAATAAGAGAAGCATTGTTGTGCAAATTTTGTTGTATTTGCAAGCACACGAAACTATTGTAGAATAGATTTATGGTGATGAGTGTCGATCCCACAAGAAGGTAGGTTTAATTATGTGTAGGGTTAATTTTCTAAGTGTGTATGTGAGTTGATTGGAAGTGATTTCTTTATCTTAAGATTTAAAATAAAATGGCGGAATTAAATCAAAGATGAATCTATGCAAATAAGGCTCTTGAGTCTCTAGATTCACACTCAACATTTCACCACGGGCTTAATATTTCTTTTTATTTCTAATTAATTTATGAGGAGATATTTCCACTCATAATCCTCGATCTAATAAACATGGTATCAAGCCCTCTGTGTGCCAGAGGGTAATGATCTTCCACTAATTGTGGTGTGAAGAACACATTGTGCCAGACGATAATAATCCTTCAATTAGTAACATGGCAAGAACGTCCACTAAATAGCTTAGATGTACTCTCGGTCGACATTGAGTCAAGACGATCGACAAAATACTAGAGAGAAATTTTCTCTCTAATAAATATGGTGTTAAGTGCTCATCGTGCCAAAGAGTAACGATGTGCAACTAGGGAGCCGGTATACGGTGCAAAATCTAGTTAAGATACATTGTCTGTCGACACAAGTCAAAACAATCACTTAAATCATAGAGAGAGAGTAAACAAACTTACAAAATTAATCCCATTGAACATGTTGAGGCTTCACCTTGAACCCAAGCTTGAAACTAAATTAGCCACTCATAATTGAACTAGGAGTAAAATGGTAATTACAAACAATATGTAGAAAATACAAGATGGAGAGAGAATTATAAAAAATAGAGATAAAAAATGGATTAAGGGAGTTAAATTCAAGCTCTCCCCTATTTATAGATACAATGAGTAAATTATGGTCATCGATTGAAAACAATTCAGATACTCAGGATTGCGCCACGGGAACACATCATCAATCAACACTACATTAGTATTTCAGTCCAATAATATGTTGTCACATCATTAGTCAACGTCACATCATTAGTCACCGCCATATCATTGGTTTAATAGAATGCTGCTATGTCATTAGTCGATGCCACGTCATCGATCAATGCCACATTATCATACCATATATGTAAATAGTATCATATACATGAACAATATAGTATACATGAATAGTAATATATATGTGAACAGTACCAAATACCCTTTTATGCTTCTACTAAGGTTTTCAATCATTCCGAGTTAAAAAATGGCATCTGTTTTGCTGTATGACTTCTCGTTTATCATGAAATGGAAAAAAAACTCATAAAGTACATAAAATACTTAAATTATAATAAAAACACACAATTAAAGTTTAGAGGATTTAAACACATAAAAGTAGAAATGTTAGTGGGACTTGAAGCACAAATTGATAATTTTACCATTTATAAATATGCATTCTCCAGTATTCAACAAGGATAAACTCATGTTTCCTTAATGTTTGTTTATTTTATGAGCTCATAATTGGGGAATTTTAAGACTTTTGTCATGTTTCTGTCTTCAGGAGAAAATATTTAGTATTAGACATATGGGTTCATGGATTTATTTAAATAAAATTTGAGGCATTTTAATTTATGAGTGACCTCTTTTACCATGTGCTCCGCACGTGTTAGATTTGGGGTGATTCAATTACGGTATCAGAGCCATAGGTTTAGGATTTTATAGACTTTGTTTGAGGCTAGTTTTGTCTAAGCACAATCAGTTACATAAATGGTATTGTTTACCTTGAGTTATTAGAGAGAGTAGATCTTTGTGATGGGGAGTAATCGTCTATAATAAGAAATTTGATTTAGACCCTTTTGACCTTTTAGTGACTTATGACTATATGATAATTACTTTGATAAAGGATTTCTAGTATCAGTATAGTATGAAATACTTGTTTAATCTTGTTGACAATTTTAAATTTTTGTTATCAAATTTTTCTCTTCTTATTTAGTACTTTGTGCGTGAGTGTGATCTTTATTTATGACCTATGTTTCCGACTAATTTAATGGATTTTTTAAATTCTAATTCTTCGTTGTTTAGTCAATGATGTCACGTAAGGGAGGTGCTAAGAATGTCTCTAGCTTGAGAAATGCTTTAGGTGTCGTTGATGACACTGACTCCACCTTGCGTGAGATGGCCAACGAAAGTAATCTTATAATGCGCCCAATGGTTAGGTTAATGGAACAATAAAGTAAGTTGATTCAAGATATGGATATAGGTAGAGTTAAGGCATATGGGAATGTGTCAGCTAAGAGACAAGATGCTAGAAGAGATTAGGGAGCTTTGATGAGCTTAGAGCGATTTAAGAAATTAGGACCACTTATCTTTCAGGGGATGGCTGATCTTATAGTTGTACAGGCATTGCTAAAACAAATGGAGAAGATAATTGTGGCTATAGGTTGCAACGATGATCAGAGGGTGTTTTCAGCCTCATTTGTCCTTTAGGGTTTGGGTTAAGAGATGTACCTATCACTTGGGAGTTGTTTTTAGAAGTTTCTCAAGAGAAGTACTTTCCTAAGCAGCTTTAACACCAGATGGAGGCTGACTTTCTGAAATTTATTGAAGGAACGAAGTCTGTTGTTGAGTATGAGGAACAATTTATGGCCCTTTGATAACTCTATGAAATGAGAGTTATCATGAGACTTTTAGGCTTAAATCAATACTACTTAGAGAATAACTGATATGTTTTAGTGCAATTTAATGGTAGTTTGCATTAGTACATGTGTTTATATAGTTCTTTAAAACAATTATTTGATTTTCATAACAAAATCAGTTTATGTAAATGTTTTCAAATCTAAAAATTTTTAATACCCCTGTTGGTTAATTTATATAATCATTTATTACCAATGCCAAAGTGCAAGTATACACAACAAGTAATAAAGTAATGAGTATTCAAGATCGTCTCCACAGGGATTAATGTTACTCAAAGTGCTAAAGCAATCACAATAATGCAACCAACTAAAGATCGAAACAAACACTTGTCAAATTATTCTTCCGTAACCAATAATTATAAGAGATAGAAATAAAATAATACTTGTACGAAATAAACGAAGTTAATTGTGTTTAAGATCGAATTGAGAAGGTAATAGTTGAATGATCAAGCTCTCCTAATGGTGTGACTGTTGATTACCGAATTAGCACCAGTTGTTATAATAAGTGCTGCAGCACTGGGTAGAACAAATCTGCTTCCGCAGCTATCGCATGTTGGGAATCTCATACTTTTAAATCTACTAACAATGACTAGTTGCTCATAAATTTAATGTATGGCTTTATGAACTTTAATCTCTCTACCCTGCAAGGTGAACACCTATGTCTAGGATATCACAAATCTTAATTCAAGTATTGCCCTTATGGGATTTAAGATGACCTAATCCAGGAAACTCAACTTAAGATCAAGTAATACTCCAATAATGTCCGCTAAGACATGCCCTTTTGCTGCTCTATCTTAACTGAAACCATTAAATGGGTGGTCAACCGAAATAACAATTATGTTCATAAAAACTATTAGAGTATAATGCTACAACATTATCATAACAACATATAAGAACAGTCAAGAACCCATTGGATTATTTGTCACTCAACTACACTTAAATTTAGTTCGTATTCTGAATGAGAAAAGTAAGCATAATGATACTGATCATAGAATACATTCAATCAATCAAAGGACGAAAGATAATATGAATTAAGCACGATGAAAGTCTAAGGATCCTTCTCGATTCTTCGATGATGCCGAACAACACTCCTTAATCTTCTTCTTCTTCTCGCCTTTGTAATTGTCTTTTGATGATAATAATTCTCTGCTGCTTGCTATGTGGTGCATGCCTCCTTTATATATTGCAAATTAGGTTAAAGCCGAAACCCATGAGCGTGCATGTGTTTAAATTAGGAAACATATAGATCGTGATTTAATTGCTGACTGCGCCTATATTTTCTCCCGCGTTACTCCCAAATTGCTGCAGCAATGGTTGCTCTAACATCCTCAACAGCACTTGTATTATTTCTGATTGTGCTTTCTTTCTTTTGTGACCATCTTCTTTCCTCCTCTTTCCCATCTACTGTCTCCGCATCCTTTCATGAATTTAAAACCTACAAATTAAAACCTGTTTTTAGCACAAATTACTATGATTCAAGCAAAACTTGTTAAAACTCAACTAAAATGAATGTTTATGCAAAAGGTCACCAAAATGTAATCAAAACACATTATTTGCTCTCTAAATGACCTTTATTCAAGTCTAGAATAGATGTAATAACTCTCATTTCCTAGAGTTATCACACCCCCAAACTTAAACTATTGCTTGTCCTCAAGTAATGACACATACTAATATTTTCCACAAGCAAACATGCACACAATTTCAGCTCTTTTATCAAACTTGTAAAGATTCTTCCACCTTCAGATCATAATCCCAATCATACAAAATGCCCATAGTAGATCAGTTCTAGACTTAAGCTTATTTCTGTCCATAGTGTGTGTGTGCTGCCTTTGTGATTGAATTCCCGATATGCTGTAACATTATCAAAGAATTGCCGAAATTTCAGCAGTGATATACTTCATTCTTACAAGGGATAGCATAAACTCCACATATTCAAACTGTGATAGCTTTAATATGGATAACTTGGGGGTAATCAACCTCCTCACTGTAACATTTATTTTTCATGTGAATGTCTATCACTTGTAATGATGACACCCAATTACTCAAACCATGCCCAGATCAGAGTTGCTGCAACAATATCTGTGGTATAGTCTTATCTCAAGATATCTTTGACTCAAGGCTGAACATAGGGCTCATGAACAGACCTGGCCACTCAATGCCTTAGATAGAGGACATATATATTATATATTATTATTATTATTATTATTTAGAACATATATATGCTACAGCATTGCTCATAACTCTCACTGCCTTTTTACACATTTCTGCATATGGGGTGCATACTCAGATCTGGTTACTCAGCACTTAAGCCATTGGAGCAGAGTTTTATTTCATAAATATCACAGTCAATCAACATGCTTCTCCCTTCAAAATTTAAGACTTTTTTTTCTATTCTTTTGGTTTTGCTCTAGCATTCTTATACAACTCAATCACGGGCTAAGTGTTGGGACAGAATTCACTTCTATCTATAACTATCTCTACATGGCATTCTCATAAATACTGAATAGCACTCAATTTATCTTCATTAGGTTTTCAAATCCATACACAAATAATAGATAATAGAGCTTCACACGACACAAACATAAACACATACATAAAACACATGCATTCGGAAACAATCCTTCCAAACTTGAGAGGTGCTGTGTCCTCACAAGCAAACAAAAATAAACACACAAGAAAACAAAACAATTCCCTTTTTTTTTTAAGAACAAGAAGGCAAATAGTGAGAAAAGTACTCCCCTGTGGTGGGGACTGCAGCCCATGATGTTGATGCTATCAGCGCTTCTTGGAGGCACTGCGTAGCTTATCCTTTGGTGACGCCTTTGGGGAGGTGGCTGGCAATGGCTTTGTCCTTTTCGCTGCAGGGCTGGTGATAGGAGTTGTGGCTGGGGTTGCTGTAGCAGTACCCGCAGATGTACTGCTTTTTTGTTTGCTGGGTTGCCTTGGACTGGTGCGGATAGGCTGGATAGGAGTTTGTTGTGGTGGTTTAGGGGTCAATGCATCAGCTGCCTGGTGTTGTGCAAATTTTAATGTACTCGCAAGCGCACGAATCTATTGTAGTATAGACTAATGGTGACGAGTGTCGATCCCACGAGGAGGTGGATTTTAATTATATATAGAATTAATTTTGTAAATGGGTAGTTGGATTTATGGTGGAAATGATTTGGAATATGCTAATACTTAAATTAAAATGGCGAGAATAAATTCTAAAATTGGAATTGCAATGGAGAGAATAAATTGAAGAGAAAATCTATTAAATTGACATACTTGGGTATCTGGATCCGTATCAACATGCATCATGGGCTAAATAATCCGTATTAATGCCAATTAAATCATGAGGGGGGAATCCACACCTCATGAACCACGCTCTAATCAATATGGTGCTAAGGGCTTATCGTGCCAAATAATAATAACCTTATACTAGAGAGCTGGTGTAACCAAGGCGGTATCTAGACAAGATTATTATTATTTGTCGACGAGAAGTCAAAACATCCACAAAAACTAGAGGGGAAGAGAAAATAAATTTACCAAATTAAGCCCATGACACATGTTGAGACTTCACCTTCAACCCAAGCTTGAAAGAAAATTAGCCACTCATAATTGAACTAGGGGCAAAATGGGAATTTATTAAAATACAAAGAAAATATAAGATGGAGAAGGAATTACAGAAAATGGATCCCAAAAATGAATTTAGAGATATCCAATTAGGGGGGGAGGCCCCCTTTTTATAGATACATGGAGTAAATCATGGTCATCGGATTAAAAACAGTTTGGACGCTCAGGATTGCGCCACGTCATCAGTCAACAGTCCACGGTTTGACCACGCGGATGAACAGTAACACGGTTTGACCTGGATGAACAGTAACGCGGTTTGGTTGAAAATAATCCTGTGTGATGCATGCATCGTACGTGAGATTTTTCGTCCACTGATATGCTGCCACGTCACCATTAACAGTACATAAGAATTTTAGCCCAACAGGATCGTGACACCTCATCAGTTAATGCCACATCATCGGTCAATGCCACATCATCATCCGTCTATGTGAACAGTGTCGTGAACAATAACGTATACAGTACCGTACACGTGAATAGTACCGTACATGTGAATAGTGCCATTTTTCCTTTTATGCTCCTCCTAAGGTTTTCGACCGTCCTGAGTTCAAAAGTGATGTCCGTTTAGCCGTCTGATCTCTCCTTCATTGTGAAATGACTATAATGCCCCTAAAATACATAAAATACTTAATTAAAATAAAACACATGTAATTAAATCACAAGAAGGTTAAATACATAAAAGTAAGGGTTGTTAGTAAGACTTGAAATGTAAAATGACGGTTTTCTCCTTTATAAATATGTATTTTCTAACACTCAACACACCCCCCAACCAGCTTATTGCTAGTCCCTAGCAAATAAAGCGAAAACAAAATTCAAATCCAAAATGATTTTTTTTTTAATAAAAATACTCGTATTTATTCAATTAGATTAATGATAGCAATCAAATAAAAGTATAAGCATTATCTCCAGTCTAAAGCAACATCACACCCACATCAACCATCCACATGAATTAGCCCAGTAGACTTTGTTATAGCTACTTTCAAGAATGACATATCAAACCCCAAAATCTCACTGGAAGTAGTGACACTCTCACAAATAAATTAAATCCAATAAAAATAGTCACTCCAATGAATGGTAATTGAGAGAGAAAATAATAAAGAAGTGATATCACATGCTCTCACCAAGATGAAATAAATATGCCCTCAGCTTAGAAATAATACGATCTCAAGTCAAATAAAATGTTAGTCAACCCACTTTATTTATCTTTTTTTTTATATGCATCACTACATCTTTTTAGCCCATATAACTAACTTCTACTTCAAACTATAGTTCCCTAAAATCAAGAAGGACTTTTATTAGGACGTAACGTAGGCTAGGGACATGGCTAACAAAGAAGGGAAATAAGGAAAACAAAGTGTATGTTTGAGAAAAATGCAGAGATTTTTTTTTTTGAAAGTTGCAAGGTGGATTTCACCTATTATTTTTATTTTTATTCTTTTGAAACAACAACTTTTGTTTTTTTTTCTCTTTTTTTTTTGGCATACTTTACTGAACAACATAATTATTTACATTTTCTCAAACATAAATAGGTGATGAAACTTATAAGATATTGGGTAATACTCCAAATCGGAGTGGGTCAAGATGATAAGTTGACAAAGAAAAAGGTTTTTTTTTTTTTTTTTTAAGGCTCAAAAGGGTTAACTATGGATATTTGATAAAAGGGATGGCTAGAAAGACTAAAACGGATTAAAGATGGCCTTTTCATCGTCTTTTATGGCTCTAAATAATCTTCCATATCTACTAGTTAGATGGGCCTCCAAATGTAGCAACACACTCTTTTTTCTTTTTCTTTTTTTATTTTACAATTTTTTTAAGGGTTAACTCAAAAGCAATTTAGAGATCGTGTGTAAAATAATAAACTGCTAAGCTGTATAAAGAGTGGGCAAAAGGGTTATTCTCCAAGAAAAATAATAGGCTCAAAAACTCACTTGGTACTTATTATGACATGTTCATTCCTTCAAGCAACTCACATTTGTCTCCGACATCAACATGTAAAGTAGCAAACATAGCGTAACATCACTTAAGACCAAAGATAATACAAATACTAAAATTTGAAATTAATCATGTCATCCAATGTTAAAACAAATCACACAATTTTGTTTTAAACAACATTCTATCCCCCAACCTATTCTAAACATGAAAGGAAAATATGCATGCAGAAATGTGAAAATGATGCATAAAAACTAATTAGAAAAGTTACACGTAAAATGATAGAAAACGAAAATGATTTTTTTTTTTAAAAAGATGCGTTTCTAGAGGAACTACACTCCATATTCAGCCATCTTCGACTCAAAAGGTGGAAAATGTATATTTATAGAGGAGAAATTAAAAAGAAGAAAAATAAACATAAACACATAATAAAGAAAAAGAAAATGTCTGAATTTTTTTTTAATTTTTTTTTAAAACGATGAAGATGCGTTTCTAGAGTCACTACACTCCATATTCAGCCATCTTCAACACAAAAAGTTAGCAACAGTTAGTTTCTACAACAATAAATTAGTAAAAACTTAACCAAAATTCCACAATTGTCGATTATTCCCTCCCCCCAACCAGAACGAAACATTGTCCTCAATGTTTGAGAGGAAAGAAGTAGAGTTTAGAAGACATCACCTGGGTGGTGCAACACAGAAAATAATATTTACAAGCGGAGAGTTAAATCTAATTTGTACTTCTTACTGCGGCTACTGTTACCATCATTATTTGGGCGCTCCAACACAAAGGTCCAGGGGTCTGGCTCCGGTCTATAAGCTTGTAACATATCAAGTAGCTCATTAGCAGTGTGAGCACAAATAAAGAGTTTTTTTGCATTAGAGGGAATGAAATAGTTTTTTATTGCATGGTTAAGAAATGCGATAAAGCCATCATAAAAGTTATTGACATTTAACAAACCGATGGGTTTCTGGTGGATATGCAGATGGGCCCAAGATGCTAGTGTGATAAGTGCCTCTAGTGTTGCAAAATCTCCTGGAAGGAAAATAAAAGCATCAGCATGATTAAGCATTTCAGTTATTCTTTCTTGCATACCTGAGACGACTAACTCTTCTCCAGTTGATGAGTCAGACGAACTGCCCAATGGTTTTAAGACTCTTGGGATGATGCCTAACACTTGACTTCCTCTGATAAAAGCTGCTTCTGAGACCATTTTTGATAACCCTCGGTTACCTCCTCCATACACCAAGTGTAATTTTCTCGCTGTTATGCTGCGACCAAGATCTATGGCTGCCTCAACGAACTCTTTATGTTTGCCATATGTAAATCCAGAAAGCACACAAATGTTCTTGAATTGTCTATTTGGAGTAGCTGCCATTGGGATACTTCTCAAAAAACAATTTGTTAGTGCTTGACAAAAAAAATCACATTTAAGAATCTTGGTGACAGTGGATCACAGTTGTGTATGAGGTAACATGTCAGTGTCAAATAACGCGTAAAGCACGTGGCTCGCTAGTAAAAAAGGAAACAATAAAAGGGAAAAAGAAAACAGTAATAAGGAAAAAGCAAACAGTAATAAAATTTTTAAAGACAATAATGCACACAATAAAACAATAGTGATATAAAATAACAGTAAAGTGAAAGGATATTTACAGGTAGTTGCGACTGTGGCTCACATCTTCCTCTGGTTTTACGTCCAGAAACGGCTTGAACGCCCTCTATGGGTCGAGGATAGGCTTCCCATCCAGTTTTCTTATAAACTGGCAAACAGGGTCGTTTATAGTCAGATTCCCGAGACTGTATCGTACATGCTCTTTCTGGAATAATAGCCATAACTGGAGAATCGCTCCTTGCACATATCCACTGGGATGCGTTTTAAGAGACAAAAGGATATCATCCAATGACTCCTTATTCAAGCCATCCCTAATGAATTGAATCTTATCTTCCCTGTTATCAGACACCATTCCTAAAGAACATGGGTTTTTATTGCAACTCACTCTAGCACACTTATGACAAGCAACAGAAATTCTTCGAGCTCGTCGTTTTCTTGCATAATTTCCTTTACCACAACCAGGCATGTATGCAATAAATTTTGGAGGTAACTCACCTGCCAATCGTACTTTCGCCTCAATTAACCAACGGATATCAGCAGGTATGTTATTCCTAATGAGCAATCGCATGCGTTCGGACCGAGCTTTATAGATCGTAAGAAGGGCATTCTGAGGAAGTGAAGGGAATCGCTTGTGAAGCTTTGCTAGAATCTCGTTTTTGTCCATACCTTCACCTCAGAATATCAGTTATTATGGGAAACTGAAGTAACCGACTTGATTGTCACGGAGTACCGTTATCCGCCACTTCACCGGGTAACAAACTAAAGCACACAAACAGAAAAAAAAATTAAAACACACAAAGAAAATTAAAATTGTCCTCTTATTGAATTTACCTCAAGCTCCAACTGGATGTCGTAAACACTTCTCTCAATATCTCGGAGTTGGCGTTCTAAACCCTCAACATAGGCTACTAACTCTGGTGGTTGTAGAGCCCAAATGCGTTGTGTTTTACAAAATTGAATCTGCCTTTTGAGATGAGTTTTGACACGTTGAAGTGGTTTAAGAATGTTCAGAAGGAACGGTCTAAGTATGAGACTCATGATTAAAAATGATAAGAGAAAACTTAATGGTAAAATAAACACACTTATGCAAAAACAATTTCAATTAGCAAAAGAATAATAATAAAAAGAAAGAAGAAAAAAAAATTAAATCAACGAAAAGAAAAGAAAAAAAAATCAGTTCAAATTTGGTGGGTCACTCAAATTTATTTCGGTGTCTTCTTCATGTGGTTGGTACTCTAGATATGGCTTTAATCTTTGACCATTAACTTTAAACGTGACACCGTTCTTTGGGTCCTTAATTTCAATTACCCCATGTGGAAAAACGGTATGAACAATAAAGGGACCAGACCAACGAAAGCGTAACTTACCTGGGAATAGGTGCAAGCGATAATTGAATAAAAGCACTTTCTGACCTGGAGTGAACGATTTTCTCATAATTTGCTTATCATGGAAGACTTTCATTCGTTGCTTGTAAATCTTGGCATTTTCGTATGCATCATTGCGAATTTCTTCAAGTTCTGCCAGCTGTAATCTTCTTTCTGAGCTGGCTTACTGCATGTCAAAATTGAATTTCTTGATGGCCCAATATGCACGATGCTTGAGTTCCACAGATAGGTGGCAAGCTTTTCCATACACTAGCTTGTAAGGTGACATCCCAATCGGGGTCTTGAAAGCCGTTCTATATGCCCATAATGCATCATCAAGTCTTAATGACCAATCTTTTTTGTCCGGCCTCACCGTCTTTTCTAATATGTGCTTTATTTCTCGATTGGAGATCTCAACTTGGCCACTGGTTTGCGGATGATACGGAGTTGCCACTTTGTGTGTGATTGAATACTTTGTCAAAAGAGCTTGGAATGCTTTGTTACAAAAGTGGGCACTGTTGTGCAAATTTTAATATACTCGTAAGCGCACGGATCTATTGTAGTATAGACTAATGGTGATGAGTGTCGATCCCACGAGGAGGTGGATTTTAATTATGTGTATAGAATTAATTTTGTAAATGGGTTGTTGGATTTATGGTGGAAATGATTTGGAATATGCTAAGATTTAAATTAAAATGGCGTGAATAAATTCTAAAATTGGAATTGCAATGGAGAGAATAAATTGAAGAGAAAATCTATTAAATTGACGTACTTGGGTATCTGGATCCGTATCAACATGCATCATGGGCTAAATATTCCATATTAATACCAATTAAATCATGAGGGGGGAATCCACACCTCATGTAACCACGCTCTAATCAATATGGTGCTAAGGGCTTATCGTGCCAAATAATAATAACCTTGTACTAGAGGACCGGTGAAACCAAGGCGGTACTAGACAAGATTAGTATTATTTGTCGACGAGAAGTCAAAACATCCACAAAAACTAGAGGGGAAGAGAAAATAAATTTACCAAATAAAGCCCATGACACATGTTGAGACTTCACCTTCAACCCAAGCTTGAAAGAAAATTAGCCACTCATAATTGAACTAGGGGCAAAATGGAAATTTATTAAAATATGAAGAAAATACAAGATGGAGAGGGAATTACAGAAAACAGAGTCCAAAAATGGATTCAGAGATATTAAATTAGGGGGGGAGGCCCCCTTTTTATAGATACATGGAGTAAATCATGGTCATCGGATTAAAAATAGTTTGGACGCTCAGGATTGCGCCACGTCATCAGTCAACAGTCCACGGTTTGACCACGAGGATGAACAGTAACGCGATTTGGTTGAAAATAATCCTGTGTGATGCATGTACCGTACGCGAGATTTTTCATCCACTGATATGCTGCCACGTCACCATCAACAGTACATAAGAATTTTAGCCCAACAGGATCGTGACACCTCATCAGTCAATGCCACATCATCAGTCAATGCCACGTCATCGATCCGTCTATGTGAACAGTGTTGTGAACAGTAACGTAGTTAGTACCGTACACGTGAATAGTACCGTTTTTCCTTTTATGCTCCTCCTAAGGTTTTCGACCGTCCTGAGTTCAAAAGTGATGTCCGTTTTGGCGTCTGATCTCTCCTTTATTGTGAAATGACTATAATGCCCCTAAAATACATAAAATACTTAATTAAAATAAAACACACGTAATTAAATCACAAGAAGGTTAAATACATAAAAGTAAGGGTTGTTAGTAAGACTTGAAATGTAAAATGACGGTTTTCTCCTTTATAAATATGCATTTTCTAACACTCAACACACCCCCCAACCAGCTTATTGCCAGTCCCTAGCAAATAAAGCGAAAACAAAATTCAAATTCAAAATATTTTTTTTTAATAGAAACACTCGTATTTATTCCGTCAGATTAATGATAGCAATCAAATAAAAGTATAAGCATTATCTCCAGTCTAAAGCAACATCACACCCACATCAACCATCCACATGAATCAGCCCAGTAGACTTTGTCATAGCTACTTTCAAGAATGACATGTCAAACCCCAAAATCTCACTGGAAGTAGTAACACTCTCACAAAGAAATTAAAACCAATAAAAATAGTCACTCCAATGAATGGTAATTGAGAGAGAAAATAATAAAGAAGTGATATCACATGCTCTCACCAAGATGAAATAAATATGCCCTCAGCTTATAAATAATACGAACTCAAGTCAAACAATTGTGTTTTACAAAATTGAATCTGCCTTTTGAGATGAGTTTTGACATGTTGAAGTGGTTTAAGAATGTTCAGAAGGAACGGTCTAAGTATGAGACTCATGATTAAAAATGATAAGAGAAAACTTAATGGTAAAATAAACACACTTATGCAAAAACAATTTCAATTAGCAAAAGAATAATAATAAAAAGAAATAAAGAAAAATCAAATCAACGAAAAGAAAAAAAAAATCAATTCAAATTTGGTGGGTCACTCAAATTTATTTCGGTGTCTTCTTCATGTGGTTGGTATTCTAGATATGGCTTTAATCTTTGACCATTAACTTTAAACGTGACACCATTCTTTGGGTCCTTAATTTCAATTGCCCCATGTGGAAAAACAGTATGAACAATAAATGGGCCAGACCAACGAGAGCGTAACTTACCTGGGAATAGGTGCAAGCGAGAATTGAATAAAAGCACTTTCTGACCTGGAGTGAACGATTTTCTCATAATTTGCTTATCATGGAAGACTTTCATTCTTTGCTTGTAAATCTTGGCATTTTCGTATGCATCATTGCGAATTTCTTCAAGTTCTGCCAGCTGTAATCTTCTTTCTGAGCTGGCTTGCTGCATGTCAAAATTGAATTTTTTGATGGCCCAATACGTACGATGCTCGAGTTCCACAGGTAGGTGGCAAGCTTTTCCATACACTAGCCTGTAGGGTGACATCCCAATCGGGGTCTTGAAAGCCGTTCTACATGCCCATAAGGCATCATCAAGTCTTAATGACCAATCTTTTCTGTCTGGCCTCACCGTCTTTTCTAATATGTGCTTTATTTCTCGATTGGAGATCTCAACTTGGCCACTGGTTTGCGGATGATACGGAGTCGCCACTTTGTGCGTGATTGAATACTTTGTCAAAAGAGCCTTGAATGCTTGTTACAAAAGTGGGCACCACCATCACTGATTATCGCTCGAGGGAATCCAAAGCGTGAAACAATGTTGCTTTTCAAAAATGCTATCACCACCTTGTGATCATTGGTCCTACATGGAATTGCTTTTACCCATGTCGATACATAGTCAACTGCAACCAATATGTATTGATGGCCAAAAGACGGGGGAAAGGGTCCCATGAAGTCGATACCCCATACGTCAAAAATCTCAACCACTAAAATTGGATTTAGTGGCATCATGTTCCTTCGTGTAATGCTCTCCATTCGTTGACACCTATCACATGAAGAACAGAAAGTGTAAGCGTCTCGAAATATAGATGGCCAATAGAAACCACATTGTAAAACTTTAGTCGCTGTTTTCTTAGCACTGAAATGGCCTCCACAAGCTTGTTCATGGCAGAATGAAAGAATATTCTGAATTTCATTTTCTGGGACACATCGTCTAACAATTTGGTCTGCACAATACTTGAACAAATAAGGGTCATCCCAAAAGAAATTCTTTATCTCTGCAAAGAATTTAGTCTTATCTTGCTTGGTCCAATGCTCTGGAAGTTTACCTGTAACAAGATAATTAACTATATCAGCATACCAAGGTAATACTTCCACATTCATTAATTGTTCATCTGGAAATGACTCATTCAATATTAATGGCTCTGTAATTGTGTCAAAATGGAGACGAGAGAGGTGGTCCGCTACAACATTTTCTGTCCCTTTCTTATCTTTCAATTCCAAGTCAAATTCCTGCAAAAGTAACACCCAACGAATTAGTCTAGCTTTTGCATCTTTCTTTGTGAGAAGATATTTAAGAGCAGCATGATCTGTGAACACGATTATTTTACAACCAATGAGATAAGATCGAAATTTCTCTAATGCAAACACTACTGCTAGCATTTCTTTTTCAGTAGTTGAATAGTTCAACTGTGCATCATTCAATGTCATACTAGCATAGTAAATAACGTGGGGAATTCGATCAACTCTTTGTCCTAATACTGCTCCTACTGCATAATCAGATGCATCACACATTAGCTCAAATGGTAAGCTCCAGTTTGGGGCCTGAATGATGGGTGATGATGTCAACAACTGTTTTAATTTTTCAAACGCCATAAGACATGAATCATTAAAGATAAAAGGTACATCCTTAGCAAGTAAATTGCATAAGAGTCTAGAAACTTTGCTAAAATCTTTAATGAAACGTCTATAGAAACCAGCATGCCCAAGGAAAGATCTTACTTCTCTGATTGTTTTAGGTGGAGGAAGATTAGAAATGAGATCCACCTTGGCTTTGTCAACCTCAATACCTTTGCTCGAAATGATGTGACCGAGAACAATACCTTGTTTTACCATAAAATGGCACTTCTCCCAATTTAAGACCAAGTTCTTCTCGATACATCTCTGCAGAACTAGTGTTAGATGATGTAAACATTGATCAAACGAGTCACCAAAGACAGAAAAATCATCCATAAAGACTTCAAGGAATCGTTCAACCATATCAAAAAAAATGCTCAACATGCATCGTTGAAATGTAGCAGGTGCATTGCATAATCCAAATGGCATTCTCCTATATGCAAATGTGCCAAAAGGGCAAGTGAAAGTAATTTTCTCCTGATCTTTTGGTGCTATGGGGATCTGATTGTATCCTGAGTAGCCATCTAAAAAGCAATAAAATTCATGACCTGCTAATCTATCAAGCATTTGATCAATAAATGGTAAAGGAAAATGGTCTTTACGTGTGACAGAATTCAACTTCCTATAATCAATGCATACACGCCATCCTGTAGTCACTCTAGTGGGTATCAATTCATTATCGGCATTGGTAACTACAGTGACTCCTGACTTTTTGGGGACAACTTGCACAGGACTGACCCATGAACTATCAGAAATTGGGTAAATGATACCTGCGTCTAATAGCTTAAGGACTTCTGTTCTAACAACTTCTTTTATATTAGGATTTAACTGACGTTGCATTTCCCTAGTAGATTTAGCATTTTCATCAAGGTGAATGTAATGCATGCAGTCTACTGGGTTTATACCTTTTATGTCAGCTATGGTCCATCCTAATGCTCCTTTGTGCTCTTTTAAAACATCCAACAACTTACCTTTTTGTTCGTCATTTAGGGATGATGAGATGATTACCGGTAGAGTACTTTCTTCTCCCAAAAATGCATATTCCAATGTGTTAGGCAATGGTTTGAGCTCAAGTTTCGGTGGTGATTCTGATGATGGGATGAGTTTCTTTTCTAATGGTGTTAGTTGTTCAACTCTTGACTTCCATTTATTAGTGTCCATGGATGGTGCTGAGTCAAGCAGGGCGTTGACCTCATCAACCGATCTGTCAATATCAAAATCAAAATCAAAGTGAGTTAAACATGTTTGTAAAGGATCATCACTAAGGTTTGAAAGAAAAGTGTTATCAATTATTGTTTCTATTAAATCCACATCAACAATTCCATCATCTGCACTGTGAGGTTGTTTGGCAATGTTGAAAATGTTTAGCTCCATAGTCATGTTGCCGAAAGACAACTGCATATTTCCAGTCCTACATTGAATGTGAGCATTCGCAGTTGCCAAGAAAGGTCGGCCTAGGATAATGGGGATGTGCTTCCTTGAATCCTGTATTGGTTGAGTGTCAATTACAATGAAATCAACAGAAAAATAAAACTTGTCTACCTGGATAAGCACGTCCTCCACAATACCACGAGGTATTTTCGTGGACCGATCTGCAAGCTGTAACACCACTGGAGTTGGGTGTAATTCTCCCAGTCCAAGTTTCATGAATACTGAATAAGGCAACAGATTTACACTAGCTCCTAAATCCAACAAAGCATTTTTAATTGTGTGGTTCCCTATACTACATGAGATAGTGGGGGAGCCTAGGTCTTTGCATTTTAAAGGAATTTTATGTTGGAGTATAGAACTAACGTTTTCTGTTAAAAATGTCTTCTTTTGAACATGCATATTTCTCTTTTTAGTACAAAGGTCTTTAAGAAACTTGGCATAAGATGGAACTTGTTTAATAGCATCTAGTAAAGGGATGTTAACACTTACCTGTTTGAAGATTTCAAGAATCTCACCTGTGGATTTTCCCTTCTTTCCTTTCGCTAACCTCTGAGGAAATTGAGCTTTAGGAACATATTCTCGTGGGTTGGTTTCTTCTTTTTCCTCCGGTGGTGAGTCCTCAGCATTTACAGGTACGATTTGATTTTCTTTTGTCACCGGCATCTCCACTTTGTTATCGACTTCTTTTCCTTTTCGCAAGGTCATGACTGCTTTGACCTCTCCATGCTGTTGTGGTGAACTGGTACTTGCTTCATGTACTCCTTTAGGATTAGGCACTGGTTGACTTGGAAATTTGCCTTTCTCAATAGTCATTGCCAAGGTCTGAACTGAAGAAGCAAGTTGTCCCACCATCTTCTCGAGGCTTGAAACTGATTGAGCTTGTGAGTTGAAGCCTGCTCTCAACTCATTTCGTAGTCCATCAATGGTGCGGTTCTGTTGCTCAATCGTGGAGTGAGTAACATTCCTGAAATTCTGGAATGCATCCTCCCATGGTCTAGGTTGAGAGTGGTTCTGGTTCTGATTGTATGGTCTAAATGGTGGCTGAGAGGCTTGAGGATTTTATGGAATTGGTGGAGCTGGAGCTGCTGGTCCATTTTGTTGGAATCCTTGAGACCATGAAAAATTGGGGTGGTCTCTCCATCCAGGGTTATATGTGTTGGAGTATGGGTTGTAGTTTGAAGGCTTTCTCATTACACCTATGGCATTGGCTTGATCTGGATATGAGTCAGGGTCATGTGGCTCTGTTGATTTAGCAGTCGATAACGATGCTATTTGTCGAGAGAGACCTTCAATTATTGTTTTGACTTCTTTAATTTCTGAACTAGATTCGCCAATGTGAACCTCATTCACTCCCTTAATTCTTCTAGTATTCCTGAGTGATCGACTCCGTTGTTGGGAATTATCTGCTTGTCGCTGGAAGAATTCCCAAATCTCTGATGCACTTTTTGACATTAGCTCTCCTCCACTTGTTGCCATTAGCCATTCTTGCACATTCGGCAATAATCCCTCCAAAAAGTATTGGCATTGGTGCCATTTCTCGTACCCATGATGTGGACACTTCAAGAGTAGCCCATTAAATCGCTCCCATGTTTCGAAAAACTGCTCGTCCTCTCTCTGGGTAAACTCTGAAATTTACCTGCGAATAGCATTGGTTTTATGTACTGGGAAATATTTATTCAAAAATTTAGTTACCATTTGTTCCCATGATGAAATGCTATTAGCAGGTAAAGTATTTAACCATGAACGAGCTCTATCTTTTAAAGAAAATGGGAATAGTCTAAGTTTAACATCATCGTCTGAAAAATTTTCATATTTAAAAGTTTGACAAATGGCATGAAAATCATTCAGATGATTATATGGATCCTCATTTTCTATGCCATAAAATGTTGGGAGACAATTTAGCACACTGGGTTTTAATTCAAAACTACTAGCAGCTACATTTGGGTATCTTATGCATGATGTGCTCTAATTAGCTAAGGGACTAAAATAATCTTTAAATGGCCTCTCCTGTGGTGCTTGTAAATCCATTTCAAATTTATTTTTAATGTGCTTTTGTGTGCGAAGTGTTTTTTCTAATTCAAGGTCTATAGGTTCAAGATTAGGTAATAATGACCTACGACCATGCATGCAAAACAAATAAAATAAAAATAAAGATGGGAATAAAACAAATAAAGATGGGAATAAAACAAATAAAAATAAAGAAAAGGAAGAAATTACGATACTAACCTTATTGCGCTATTACAACCTTACTATAAAAATACACAAAAACAAATACGTGAAATAAATCAACTAAAAATAAATTAATAAGATAAACAAACAAAAAAAATTACAAAGAAAAATAAATTGAAAATGAAATTACAGAATTTTAAAGAAGAGAAAAAGAAAAAAAAATACTAACCTTTAAATGTAGATTCACTTTTTTTTTCTTTTTTTTAATAAAAATAAAAAATACAAGAAAACAAATAAAAGAAATTATTCAAAAAAAATTAATTCTATGAATTAAAATTACTTACCTCCCCGGCAACGGTGCCAAAAACTTGTTGTGTAAATTTTAATGTACTCGCAAGCGCACGAATCTATTGTAGTATAGACTAATGGTGACGAGTGTCGATCCCACGAGAAGGTGGATTTTAATTATGTGTATAGAATTAATTTTGTAAATGGGTTGTTGGATTTATGGTGGAAATGATTTGGAATATGCTAAGACTTAAATTAAAATGGCGAGAATAAATTCTAAAATTGGAATTGCAATGGAGAGAATAAATTGAAGAGAAAATCTATTAAATTGACGTACTTGGGTATCTGGATCCGTATCAACATGCATCATGGGCTAAATATTCCTTATTAATACCAATTAAATCATGAGGGGGGAATCCACACCTCATGAAACCACGCTCTAATCAATATGGTGCTAAGGGCTTATCGTGCCAAATAATAATAACCTTGTACTAGAGGGCCGGTGAAACCAAGGCGGTACTAGACAAGATTAGTATTAGTTGTCGACGAGAAGTCAAAACATCCACAAAAACTAGAGGGGAAGAGAAAATAAATTTACCAAATAAAGCCCATGACACATGTTGAGACTTCACCTTCAACTCAAGCTTGAAAGAAAATTAGCCACTCATAATTGAACTATGGGCAAAATGGGAATTTATTAAAATACGAAGAAAATACAAGATGGAGAGGGAATTACAGAAAACAGAGTCCAAAAATGGATTCAGAGATATCAAATTAGGGGGGGGAGGCCCCCTTTTTATAGATACATTGAGTAAATCATGGTCATCGGATTAAAAACAGTTTGGACGCTCAGGATTGCGCCACGTCATCAGTCAACAGTCCACGGTTTGACCACGCGGATGAACAGTAACACGGTTTGACTCGGATGAATAGTAACGCGGTTTGGTTGAAAATAATCCTGTGTGATGCATGTACCGTACGCGAGATTTTTCATCCACTGATATGCTGCCACGTCACCATCAACAGTACATAAGAATTTTAGCCCAACAGGATCGTGACACCTCATCAGTCAATGCCACATCATCAGTCAATGCCACGTCATCGATCCGTCTATGTGAACAGTGTTGTGAACAGTAACGTAGTTAGTACCGTACACGTGAATAGTACCGTTTTTCCTTTTATGCTCCTCCTAAGGTTTTCGACCGTCCTGAGTTCAAAAGTGATGTCCGTTTTGGCGTCTGATCTCTCCTTTATTGTGAAATGACTATAATGCCCCTAAAATACATAAAATACTTAATTAAAATAAAACACATGTAATTAAATCACAAGAAGGTTAAATACATAAAAGTAAGGGTTGTTAGTAAGATTTGAAATGTAAAATGACGGTTTTCTCCTTTATAAATATGCATTTTCTAACACTCAACAGGCACCACCATCACTGATTATTGCTCGAGGGAATCCAAAGCGTGAAACAATGTTGCTTTTCAAAAATCCTATCACCACCTTGTGATCATTGGTTCTACACGAAATTGCTTCTACCCATTTCGATACATAGTCAACAACAACCAATATGTATTGATGGCCAAAAGAAGGGGGAAAGGGTCCCATGAAGTCGATACCCCATACGTCAAAAATCTCAACCGCTAAAATTGGATTTAGTGGCATCATGTTCCTTCGTGTAATGCGCCCCATTCGTTGACACCTATCACATGAAGAACAGAAAGTGTAAGCGTCTCGAAATATAGTTGGCCAATAGAAACCACATTGTAAAACTTTAGTCGCTGTTTTCTTAGCACTAAAATGGCCTCCACAAGTTTCTTCATGGCAGAATGAAAGAATATTCTGAATTTCATTTTCTGGGACACATCGTCTAACAATTTGATCAGCACAATACTTGAACAAATACGGGTCTTCCCAAAAGAAATTCTTTATCTCTGCAAAGAATTTAGCCTTGTCTTGCTTGGTCCAATGCTCTGATAGTTTACCTGTAACAAGATAATTAACTATATCAGCATACCAAGGCAATACTTCCGCACTCATTAATTGTTCATCTGGAAATGACTCATTCAATATTAATGGCTCTGTAATTATGTCAAAATGGAGACGAGAGAGATGGTCTGCCCCAACATTTTCTGTTCCTTTCTTATCTTTGAATTCCAAGTCAAATTCCTACAACAGTAACACCCAACGAATTAGTCTAGCTTTTGCATCTTTCTTTGTGAGAAGATATTTTAGAGCAGCATGATCTGTGAATATAATTATTTTACAACCAATGAGATAAGATCAAAATTTTTCCAATGCAAACACTACTGCTAGCATTTCTTTCTCAGTAGTTGAATAGTTCAACTGTGCATCATTCAATGTTATACTAGCATAGTAAATAACATGAGGAATTCGATCAACCCTTTGTCCTAATACTGCTCCTACTGCATAATCAGATGCATCACACATGAGCTCAAATGGTAAGCTCCAGTTTGGGGCCTGAATGATGGGTGATGATGTCAACAAATGCTTTAATTTTTCAAACGCAACAAGACACGAATCATCAAAGACAAAAGGTACATCCTTAGCAAGTAGATTGCATAAGGGTCTAGAAACTTTGCTAAAATCTTTAATGAAACGTCTATAAAAACCAGTATGCCCAAGGAAAGATCTTACTTCTCTGACTGTTTTAGGTGGAGGAAGATTAGAAATGGGGTCCACCTTGGCTTTGTCAACCTCAATACCTTTGCTCGAAATGATGTGACCGAGAACAATACCTTGTTTTACCATAAAATGGCACTTCTCCCAATTCAAGACCAAGTTCTTCTCGATACATCTCTGCAGAACTAGTGTTAGATGATGTAAACATTGATCAAATGAGTCTCCAAAGACAGAAAAATCATCCATACAGACTTCAAGGAATCGTTCAACCATATCAGAAAAAATGCTCAACATGCATCGTTGAAATGTAGCAGGTGCATTACATAATCCAAATGGCATTCTCCTATATGCAAATGTGCCAAAAGGGCAAGTGAAAGTAGTTTTCTCTTGATCTTTTGGTGCTATGGGAATCTGATTATATCCTGAGTAGCCATCTAGAAAGCAATAAAATTCATGGCCTGCTAATCTATCAAGCATTTGATCCATAAATGGTAAAGGAAAATGGTCTTTACGTGTGATAGAATTCAACTTCCTATAATCAATACATACACGCCATCCTGTATTTACTCTAGTGGGTATCAATTCATTAACAGCATTTGTAACTACTGTGACTCCTGACTTTTTGGGGACAACTTGTACAGGACTGACCCATGAACTATCAGAAATGGGGTAAATGATACCAGCATCTAATAGCTTAAGGACTTCTGTTCTAACAACTTCTTTCATATTAGGATTTAACCGACGTTGCATTTCCCTAGTAGATTTAGCATTTTCATCAAGGTGAATGTAATGCATGCAGTCTACTGGGTTTATACCTTTTATGTCTGCTATGGTCCATCCTAATTCCCCTTTATGCTCTTTTAAAATATCCAACAACTTACCTTTTTGTTCGTCATTTAGGGATGATGATATGATTACCGGTAGAGTACTTTCTTCTCCCAAAAATGCATATTCCAATGTGTTAGGCAATGGTTTGAGCTCAAGTTTCGGTGGTGATTCTGATGATGGGATGAGTTTCTTCTCTGATGGTGCTAGTTGTTCAACTCTTGACTTCCATTGATTAATGTC